>NC_044911.1:23600230-23947730 GCF_001633185.2 Quercus lobata | reverse complement strand
GAAAATAGTTCTTCTATGCGACTTCAACTTTTGCCAAAAGAAAAACCCTCCAAATCGCAGAGAGCCTTAGAGCATCCACAGCAGTGAAGTTAAAAATTTAGCAATTTAGCTCTACAAAAAGTTATTTTATCTGTTTTACCTACACACATGCTACAGCAGTAGATCTATTTTAGCTTTCAACATAATAAAATAATATAAACATCACAATAAAATAATATATCCACTACAATAAAATAATAAATACTCTACAATAAATATCAACCACAACCACAACCACCACTATCACCACCACCACAACCCATAACAAAAGAAAAAAAAATCAACCAAGCCCACACCCACTCGACCCACCATGCAACACCCACACCACAGCAATCAAATTCACACAATGCCAAAAAAAAAAAAAAAAAAAAAAAAAAAAAGCTTGGATTGACAGAAAACCAAAGCAATGGGTAGAGGAAGGCAGCGCCGGCTTCAATGATGAAACCTAGAGCTTGGATTGATGAATGAAACCCACAAAATCCAGAGAAACCCAAGCTTGTCGACATTGGGTGAGCGTTGAGATGGAGGACTGGGCGGAGGCATGGATCGGCGGCTTAGGGGTTGGGTCGGCTTGGTCTGATCGGCGGAAGAGAAGTGGGTCTGATCAGCGAGATGGGTTTGTTGGCGAAATGGGTGGGGAGATCGGCGAGATGGGTCGGCGCCGAGGATAGGTCAGAGCTGGGCTGTCAGTTGGGCTGTGAGATCGGGCTGGAGGTGGAGGAAGAAGAGAGAAGATGAGGAAAGTGGAGGAAGAAAGAAGGGAAGCCAGACTCATTTGCAATTCAGAGCAGATTAAAAGAAAGAAAAAAATAATATTTTAATCCGACTGAGAAGTAAAAAAAAAATTATTTAGCTCTCAGCTACAGTGCACATCTATAGATAGATGTGCACTGTAGCAAATGAGCTAAAATTATAAGTATAGCTCCACTGCTGCATGCTCTTTTTGGTGTTTTGGTGGAGCTAAAATAGCAATATAGCTATTTAGCTCTACTACTGCAAGTGCTATTATGACTCAAGAGACATTTAAAATTCAAATTTTCCCTCCTCAACTACCTAATTATAAAACAATAATAATAAAGACTTCTCCTATATCCTAAAGTTTGAATTATCTCTAAAATAAAGTAAAAATAGTAACAAAATCATGAAAAAAGGAAGACCCACTGAGCCAATTAGCACTCTAGTCCCAGGTCTATAAAAAATTATTTTATCCAATTTTTATTTAAATCTTTGGGATGAATAAACAAAAAATATTATCACCAATTTCATGATATTTTGCCCTGAAAATAAGGAAAGTATCTCTTTCATTAAATACAGAAGGTATCACGACTGAAAATGTGTCCAAATTTTCACTAATCTATGAGCATTTGATCTAAGTTTAGGCTAAGTTAGGTAAAAAGGGGTTAGGCAATTACTTTGCCTAATGAAACTAGTCTTCCAGGCTACAGTGTCAAATAATTATGTCACATCATTCACATAAACAAAATGTCATCAATTAATTGCATGTTATAACTTGAAAATAAATGTGTGGCATGTGATATTGCATGAAATTGAAAGCACAGTTATCTAAATTAAATTAGCAAATTGATTTGGGAATAATGAAATAGGAGAGTCTTTAATGAGTTACTAATTACAAGATTCTTTTCCAAAAGCTAAGTCTTCAAGGCCAAAACTTGTGTTTAAATTTAAATTTGAATTTGTTTAATTAATCTGGCAAAGTCTTAAAAGGGACAATCAATCATAAATGATTTAGGGTGAGTTTGACATTAGCTTTTAGCTTTTAACTTTTATGTACAACTTTTTAAAATTCCATTTTTTTTTCCATTTTTTCTCACTTTTTCAAATTTTTTCAAGATACAAATATATTTTAGCACAATTTCAACACCGTTCTCAAATGGATACTTAATCTAGCAAATAGTCAAAACTTAATTCAAAATTTGAATTAGAAACCAAATGGGAAAATTATCAAAAATAAAGATTTCCATATGGTAAATGTTGATTGACTTTGATCACATGTTAAATACTCAATTGACTTGCTTTTGTATGGAAAAATGATCATATATTCGGATGGAAATAACTCAATGACTTACATGATGGTTTGTTTATAATTTATGTAGAGTGAATTGCAAACCACACCCTAAGTTTGGAAGTGTTTGGATTTTATATCCTGAAATTTCATAATTTGAATTTTACCCCCTGAAGTTTTGAAGTGTTTGGATTTTACGACTTTTCAAAATTTGGATTTTATCCCCAAAATTTTGAGAGTATTTGGATTTTACCCCCTAAAATCCAAATTTTAAAACTTCAGGATGTAAAATCTAAATACCCTCAAACTTTATTGGGTAAAATTCAAATTTTAAAACTTTTGGTTGTAAAATCCAAATACTCTCAAATTTTAGGGTGTGTTTGTTTGAAGGTGAAATAGGGAGGATGGAAAATTTGGAGAAAAAATAAAAAGGAAAACTTTTTTGAGTGTGTTTGGTTGGGTGAGGAGAAAGGAAAATAAATGATAGAGCTCAGGTGTTTTTTCCCCAGACCCACCAAAAAGTTTTCTTCCCAAAATAGAGTGAAAACTGAAAGGAGAAATTGGACATCATTTTTGGACAAAAATGCCCATGTGCAATTGCACATGAGCTTCATCCACGTTGCTTTTCTTTACACTTTTTTTTTTCCTCCTTAACATTGCCTACCTCCTCTCTTTTTTTGATTTACTAGGCAAGCGTTGCCTACCTCTTCTTCTTTTCTTTTCTTTTCTTTTCTTTTGATTTACTGGGCAAGCTTGTCTAGTACTCTTTTTTTTTTTGGTTTAGATTTGATTTTTTTTTATGGACATGATTTTTATTTTTTAATAAATTTAGGTAATTGATTTTTTTTTTTTTTTTTGCTTATCACTTTTTTGGTTTTTATTAGACATCATTTTTTAATAAGGGTATATGTGTAAATTTATACAAACTCATTTTTTTCATCCCTCCATTTTTCCACTCCCAAACAAACAAAAAAGAAGGGAATTAAAATCTTTTCTATCCTCCCCCACATTTCCATCCTCTCACCAGTTTTTATCCTCCCACTTTTCCACCCCTCTAACCAAATGGACTCTTAGGGGTGTAATTTGCAATTTATGTATAGGGCAAATTACAAGTTACCCACTTGTGGTTTAGCTGAAATTTATGTTGCATAACTGTGGCTTGAAATTTGATACTTTACCTACTTGAAGTTAGCTCAGTTAGAATTCTGTAACTCATTTCTGTTAAAAATATGGCTAATTATATAATTTTGCTCCATTTTTATGTCTCTCTCCTCAAAAAACACAAAAAACATAAAAATACAAGATCAAATAAGATTAATAAAAAATTCAACGAAACACTTGCATCATAGGATTTCAAACCATAAGTGAACAACTTCAATTTCAGTCAAACCTTAGATAAGTAAAGTATCAAATTTTAAACCATAAGTAGACAACTTAAATTTCGGTTAAACCACAGGTGGGTAAGTTATAATTTGCCCTTAGAGTAAATTGCAAATTACACTCCTAAAATTTGGGGGTGATTGGATTTTACACCTTAAAGTTTCAATATTTGGATTTTACTCCTTGACATTTGGGGGTGTTTGAATTTTACATCCTGACGTTTCAGAATTTGGATTTTACCCCTATATTTAAGGTGTGTTTGAATTTTACTCCATAACATTTGGGAGTATTTGGATTTTACACCCTAAAATTTTATAATTTGGAGGTTGTGAAATCCAAATACTCCCAAACTTTAGGGGGTAAAATTCAAATTCTAAAACGTCAAGGTGTAAAATCTAATCATCACCCCAAACTTTAAGGGGTAAAATCTAAATTCTAAAATTTCAGGGTGTAAAATCTAAACTCCCTCAATTTTTAGGGGCACAATTTGCAATTTACCCTTGCCCTTATGTATATAACATGTTTAGGTGATTTGCATTCCTTATTCATTTTTTGAATTTTTGTTTCTCTTTATTTAAAAAATAATAAATAGGGGTATCTATTAGGGATAGTAGATGTGTGATTAGGTTGGGGTTTATATGGTAAGTATTTTCAATATGGTCCAATCACATGAGTGCTACTAGGCGGGTTTGGTGAGTGCCAAACATCTTCTCAAGCTTGTACCTAAATTTGGACTTGGTTTAGGCTAATTATGGACCTGTTTGGTAATGATGTTCAAGTATTGTTGTTTAAAATGATATGAAAACTGTGGTTTAAAAAGTATTTTGAAAACACGTGTTTATAGTGCTCATAATGTAAAAAATGTGTTTGGCACCGTGTTTCTAATAACATATTTTCTTTTTCTTTTTTAGAGATTATTACAACATGTTAGCAACATGTTGTAATAACATATTTTCAAATGTGAAAAAATAGAATTTTGTGTTTGATACGTGTACGTGTGTGTGTGTGTTTTTAAGTTACTAAAGTTATTACTTTTTCAGAAAAGAATAGTACTTTTAAGTTTTTTTATTTTTTGATGAGAGCCTAAGGCCCACCCATTCCCACTACCACACACATATGTTCATCTTCCTCTTCTTTCTATCTTCTTCTTCCTCTTTTTCCCACATCTTCTTCCCATCTCCTTCTTCCTTTTCTTCCCATCTCCCTCTTTGCTTCAAAGCCCTATTTTATAAAAGTCATAAAATTACACCCAAATCATTCAACAAACAACCCAAGATACCAATGGCACCATATTTGAACTTCCGATCTAAACTTGAGAGAAAGAGAAGCATGAAAGAGGGAAGATATATCCAATTTTTTTTGGGCAGAATCAAATGTTGGTCAAGATTTAAAAAAAAAAAAAAAAAAAAAACCAAGCCCAGATAATTTTTTTTTTTTTTTAAGAAGATAAGGTCAAACTTTGTTACCTGAGGTTGCTTATAGTTATAGGATCAATGGGCCAAAAGATCAAGGGAATGATAGCGGAATAAATCATGAACTTAAATTATTAATTAATAATCATAAAAACTACGCTCATCTGGAACGTTATACACGAACACGCCAAAAAATAATAAAGGATTAGATAAGCGTGGAAGAAAGAAAGAAAGAAAGAAAGAGAAGATAAAGATAAGAGTGAAAGAAAGAAAGGAAAAAAGAGAGATAGCGTGTGAAAGAAAGAGAGAGAAATGGTTTAATGCTATCAATTTAGTGGGTTTCATGCTTTTCAAGATATTTACAATCATTCAACATTGTTACTCAAAAACTGAAAACTAGTAAGAGAAGTTTTTAAATTCAATGTTTACCCTAAAATGAGAAATATAATTCAAGCACTCCTAAATGAAATTCCCTACCAAAGCGTTATTATTATTTTTTTTTTTACCCACAGTTTTCAATGTTTAAACACTGAAAACTGTTGTTTGAAATCCCTTACCAAATAGGTTCATACCTTTACATATGAAGTTTAAAGTGGTTCTGACCCATATAAAATTGAGTGACAACTCTTTTCTCCGCCTGATCCATAAGGCTTGTGGCATACTCTGTGAGAGTGCCTTTTTCATGACACTCAGGCCCAAGGATCTCGGGCCTAAATGAAAAGGATTTGGTGAATCGGGCCTTGACTCACCGCAGCTAACGAGCTGTTTAAGAATCAAGTGGGATGCAGAGGATGCTCCTGACAATATAAAAAATGACAAGCAAGGATATCGAAGAGTGCCAAAGATTAACAAGGTAAATTCAAAAGGAAAGAAACAGGATTAGCAAAGCGATAAGAAATTAATGCTGAGGGGATCCTGGAAAATATGAAGCATGTTTCATTAATACATTATCTGTTGGATTACAGAAAAACTCACTAGGAAGTGATACAAGGTTCAATCAAGCTCAAAGATCACAGTCTTGAATGACTATTTCAGCCTTCAAAACTTGCAAAGTTTGATTCTCGTTGAATCTGAATATGTGCAATAGTGGCTTTTACAGGATACCGGGAAGCAATATTTGTTTTTCCCTTAGTATTTTCTCTTCTCCACAGATTTTTCTGATAGTTTTTTCTAGAGAATTTCTTCTTTCTTGTGTTTCTCTCTTTTTTTCGCTGCCTCTTCTTCACAACCCATCTCCTCCTTTTATAATAAAGTTTTTTGGTCTTTCCGGGGAACCGTTGGTTCCCCTGTTTTGCTCTTTTGCAAACAGAGCACTTCCTGTTCCCATCGTCTCGGTAAGTCCCGTTTCCCTTTTTTCTCATTCTTTCCTACTTTCAGCTCTGATTCTTTTGAAAGTTCCTGGTTGGCCATCTTCTTTGGGATGTGCTGAGGTATGCCATTCTTGGCATCCCCATTTCTGGCATCTTCCACTTTTCCCTTTTCTTTCCCATCTGGGCGGAATCCTGTTCTGCCATTTTTGAAAGTCGTTTGTTATCCTTCTTCTTCCCTGTCCTGGTTCCCCGAGGCTTTTTTTTCTGTCTGTGCCATTAGAGGTCGCTCGCGTTCTTTTTTGCTTTTGTTTCTTGTTTTCTTCTTTTGTCTTTTTCTATCGAGCTGTCCTAGTCTTCCTTTGTCTTTGTGCCTGAAGGAATCTGCGCCTCTTGGTGGTTCCTGAGGATCCTTGCTTCTTATCCCTTGTCGTGGTTCTTTTTTTGGATACTTCTTTGTCTGGGCTTCAAGATCCTCTGGGCCTTTTTTTTATTCCCTCATGGGTCTCCTGTATCTACTACTTTGGGTTTAGCTTGATTTTTTCTTTTGGGTTTGACTTATTCTTTTTGGGCTTATTTCACTATGATCCTTTTTAGACCTCAACATTTAGCTTTCCGAGCTCGTGGGTTGCCTGAAGCCCATGCGTGAGTGATTTAGGTTTCCTAAGATTTTCGTGGGATCTCCTTTTTTCTCAACTTCTACTGGGTTCCCTTCCTTTTTACTTGGGATCCCGGCCCTTTTCTGCTACTTTTGGTCACCTCTTTTTTGCGTGTTGCGTTCTCTTATAATTATTGTTTTTTTTTTTGCAGCTTCCTCTTTGCACAGGACGTGGCAGTTGAGTATTTGAGGTAAAATTCCTCTACTCACTTTTCTCGTTTCCCGTTACTTCTCATTAATAACCACTGATTAATCCCTTCTTCAAATTAAATTTTTTGGCAACTGGCGCGTCTTTCCATAAACTGTCTTCCCCAACTGCTATTTGCGCCTTTATTGTAGCCGTTTCATCTTATCACTTTGCTTCTCTGAGTTTTTCATTCTTTGAGTTTCTCTTTCTTTTTCTCTTTTTCTCTGTTACTCCAGTCTTCCCCTTTTTCGCACTTTCAATCTCCTTTCTTCTCATTGTACGTGTTGTTCCAATGGCTTCTTCTTCTTCCCGAAAGAGGAGAGAGCGTACCCCCAGTCCTTCTGAGGGTGAAGGTTCTTCTGGTTCTGCTACGAGCGATTCTCGCGAGGTTACCGAACATCCGGCCTTCCCTTTACGGGATCCCTGGTATTCTCTCAGTTCATTTTTCTCTCATGTATCTCATGGTGAGGCTCCTCCATCCCCTCATGCTTGGATGTTTTCTAGCCAAGCGGGTTTCGCTGGTTCCGCCCAGGTTCCTGACCCTAGAGAGATTTTTGATCTTCAGATTAGACAAGGAATTCGAGAGGTGGTTCCTATCTTCTTTGATTTGTTCCGGGAAAGATTCAGGGCTGGCCTATATGGGTAGACAAGGAACTGTCTGATGCTGAGTTTGTGGGTCGCTTGGAGCGCGCCGGTATCTTAAAGGCAGTGGCTATTTCCAGAAACCTTGAGGGTTTCAGAGACGCCAAAGGGCTCAGACATCTAGTACGTCGTTGGTGCCATTCCCTTCATACTTTTTTCTTTTCTGCTGGTGAATTGACGATCACCTTGGAAGATGTGGTTAATAACTTCCTCCTCCCGGTGTTTGGTGACGAGAGCCCCTTTGATATTAACCTTTCTAGTGAGGATCTCGTGGTAGAAGATAAATTGTTTGGTCATTTTGGTGGTTGCGCTACCTCTTCTGGTGGTAAGCCGGCTAGGATGGGGAGATGGGTGATGACCCTCTCTCGTGAGAAAGATAAGGAAGTGAGGTGGGCCGGTTTTCTGGCCTTTTGGCTTAGCATATTCTTGTTTAATGAGTTTCCTGGGTACGGAGTTAAGTCTTCCTTTTTTCCGTTGGCAATCAAGTTGGCTCGAGGTACCCAGTATCCTTTGGCCCCTCTGTTTTTGGGTCATGTTTACTCTCAATTGGACCAGCTTCATGGAGATGAGACTGAGGGTGATTCTTGTTATGTGATCACTTCATCTCTTCACTGTGCTATCCTTCAGATTTTCATGTGGGACCGTTCTGCAGCTACTTTGGCCAAGTGCAGGAATTTGAAATTTGTGAAGGACAAATTCCAAGGATCCCCCGACATAGTGAAGGGTCTTTGTGGCAATTCTACTGATGCCTTTCCCATTATCTTTTGTTGGATTAGCTTGAAAGGTGGTGGCCTCAATCTGGTGGAATTATTTGACCAAGCAGGGAACTTACATTGGAGATCCCTTCGTGAGTTTGGCCCTAGCTTTGCGTGTGATTCTGTATTGTCTTCTTTTTTATCTTCTACAGGTAATACCTTTGACTTACGCCGTGATGATGAGGGCAGTCTGGCTTATCTTGCCTGCATTAGCCCCTCCTGGCTTCCTATGCCTTCTTCAAGTGGCCCAAAATATACTCATTATTCAGCACACCGGGTGCTCCGACAATTTGGTTTTGACCAGGACATTCCTCCAGTCTTTAAGGACGTGGTGCCATCCCTTCCTTCTTTGGATCCTTTCCTGAGGCTGCAGGCCTTTTCTTATTGGTCACAGAGGAGCCCCCAATTTGCAGTGCCTAACTCCCAGAGAGGAGTCTTTGCTTCTATTGGCTATACCAGTTTTTGGAGAAGGATACAGAAGTCTTTTGTTGACTATGTTGGCTCTGGTATAGTTCGGGAAGCCCCGAATCTTAGCGTTGTTTCTGCTCCGACATCCAATAGGCGTTTGTCCCTTCCTACTGCTGGGATTGTTTCTGCTGCTGCGAGCAGCAAGACTGGGTTCGCAGAGTAGCATGCCTCCAGGGGAGGTTGGGTGACTTATGGACAGGATTTTCCTGAGACTTTGCTGGGTTATAGTCTCATCATTGGCGCTTCCTCTGGAGTGCCCATCAAGAAAGGTGCAGTGGAGACGATAAGTGCTGCCACTGCTCCGAGTAAAGGTAAGGATGTCAGGCCGAAGAAAATGAAAACTGTTGATGTTGATGAAAGTACAGGGGGTGTGGAGATAGGTTCTGAGACGAAAAGAAGAAAAACTGAGAAATCTCAAACACACTTGGCATCTCGAAAAGGCAAGGATGTCAGAGAAACTTTGGCTTCAAGGACCCGAAAGAAGACCAAGGTAGAGTCTTCTTTTTCCCAGGTTCCTGTGACTGCTTCAGTCCATGGTTCTTTAGGATCCTCTGGTTTTGTATCCCAGCCTCCTTTAAGACCTTCTGGGCGTACTCGTAGTAAGTAAAAGACTTTCAGAGAATCTGTAGAGAGAGAAAGAAGGGCAAAACTTCTTTCCTTCTTCTCTCTTTTTCACTTGTTCACCTTGTTGCACTTATTTCTATTTTGCTGACGAGTGGTGGTTTCCTTTGCAGTCCAAGCGCAAGTCTGATCACAAGAAGGGTAAAAGCCAATCTTTTAGTGACGATGTGGTATGTGTGTCTCCCCTTTGTTCTGACATTGTGTTGTTAGCATTTCCCCGTTGTTTTTTTTTTTACTTGGCACTGCTTTTTCCTCTTCTTCTTCCTTTAGGTGGAGGTATCCCCTCCTATGAATGGCAAGGCTCTGGGAGAGGAAACTGTCACAGCTCTTTCTGTTGCTTTTCCTACTGTGGGGGAGGAGCCCCCTACTGGTGGTCTGGCTGGGGAAACCGGGCAACCGATGCAAGGTTCCCAGGATTCTCAGGATCCCAAAACCTCTAGGATCCCTTCATCTCAAAGTCCCCATCTTGAACGCACTCCTAGTCCTATCAGGACTGTGTTTCCTCAAACCTTGTCAGATAAAGGCACTTTGGGAGACACTCCTTTATCCAAACAAACAGGTAAGCCTTGTTTCCTTGAAATAGCGTTACATCTCTATTTTCTTTTCCATTTTTTTTTTTGAGTTCCTCATTTTCTTTCTCCTTTTAGGTCAAACCAGTGAGAAATCCGCTCCCAGTGTTGCCTCTTCTTTAGAATCAGAAAGCTCAGAAGGTGAGTGCGAGCTACTCCCATTGTGTTTTCCTTTTCCTTTATTTCCTTCCCTTCGCCCTTTTATATATATATATATATATATATGGCGAAGCCCCCTGCATCTATTCCTTCCTTTAACCACTTTGCCATAGGTTCTTCACCCTTTCTTCAACTTGCCTTATGTTCTTTCCCAGAATTCTCGGGGAAGTCAGGGGATCAAGAAGAAAAGGCTCTGCCCCAAGAAGCCGGTACTGGTTTGTCTTTCTTTCTCCCTTTTTTTTTTTAAGAATAAATCTGTTCTTCCTTTTTCTTTTTCTTTTTTAACATCAATACAAGCTTTGCAAATTCTGAGCCTGTTATCCCGAAGGAATTGTGAGACCCGTTCAAATTGCTGACCTTCATCCAGAGCAAAAGGCTGCAAGTCCTCCTGTCTCTGCAAGTGGTGACACAGTGATGGGGGACGCCTCAAAAGTGGCTGCCTCAGATCTTGATTCAAGGCTTTCCTCCTTCCTGGCTCGCTTTGATCTCTTGGAATTTAACAGTCTTCCTGCCAGCCATTTCCATGTTTTTGGGTCTTCTTATGGCAGCTTCCTGCGCTTCTCTGTTCCTGTTGAAGGCCTGCCGCTGTTAGAGAGTCTGCTCAAGAGTCACGGGGATTTCACTAGTGGCTTCAGGGGAGGCGTTTTTCTGGGCAATATTTTGATGGAGTTGCTATGTGCTGTGCTGGTTTCCCTGAGGAATTCTTCTGTAGATTCTTTGTCTGAAGAAAAACTTCTGGAGTGGAGAGGGGTGGTCCAAGACCTTCTGGAGGCCAAGTTCAATTTGTCTTTTTTGTTGGATCACTTACGTCTGCTGGCCCATACGCTGTTTCAGAGGCAATCATCCAAGAGTATAGACATCGAGATAGCTGCTGCTGAGGAAGTTTTGGCTCATGCTCACAAGGTTCTACAAGACTTGAAGGTCAAGCGGCAGAGGATCCTTTCTACTTTGACTGTGCCTGTTATTCCTCTGAATGCGTCCCTGTTGGCTGGCCTCATTCCTTAGCTTATTTTAGATTTACTTAAACAATTTGGGGTTGTATAAGTTTTTTTTTTTTTTAACATTGCTCTACTCCCTGTTTCTTTTTTTTGTGTTTCAAAATTGCTTCTCATTTCTTAGTATGTGAATCTGCCTTTCTCTTTGATATATTGCCTTTTCTTTCCTATGATTTTTTTCTTTTCTTTCCTGAGTCCTGGACCATGGTTTCCACAGGCTTCACTATAAGTTCTGGTCCAGGTACCTAGTAATCTATTATGCAAGTACTGAACTAGGTACACTGGTATCCTTTCCTATATATATTTTTTTTGAGATACGGTCTCAACTCATGAACTTTGATAGGTTCCCCCCTTTTGCCAAGTGCTAGGCTAGGTATCTTGGATACTTTACTTTTATCTGTGATCCTAGACCTATGCACTTGGAACTGTCTGTGGGATATCTGAAATTATCTATGAGGTGGATCCTGGGCCATATGTAAAAGGGTATTACATACCTTTTTTTCTTTTTTTTTGACTCAGGTACCCTTCCTTAAATCTATCCAAACTTGGTCTTTACAGTATTTAAAGAAAGACTTAAATGTTGAAGAAACAGGAACTTCATTAAAACATGGTCATTTTTAAGGAACAAAGAAAAATCATTTAGTGCAGTATTGACCACAAAGTGTCAATCTATCATATGTTCCTGAACAAAATCATTTTAGACCAGAATTCATGATAAAGGCTGAAATAAAAAGATAAAAATAAAATAAAAAAAACTTAGCAGATAGTGAAGTTGGTAAAAGGACCCTGAGGTACCGGGATCCCCCCATCCTTATGCATAGTATTGCTTCAGCCATTTCCCATTTATGGGTTCTGTCAGGATTGTCCCATCTTCTTTGGTAACGTAATAATACCCACTCTCATGAGCTGCATTGATGATGTAGGGTCCTTCCCATTTTGGGGTGAACTTGGAAGGCCCTAGCAGGTTCCTCCTCACGTGCTCCCATCCTTAGTACTAATTGCCCTTTAGTGAACACTCTTGGGCGTACTGCTTGTGCATATGCTCTGGTCATTCTTTGCTGGTATCTCTGGTTCCTTTTCTTGGCCAGCTCTCTTTCTTTTTCTACCCTTTCCAGGTCTGCTAGCCTCCTTTCATTGTTTGTGTCCTCACTTTTTCCTTAATTTTCCTCCAGAACTACCCTTGGTGTAGGAATGACTAACTCCACAGGGCTAATGGCTTCTGTTCCATAGACCAGGGAGAATTGGGAGAATCCTGTAGCTGTCTTTACAGAGCTTCTACATGCCCAAAGCACATCTACCAGATGGTCACTCCATTTCCCTCCATACTCATGCTTCATTTTCTTAAAGATCTTTAACATTACTTTATTAGTAGCTTCAGCTTGGCCGTTTCCTTGTGGGTAGTATGGGGTAGATCTCCCATGCTTGATGTGGTATGCTTCAGTTAACCCCTTCATATCTTTGTTTATGAATGGGGTTCCGTTGTCACTGATCAATCTTCTGGGGATCCCGAACCTTGTAATGATGTGGTTTCGAATGAAATTTGCTACAGCTGCTCTAGTGGCTTTCTTCAAAGGGATGACCTCTACCCATTTTGTAAAGTACTCGGTGGCTGCCAGGATCCATATATAACTGTTGGATGGAGGGTTTATAGGCCCTATGAGATCAAGCCCCCAAGTATGAAAAGGCCATGGCGTCGTCATATCCTGTAGGACATTTGGGTGAGTGTGAATTGCATCTCCTAGGACTTGGCAAGCATGACATGTTTTGACCAGCTCCTCAGAGTCTCTTTTCATCGTTGGCCAGTAATATCCCAACAACAGTAACTGCTTGTACAGCTTTCTCTTCCCCGGGTGACTTCCACAATCTCCAGAATGTACTTCTCTGACTACTTCTCTAGCTTCCTTTGGTCCCGGCACCTGAGGGGATCCCCATGGTATCCCTTTTTGAATAAGATTTCGTTCTGCAGGAAATACCTGCCTGCTAGCTTTATGAGCTTGTGAGCCAGTTTCCTGTCGTTTGGCAGGATCCCCTGAGCCAGGTATCTTATGAAAGGAACCCGCCAATCTTCTGCAATAAACACCGCGTAGCTTTCTTCTTTATCAATTGCCAAACAACACTCCTGGCATTTCTCCTGTATAATTGCTGCTTCCTTGTCCATATCTGGCCAATAATACCCCATGCATTGCATCCTTCTATATAGGCTAACCTTTTCTGCAACTCCACATGCTTGGGCATGTAATTCTTCTAGTTTCGACTTTCCTTCCTTCTTGGCGATACATCTGGACAATATTCCTCCTGGCAGCCTTTTATACAATTCTCCTTCTATCTGAGTGTAATCCATTAGTTCTTTGATGTTCCTTCTAGGCCCTGCCACTTTCATCTTTTCTTTGACTTCGTCCCTCCAATCCCATTGTTTGGACTCTCCGGGGTACATCCCTTGGAGGATCCTTACAATAGAACGTTCCTGCCTTCCTATTTTTATCAGCGTATCTCTCCTATTAAATGGTATTTGGGATCCTAGGGTGGCGAGTGCATCAGCAAACCTATTCTCACTTCTTTGAGTGTACTCTATGCCGAAGGTCTGAAATTCCTTCTCCAGCCTTTGTGCTCAAGTCCTGTAGGCTGCTAAGCTTTGTTCCCGTAATGCGAAGTCACCTTTCACTTGGGAGACTACAAGATTGGAATCTCCCAACACTCTCATATGTTTCACTCCTATGCTGAGTGCTATAGTCAACCCAGTTAAGTATGCCTCATATTCAGCTGCATTATTAGAGCATGAGAAACCAAGCTTGAAAGACAAGGGCATGATATCCCCATTTTCACAGCTTAGTACAATTCCTACCCCATTTGAAGTTGCTGTAGCCGACCCGTCAAACCTCATGGTCCATTTCTTCCCTGGGATCTCCATCACTGCTACCTCACCAGGGATTTCTTCGCTCAGCGGGCTTTCCTCCTTCCTGCTATGGCCTGGCTCTTGACAGCCTTGGGAGTCCTTATGCCTATATCATATTGAGAGAGCAACACTAGCCATTGTGCTACCCTTCCCGTAAGAAGGGGTTGGTGTAGGAGTGCTTTTATGGGGTGGGACTTGGTTACCAAGAGGATTTGGTGAGCTGAGAAGTACCTCTTCAGCCTTTGGGATGCATAAATGATCACTAGGCAGGCTTTCTCTATTCTGGGGTACCTGGTCTCTGTATCCTTGAGTGTTCTGCTTACATAATATATAGGCTGCTCATTTCCTTGGTCATCTTCTTGTACCAGTAAAGCTCCTATTGCCTGGGAGTTTGATACTAAGTATAGCAACAGAGGTCGCCCACGTACTGGTGCCTGGAGGGTGGGCAGATGATTCATGATGCCCTGAATTCTTTGAAAAGCTTCCTGCTACTCTGTCCCCCAGGTAAATTCATTCCCCTTTTTCAACAGTTTGGATAGGCTTGCTGTAGCTGAGGCTAAACCAGGTACAAATCTCCTAATATAGGAGACCCTTCCTAGGAAGTTTTTGAGTTCCCTAACAGTAGTTGGTCTTCTCATCGTGACAATAACTGTGGCCTTGGCTGGATCCACACTTATGCCTTTGTGATGTACCAGGAATCCAAGGAACTTTCCAGCAGACACTCCAAAGGCGTACTTCATGGGGTTCATACGTAACTTGTACTTCCTGCATCTTTCAAAGACTTGCTCAAGTACTTGGAAATGTCATGTTCTGGTTTTTGACTTGACCACAATATCATCTACATAATCTTCCATCTCCTCATGCATCATGTCATGGAAAATGACTGTCATGGTCCGCTGATACGTAGCCCCCGCATTTTTGAGGCCAAAGGGCATTACAGTGTAGTAAAAGTTCCCAATCGGAGTTCTGAATGCCGTCTTCTCTGCCTCTTTGGCTGCCATGCGGATTTGGTTGTACCCACTATACCCATCCATAAATGAGAACATTGAGCTTCCTGCAGCTGAATTTACAAGGAGGTCGATATTGGGCAAGGGGAATTCATCTTTAGGACATGCCTTGTTCAAGTTGCGAAAGTCTACACAACAACGGATCTGACCGTTTTTCTTCTTCACAGGTACAATGTTGGAAAGCCATTTTGGGTGTTGGATGGGTTTGATAAAACCTGCTGTTAGCAATTTTTTGACCTCTTGAACTATTTGAGCTTCTACCTCAGTGTGGAAGATCCTAGCCGGTTGGACTACTGGACTCATCCCTGGGTCCACATTAAGAGAATGGACTACCAACCCTGGGTCTAGACCAGGCATCTCATCATAGGTCCATGCAAACACATCTCTGTATTTTTGAAGCAAGGTTACCAGTTGTTCTCTTTCTTGGGCCACCAATTGGCTGCTAATGAAGACAGGCTTTCGGGATCCCGGTTCTGTCCCTAAATCTATTTCCTTTAATTCTTCCTCAGGCTGAATTTGGGCCTCCTTAACTGGTTCTTCTGGAATTTCTTCTTGGGCCATCATGTAGCTTGGTGGTCCGGGACCATCCTGCACAATGCATTCGAGTCCCACGCACCTTCACAAACGATAGATTAGCCTTCCCCCAGGTTCCCGTACCACTACACATTCTCGGGATCCTGAAGAGTTGGGCCCCCTTTTTTGTCTTTTTCTTTCCAGAAGGTTCCTCAGGTCACGGGTGCCCCTCCCTCCTTCTTCTTCTTCTAGGATAAGTGTCCCTAGGGTCCCCGGGGCGGGATTCTCAACATCTGGCTCCAATTCATCATAAAACATTGTTTCTGCAAAGTTCACTTCTCTCTGGCTGAAAGGATTATGGTTGGCAGGGATCCTTATGGGCCTCCCATTCAGTCTCCCTTTAATGCATTGATGGAACGTGAATGGAATAAGGCGATATTTATGAAGCCACGGGCGTCCCAGCAACACATGATAAGAAACTTCTGCATTAATTACATGAAACCTTGTCAGGGCTACTATTGGCCCTACCCTTAAGGCTAGCTGCACGTATCCTTCTGTTGATTCCACCGATCTTCCAAATCCTGTTATTTCCATAGGAGCCCCCAGGATCCTTCTGTCAACTAAGCCCACAGCTTCCAGGGTACTCAAGGCTATGAGATTGAGTGATGCCCCCGTGTCCACCGATGCTCTTCTGACTTGAACACCGTTTATGGTGGCCATTAGATAAAGGGGTCTACGGTGGTCTGGGTGCTCAACCTCCATGTCTTCATCAGTGAAGGTTATTGCATTGGTTGTCTCCAGGAAAGCTCGACTAGCATGTGACTCTGCTGTAAAGCATTCCATCCCTGAATCTGTTGCTATGCTCATGAGAGACTCTGTGGCCACTCTTCTTACTTCTGGTCCGAATCCCAATTGATTGAATAGTGACCTGAACTTAGGATTCTTTTGGAGGGTCCTGACTGTGCTTGGGTGGAAGGATCCTTCAGATTCTTCTGCTTCTGCTGGGTTCCCATGTATTACTACTGCTACCACCCCTTTTCCTTTGTGGTTAGGCAAGGGGTTCCTCTGTACTTCTGGCTCCTTCTAAGTGAGTTCCAGGGTTTCTTCTCTCAACTTTTTGTGGAAGAGTCTGCGAAGGGTCCAACAATCCTTGGTGGAGTGCTTGACATAATTATGGATTCTGCAAAATAAAGGATTCTTCCTTTCTTCTTCAGTTGGTGGCCTGGACACAGTGAATGGCCTAACAACCCCATCTCCGATCCATCTGTCAAGGATATGGCTTAACTCCTCAGTTGTACATGGGATCACCGGTGGTTCCTCGAATACCTTCCCATCCGGTCTCTTCCTTTTCTTTCCTACTGATGTTGTCATAGCTTGGGACGCGGGCAGCCTTTTTGTCCTCATGGTTTGCGCCGTCCTTCTGGTTCTCTATAGCTGGTCAGCAAACTGCGTGATACATAGATTTTCAAGGTTGAGCCTGTAATCAAAAAGCATGTTGGCTATACAGGTTTCCACGAGCTCTTTTTCTTCATGGTCCCCATAGCAGTCTAGGGACACATCTTCAAATCTTTTAATGAATTGAACAAGATCTTCTCCAGGTCTCTGCCTCACCATTTGCAGATTCTAGAAAGTGATCTTGTCTTCACCAGGGTAATATTTGGCGTAGAATTTTTCCATCATCTCATCTCAGGTTTTGATGGACCCGGGTCTCAGCGTGGTGTACTAAGTGTATGCCCTATCCACTAAGGACTTGGCGAATTCCCTTAGACATAATTCTCTGTCTCCTGCATAGGGACCCATAGTATGGACAAACTTACTCACATGTTCCACGGCACTTCCATTTCTTCCATCGAAAGGATGGAACTTTGGGGGTTCGTACCCCTTAGGGTATGGTTTGCCAAGAAGTTCTGGAGGGAACGGGGGATCCTGAGAGAATTGCTTGGGGATCCTTGAGAGTTTTTCCCTTTCTTGCTCCAGGAGGGCATTGACATCTGCCAGTGTTAAGTACTGAGGGTTGGCTCTTCCTCCCACTGCTGACCCTCCTTCTGGCTGCGTCCCATCTTGGTGGCCAGTAGGGGGAACATTGTCTCTGATTTCCTATGTCCTGCCCTCTTTGAGAAGACGAACTTCTTGCTCCAGATCCTTCAACATTGCTGTCATCCTGGCCATGAGGTCTGGTTCCTGCCTTGCATGTCTTTATTCTGACACAACCTCCTGTTCTACCAGGGGTATCCCGCCTCCTTGCCTGGAAGCTACCTCATTTTCTCCTACGAGCTCGGAGGCCGTAGGTGGCACATTAGTTCCTTTGCTATTTCTTTGTCTTGGAGGCATTCTCTGTGAAGGGATTGCTTCTTCCTTCTTCTTTGCCCAGTCCCCAGTGAAGTCGTCAAAATGTGAGAGTGCCTTTTTCGTGACACTCAGGCCCAAGGATCCCGGGCCTAAATGAAAAGGATTTGGTGAATCGGGCCATGACTCACCGCAGTTAAGGAGCTGTTTAAGAATCAAGTGGGATGCAGAGGATGCTCTTGACAATATAAAAAATGACAAGCAAGGATATCGAAGAGTGCCAAAGATTAACAAGGTAAATTCAAAAGGAAAGAAACAGGATTAGCAAAGCGATAAGAAATTAATGCTGAGGGGATCCTGGGAAATATGAAGCATGTTTCATTAATACATTATTTGTTGGATTACAGAAAAGCTCACTAGGACGTGATACAAGGTTCAATCAAGCACAAAGATTACAGTCTTGAATGGCTATTTCAGCCTTCAAAACTTGCAAAGTTTGATTCTCGTTGAATCCGAGTATGTGCAATAGTGGCTTTTACAGGATACCGGGAAGCAATATTTGTTTTTCCCTTAGTATTTTCTCTTCTCCACAGATTTTTCTGATAGTTTTTTCTAGAGAATTTCTTCTTTCTTGTGTTTCTCTCTTTTTTTCGCTGCCTCTTCTTCACAACCCATCCCCTCCTTTTATAATGGAGTTTTTTGGTCTTCCCGGGGAACCGTTGGTTCCCCTATTTTGCTCTTTTGCAAACAGAGCACGTCCTGTTCCCATCGTCTCGGTAAGTCCCGTTTCCGTTTTTTCTCATTCTTTCCTTCTTTCAGCTCTGATTCTTTTGAAAGTTCCTGGTTGGCCATCTTCTTTGGGATGTGCTGAGGTATGCCCTTCTCGGCATCCCCATTTTTGGCGTCTTCCACTTTTCCCTTTTCTTTCCCATCTGGGCGGAATCCTGTTCTGCCATTTTTGAAAGTCGTTTGTTATCCTTCTTCTTCCCTGTCCTGGTTCCCCGAGGCTTTTTTTTCTGTCTGTGCCATGAGAGGTCGCTCGCGTTCTTTTTTGCTTTTGTTTCTTGTTTTCTTCTTCTGTCTTTTTCTATCGAGCCGTCCTAGTCTTCCTTTGTCTTTGTGCCTGAAGGGATCTGCGCCTCTTGGTGGTTCCTGAGGATCCTTGCTTCTTATCCCTTGCCGTGGTTCTTTTTTTGGATACTTCTTTGTCTGGGCTTCAGGATCCTCTGGGCCTTTCTTTTATTCCCTCATGGTTCTCCTGTATCTACTACTTTGGGCTTAGCTTGATTTTTTCTTTTGGGCTTGACTTATTCTTTTTGGGCTTATTTCACTATGATCTTTTTTAGACCTCAACATACTCCTAGGCCCAGACCTAACAGCCCAACTAGTTTCACAACAATCCCAAACCAGTGGCGTTCACATCAAGTGGATAAGATTCAATATAGATCTCTTGTTCCGTGGCAATGAGACATTACCAACTTATCCACCAGGTGGATAAGACTCATATATTATATTACAGCCTTCCCACTTGTAAGTTGCAATAGCATTGTCTTAATGTAAATTGTAAGTTGTAAATGTAAATCCCCCTAAAAAAAAAATGTAAATTGTAAATGTATTTATCTGTCCTTTTGATTTCTAACAATTGTCAAATATAATATATTAGTCACCTTCTGTTTGATGCTTTCATGTTGTCATCATGCTTTTTGAATTATTCATTCTGGTTTGGTGGTACCTTTTCTACTTCTTGCTTTTGTTACCCCAAGTGTTTTGAACATTGTGAAACTATTTGTGTTTGGTGTTTTTACCCACATTAACTAATTGTAAGTACCTCTATAAATTTAGATTTCATCTTCCCAATTCGTTTTTATTCACGATACATATGTAGGGATCAAGTGGAAATTCATGTTTCTCTTTCCCAATGTGTTCTTGCATTATATATTTGATTATTTATGCTTGCCATTGTATCTATCAATTTTTAGGTGCAAACAGGTGATTGCAATTGATACTGATGAAAATAAGAGAATGTCCTAATCTTTATGATTCTCATTGACTGTCTGTTTTTTTCAGAACCATAGCTAGACATGCTTAAGCACACCATATTTGGCTTATCTCGATGTATTTATTTGCAAACAAGTCAGCTTTTCAAATGTATTTATGTACTATTCATTTACAATTTTGACTTCTATAGCTTTACAAGCCTTAGGATGTGCCACGTGTTTTGGGGTGTGATAGAGTTGTGTTTGGTTAAATGTAAAATATTTTCCAAGTGAAAATATTTTCCGGAATGGAAAATATTTTTTTAGTGTTTGGTTGTATTTTGAAAATTGTATTGGAAAATATTTTCAAGTGTTTGGTAACATCCTGAAAAATACAAATTTTCTACTGGTTTCTCACATTTTCTCAACCATTTTCTCAGTTTCCAAACAAATTTATAATAGAAAATTGCAAGATGTAAACTTTTTAAAGAAACAAAAATCAAAATAAAACCATTAAACTTTCAAACTCGATCAAACAGAGAGGGGGAGGAAGAAAGAGTAAGAGATTGAAATTGGGTCAAGGCTCCGATCTGTGTTTGGCGTTGACGACGAGCTTCAGTGGCAACGAGAATGAGATGATAAGGCTTCGATCTATGTTTGGCGGTGACTTTTCAATCCGTAAAACTTGATTTGAAGGTATGGGTTAGTTCGAACGAGGGATGGGTCAATGGAGGTGGGTCAGTGAGGACGAGGATGAGGGATGGGTCGGCGGAAGACGAAGACAAGGGATGGGTTGGTGGAGTGGCTTGCATGCGACGATGGGGCCGTGTGTCTAGGGGTGGTTCTGGGCATCACCAGCGAGGATGGGTTCTGGGCATCACCGGCGAGGATGGGTTCTAGGCTTTTGGGCATCATCGGCGAGGATGGGTTCTGGGCATCACCGGCTGTGTGTCTGTGCTTAAGCTCTATCTCTTCTCTCTCTCTCTCTCTCTCTCTCTCTCTCTCTCTCTCTCTCTCTTTGCGCGTCTAAGTCCGAAAATGGTTTGAAGTGAAAATAGAAATGTAAACCAATTTCCGGGTTAAAGCCATAAAACACATGGTCAAATGAAATGTTTTTTTGGAAAATTCTATTTTCCATGCGCAACCAAACAGCTGATAAGGTGTAAAATCATTTCCTGAAATGGTTTTACGCCAAAAAAAACGCAGCCAGAGACTATGTGTGCATTTGTTTCACCTTTTAGAAGCCCAAAAAATGATTTTTGCTACCGAAAATCCAAACCGCGTGATTGGTGTAGTTTTGGAAACGCACTTTAATTAAAAGTCCATTGTTCCAAAACACTAAGGAAGCCCAGATTGTGTGGGTAGCAAGGAGCTCTAATTGCAAAAAAGCGCTGATGCGCGTTTCATGTTTTCGTTGGAAGTTGCGCAAATTTTCCAAATTGCCCACTAGTTATTCTTAAAAACCCAATTTTATCCCTTTGTATATAACACAATTTTACACAGCAAAAGTGAGCACCACAAATTAAAGATTGCAACAGTAGCTCCAGAGAACTAGAGTAGATCTATGGAGCAGATCAAAGATTCACAAACAAGCTTGATCAATGGTGTAGCCCCAAGTTCCTCTCCTCTGTGAAAATTAATAAACCGAGGAGGTGAATGAAACAAACGATGAAGAAGATTTGAAGATGAAGAGGGAGAAACAAGAACTTGAGAGCTCTAACAGCACAGCAAGGGAAAAGATTAAGAAGAAAAAAAAAAGGAAAAAAAAAAAGGAAGATGAAGAGAAAAGAGCACAATGAGAGGAAATTGAAAAAAGAGAATGTGATTTTGTGAGATTAAAAAGGAAAATAAAAAATAAAAAAGATGGGGTGGTCAGATATTATGTGGCGGGGGGTTAAAGAGTGAAAAAGAAAGCTTTCTTGAAGCTTTCTAGTTTGCAAACATCTCTACAATATGGTTTATTTACAAAAGAACCATAATTGAGTTTTGTTTTATTTTTATTTTCAAACAAAGCTGATCATTTTATTTGGAATTTTATTTAAAGTCTATATTAAATTCATTAATTCAAATCAGTACTTATTTTTTTAATTAAAATTTTATATCATTCACCATATTATAATAAATATATATATATATATATATGTATATATATATAAAAAAAAGTTTAGTTACAAAATTAGTTGTAACCTAAGACTACAACCTTACTCAATATCTTTTCATTATAGGTGAATTTAAACAAACCCACCATTAGATTATATCTTTTTCTTATATCCTCCATGCTTGCAAAATAATAATATTATTAAAATAATACCAATAATATATTTATTATTATTATTGTGGGTGCCCGAGTACTGAGGATGAAGTTGAAGAGTTGCAATATTGGTGTGGGAATGCCACGGGCCACGGGCCCGATGAGAAAGGTCACCCGAGGAGAGGAAGGGGTGAATCATAGGACTCTGAGGCGTTCCAAGTTGAAAAAAGGATATGAAGAGAGAGAATCTGTGATTATAGGGGAAGTTTCTAGTTTGGAGTAACTTGTTGCCTCCGCATTAAATGGTGGGCAACAGCTTTATCAGCTGCATTAATGAGGAAGTGACCTGAACAGTGCAAGTCACAATTAAACAGATTCCTTCTGCCACCTTCTTTAGATACAGAAAGAGACAAGTGTCATGATAGGAGGTATGTTAGGTAAGGATGGGTGGTTGAGACATGAGAGACGGAGAAGTATATAAGAAAAAAGGGGTTTACAGAGACAGGGGACCAGACACAAGTATCAAGAGATAGAGAAGAAACAAGAAGAACATTAAGAGAAAAGAGAGTGAACAGTAACATTTCTTATGTAAATGTGGCCTCCTCGGGCCAGCTTGTATTGAGAAAGTGGTTCATCCAATTAAACAAGTTTGCCTTTTCTTCCTTATTTTCCTCCTCGGGCGAAACCCCGCTTTAGTTGTTTGTTTCTCTCTCTTACAAATTCATTATTTTAGGCCACGGTTGGACTGATCCAGCCACTATTCTAAGTGGGCTTGGGCTGCCAGTTTTTCTGGTCCTTACAATTGGCGCCGTCTGTGAGAAGCAACAAGGTGTTGTGGATTCATCCTAAGTATTTATGGCTAACATAGGTCAAGATAGGGAGGAATCAGTTGGCTCACAAAGGGAGAACCGGTTTGTTAACTTAGAGCAAAGGAAGGATAAACAACATACCCCAAGTGTTATGGTAGAGTCTTACCACACTGAGCGTACTGAGCGGAGTCACTTAAGGACTAGGAGTCATGTCTCATATGATTAGGAGACACGGAAGTTGCAGTAAGAAATAGATCGCCTGCGCAAGAAGTTGAGGCACAAGGAATGTGATAGAAGAAGTCCATCTTCCCTACCAAATGATGGTTCCAGGGGAAGTAGGGACTGTTCATATCATCGCAGGTCAAGAACTCTATCTAACGAGTCCTATTCACTTTCTTTGTGCTAGGACAAGTAGGAGAAGAGCAGCAATAGGCGTAAGAAAAGGTCTTCCCACCATGTTATAGGGACTAAGGCAATGAGTAAGACCCTACAACAGATTTCTAAGTCACCTTTCATTAGAAGGATTAACAAGGCCAAACTTCCTCACCGGTTTTCTCAGCCGATGTTTGCCATTTACAATGGGAGGACTGATCCCATGGAGCACGTTAGCCATTTTAATTAGAAGATGGGGTCCATGATAACAATGAGGCCCTTATGTGCAAAGTGTTCCCCTCTAGTCTTGGACCTGTGGCTATGCGTTGGTTCGACACCTTGAAGGAAAGGTCAGTGGGGTCTTTCGAGAAGCTAACGAGGGCATTCGGGGCTAGATTCATAACATGCAGTAGGGTCCTCAAGCCAATAGACTCTTTGCTGTCTGTGGTAATAAGGGAAGGAGAGACCCTTAAGACTTACTCGGATAGATATTGGGAAACATATAATGAGATTAATGGAAACGTTGAGGATGTGACTGTGAGGACTTTTAAGGTTGGACTCCCTACCGAGCTCAAGTTGAGGAAATTGTTGACGATGAAGTCCTCCTTGAACACGCGCCAACTTATGGATCGTATAGATAAGTATAAGTGGGTGGAGGAGTACCAGATACACGAAAAAGGTAAGGCTAAATTGTTCCTTGAGAAGAGGGATCCTTGGGGAGGAGGATACCAGGGTAACCACTCCCGATAGAAGTTTTCTAATCAAACGTCATCCACAAGAGCTCAATTGGTCAACTCATTGTTTAAAGAGCCAGTGTATCAGATATTGGAAAAAATTAAGAATGAACCTTATTTTAAGTGACCCAATAAGATGGGCGAGGACTCATCCTGGAGAAACCAAAACCTCTATTGCCACTATCATCAAGACAGAGGACATACTATGGAGGATTGTAGAACCTTGCGAGATCACCTGAGCCAATTGGTGAAGGCAGGGAAGCTTAATCGACTTTTACATCAGCCTACAGGACAGTTCGGTCACTCAGGGATTGAGTTTCACAGGGATAGCGCTCTTCGGCCAGCATTGAGTACTATCAATGTGATCTTTGCCAAGCCAGGGAATAGTGGGGGCTCGGCTACTAGGGTTATGTCTGTGAGTGGAGGTTGTGACTTGGAGGCCGGTGATCAGGCTCCTAAGAGAGCTAGGCTAATGGTCACCCCTACCCTGGGTTTCTCTGAGAAGGATAAGGAGGAAACTTTCCAACCACATGATGAAACTCTAATGGTAACCATCAGGATTGGGGGTTATGATGTAAAGAGGGTACTAGTTGATCAGGAAAGTGGAGCAGAGATCATGTACCCTAATTTGTAGAAGAGGCTAAACTTGAAGCCCGAGGAACTGGAAAGGTATGATTTACCGTTGATGGGCTTTGATGGTAGGATGGTGGTCCCCTGAGGAATGATAAGGTTACCTGTACAAGCTAGGGATGAGGAGGTGCAGGTTGACTTTATTGTGGTAGAAGTATTTTCCCCCTACACAGCCATCCTGGCCAAACCCTTGCTTCACGCTATGGGTGTCGTGTCCTTAACCCTACATTTGAAGGTTAAATATCCTACTCAAGGGAGAGTGGGAGAGTTGGTGGGTAGCTAAGCCATAGCTAGGCAGTGCTTGGTGTTAACAATTATACGGTAGCCTTCAGATTCTACTGTGGTGATTAAAGATCCAGTCTTATAACAGCTAAAGGTAACTGCAGGGGGGCAACAGACCGGGGCATCTAAAGAGTTGTCCGATGAGCTGGAGAAAGTGATAATAGGACAGGATCAGGAGCAATATTTCCAAGTGGGATCCTAATTGCCACCTTAGAAAAAGTAGAGTTAGTGAAGTTTCTGGGGGCTAACATTAATGTCTTTGCATGGAGTACTTACGATGTTCCAAGGATTGACCCTGGGTTTATATGTCACCAGTTGAACATTAAACCCGAGGCTATGCCATGTAAACAGCCTCATTGGCGATCATCCAAAGATCACGCCAAGGCAGTAAGGATAGAGGTAAACAAGTTGAAGCAAGTTGGAGCCATTAAGAAGATCTTCTATCCCGAGTGGTTGGCTAACACTATGGTGGTTAAGAAGAAGAATGGGAAGTGGCGAGTTTGCATAGACTTCATTGATTTGAATAAAATTTGCCCAAAAGACCCCTTCCCCATTCCTAGAATTGACCAGTTGGTAGATACCACAATGGGACACCTTCGGATGATTTTCTTAGACGCCTTTCAAGGTTATCATCAAATACCCCTGTCTTTACTTGATCAGAAGAAGAGGGCATTTCATGCTCCTAATGGGAACTGCCATATCGAGTAATGCCCTCTAGCCTCAAGAATACAGGATCCATGTATCAGAGAATGGTGACGCAAATGTTTGAGTCACAGATTGGGAGGAATATGGAGGCATACATTGATGACATGGTAGTAAAGAGCAGGTAGGTAGAAGAGCATTTAGCTGATTTAAGGGAGACTTTCTCAGTTTTAAGAGAGCATAAGTTACGCTTGAACGCTTCTAAGTGTTCTTTTGGGGTCAATTCGGGTAAATATTTGGGCTACATGATTACTCACTAAGGGATTGAGGTCAACCTTGAGCAGATTAAGGCTATTAACAGTTTGCATCCTCCTCGGAACCCCATAGAGGTCCAGAAATTGACTGGAATGGCAGCAGCCTTGAATAGGTTCACCTCTTGGTTTGCGGATAGGTATCGTCCTTTTTTCCAGCTTCTTCACAAGTGGAAGGACTTTCGGTGGACCGAGGAGTGTGTAACGGCTTTTGAGGATCTCAAGTAGTATTTGTCAAGCCCTCCAATACTCTCCAAGCCCGAGAAGGAGGAAGTGTTATATGTATACCTAGCAGTCACGGACTATGTTGTCAGCCTCATCTTGGTCAGAAAGCAGGATGGGATCCAGAAGCTTGTTTACTACATTAGTAAGTCCTTACAGGAGGCTGAGACATGCTATCTACCTTTGAAGAAGGCAATGTTGGCTATAATGCATGCCACAAGGAAGCTTCCCCATTACTTTCAGGCTTACACCGTGGTGGTGCTCACCCAGCTCCCTTTACAAGCTCTTCTAAGGAAATCAGACTATACGGGAAAAATTGCTAAATGGGGAACTATGCTCGGAACCTATGATGTCAAGTACATGCATCGAACTGCCATAAAAGGAAAAATCCTAGCAGACTTTGTGGCAAAGTTCGCCAAGGGTACAATAGAGAAAGAAGAAAAAGCATTGGGGGTGATGGTCACGTCGCCATCATTGTCCTCCCTTGGGAGGTTTATACAAACGGAGCATCTAACCGAAAGGGAGCAGGGATAGGGATTGTGCTAATTACTCCCGAGAAGCTGATAATGGAGAAATCGTTACGACTGGGTTTCCTAGCTTCCAACAAGGAGACCGAGTATGAGGCTATGTTAGCAGGAGTACCTATGGTCAGACAATTAGGTAGAGATGTGGTGGAGTTGTATTCTGATTCTAGGTTGGTGGTGGGCCAAGTTAATGGAGAGTTTGAAGCTTAGGACGAAAGGATGTAGGGGTATCTTGCTAAGGTACAACGTGCCCAGGCTCAATTTAAGAGTTTTATTTTGAAGCAAGTCCTTAGGGGGCAAAACGCTCATGCAGATTCTTTGGCAATGCTAGCCACTTTTTTGGGGTCAAGTCTTCTTCGGGTTGTTATTGTTGAGGATTTGGATAGCTCTAGTCTCACAAGGGTAACCTTGGTCGAGGTATATAGCCTCTATATGGGGACGAGCTGGATGGACCCCTTCGTAACCTTTTTGAAGCAGAGATTGAGAACAAATGTGAGGTAGAGAAGGTGCACAAAAATGCTCCTCTCCATTGGCTATGGGAAGAGTAGAAGTTGTACAAGTGTTCTTACACAGGACTATAATTATTGTGCGTACATCCAAAATTAGTGGAGCCTTTGTTGGAGGAGTTACATGAAGGTATATGTGGGAGTCACACAGGGGGTAGGTCTTTGGCACATAGAGCCCTCACCCAGGGATACTAATGGCCTAGCATGCAAAGAACCTCCTAGGATTATGTGAAGAAGTGTGACCAATGCCAGAGGTATGTCCCAAATATTCATCAGCCAGGGGGAGTCCTAAATCCATTATCTAGCCCCTGACCATTCGCTCAGTGGGGTTTGGATATAGTGGGACCATTTCCCCGAGCTATAAGGAACCGAAGATGGCTCTTCGTCGGCATGGACTACTTTACCAAGTGGGTAGAAGCCAAGTCACTTACTAATATTAGGGGTATGGATGCTAAGAGGTTCATCAGGAGGAATATTGTCACAAGGTTTGGAGTTCCTCACACACTGATATCGGATAATGGTCTTCAATTTGACAATAAAGCCTTCTGAAGATAATGTGGGGAGTTAGGGATTTGGAACAGGTATTCTACGCCTGCCTATCCTCAGGGAAATGGATAGGCCGAGGCCACCAATAAGGTTATATATTTGGGCTTAAGAGAAGGTTGGACAACACAAAAGGAAAATGGGTGGATGAATTGCCCCATGTATTGTGGGCATATCATACCGTACCCCGAAGATTAACAGGGGAGACTCCCTTTTCAATAACTTATGGGGCAGAATTAGTAATCCCCCTTGAGTCTGAATTCCCAACTTTGAGAACTGATTAGTTCAATGTTGAAGAGAACAACTGTTTACTTCTAAACAACCTGGATGCGGCTGAGGAAATGAGAGAGGTGGTAACGGTAAAGATGGCATATTACTAACAGAAACTTAAGTAAGGGTATGATAAGGAGGTGAAGTCGAGGTCATTAGCTCCTGGAGACCTGGTCTTGAGGAGAGTGGTAGGGACAGTAAAGAACCCTGCTTGGGAAAAACTGGGCCCTAACTGGAAAGGGCCATATAGAATTACTTCCATTACTGGCATTAGGGCTTATTACCTATAAGATTTGGATGAAAATGTAATTCCTCACCCTTGGAATGTAAACAATCTACGACGTTATTATTATTAATGTTATAATTTCCTTTACCACTCATATCTTGATTAGTTGTGTCTTATTGTTGGATGTATTTGCTGAACTAATAAGTCTATGAAAATGCTAAGTGTTAAACAGAACTTAGGCCTTGTTCGGCTCCTCGGGTTACAAGCCTAGGGTAAATTAATATTGCATGAAAAATGCTAAGTGTTAAATAGAACCTAGGCCTTGTTCGACTCCTCAGGTCACAAGCCTAGGGTAAATTAACATTGCATGAGAAATGCTAAGTGTTAAACAGAACCTAAACCTTGTTCGGCTCCTTGAGTCACAAGCCTAGGGTAAATTAACATTGCATGACAAATGCTAAGTGTTAAACAGAACCTAGACCTTATTCGGCATCTCGGGTCACAAGCCTAGGGTAAATTAACATTGCATGAAAAATGCTAAGTGTTAAACAGAACCTAGGCCTTGTTCGGCTCCTCAAGTCACAAGCCTAGGGTAAATTAATGTTGTGTGAGAAATTCTATGTATTGGCTAGAATGTAGGCCTGATGTGGCGCCTCAGGCAAGAGGTTATCTAAGTGAATGGTGAAGCTAAGAGCCTTAAGTACTTCCTCAGGTTTCAGGATCAGTGCCAATGGGTGTGCTTTGAGATTCCCAGTCCAATTTAAGGTCATTCTTAGTGGGATTTTCCTTAAGTTCTATAAGTCAGTCAATTAACATTCCAGATTGTACGAAGTGATAAGAAGTATTTAATAAGTGAGTCACAGGTCAATATGTTATATTCATTACCATGAAAAGAGAACATTGTAAGGTATAAACTGACAAGTGTAAGTTAAACAGTTGAAAAAGCACAAAATGAAGTTTAACTCCTTTCATTACTATTTAAGGAGTATAATGGAAAGAAAAAGAAGGCACTAGCTATATGTAAGCCTAATTACAAAATCAGCTATCTATTTCCTAGCTTAAGGTTGAGCTATGCAGAGGCTTCCTTTTCTTTTCCTCCTTTTTTCTCCTGCTCCTTCTCTTTCTTCTTCCTCTTCAGTGGGGCTACTTTTATTGCCTCATTAGTCTCCACTTCTACCACTTCGGTTGGAGGGGGCTATTCTTTCTCTTTGTCTTTAGTTAGGGTAGAAGGCGGAGTAGAAGCAGGTTGGATTGAAAAGGAGGTAGGGGCAAAGCTAGGGTTCGAGGTAGGGTGGGAGGGGTTGGGGGATAAGCATAGGGCAAGAGGGTAGTACACCATGTCAGGAGCCCTAAGCTCTGACTCATCACTAACCCTGGCCGTAGTGAGGGCTTGATCCCACACCTTTAGGTAGAAGGCTCGAGCGATGTCCCTAAGTTGGGCAGTAAGACTTTTAGCCATCTTAGTCATGCCCGCTATTGATGGCCATTTTGGAAGCTCTAGTGGAAAGGAGAAGCCCAGCAACATGGACAGAAAAGAGTTGGCAAATGGATAGAAAACTCATTAAGCCCAAGCGGTAGGAATAATGGATCACAGGCCCATGAGATAAACAAATGGGCCTTGAGGAGGTAAATGGGCTTAAAGGAGCCCAGAAAGAGAGAAAAAGCAAACCATGGGCAGTAGATGATGTGGAAAAGTGAGAATAGGTCACGGCAGACCCAAAGTAATGAAAGCAAAGAAAGTAAGGGGTTGATGGCAAGCCCATGAACCCCAAGGATGAGAGATAATGTAATTGGATCAGGGAAGCCCAAAGAATTAGTAAAATCCCATGGGAATGCAAAGTTAAGAAAAGGGCCGAGGAAGCCCAAGGAAAGCAAACGGGCCTGGGATGCCCAAAGGAAAACAAATAGGACACAGGAGCCTACCAGTGATGTAATAAAAGAACTAATGGTCATACTAGGCCATTGGGAGAAGAATAAATGTCAAGCCCAAAAAAGCCCAACAGGATTGAGGAAAGCAACTTCGCAGCAGGAATGATAGAGTGGTATGGTAAGAGATGGTAGCAGGAAAAAGAGTGAACTGAAGAAAAGCAAAACCCACCGTCAAGCAAGGCCCAGCCCTTAAGTAGGGCAAGCCATAAAGGAAAGGGGAACTCGAAAATAGTCAAAACGGATGGCAGAATGTGCAGGCCAACCACGACAAATGCATGAGCAGCAGACAGATTTTGGACATATATGGAAAAGAGGCATGCGCAAGGCCCAGACCTCACCAGCCTGTACCCAGCCAATACAAGACACGGTGAGGTCATGGGTCAGAGGTAATAGGGTATGGTTTGGCGGTGGGGAGAGGGGAAAAACCTATTTTGAGGTTCCTGTTAGGGCTCTTTTAGGGGAAGTGTCCTGCTGGGATGATATACTACCCAAAAGAGCAAAGCTGAGCTGGAACCACTAGATGCATGCCATGAGAGATAGGAAGAGAGAAGGCACCCACACCATAGCGGGAAAGGGTGCCACGGCAGACAAACACACAAAATAGTTTTCTTTTGTCTGGCGATGGGGAGTGGCACACAGACAGACCAGTGATGGATGGCAGGTATACCTAGACTAGACAAAGGTGGTTAAGGGCTAAAATAGTAAAATTTGGTCACGGCAGGCACTATAAAGAGGCCCTTGCCATGTACATAAACCAGAAGGACGACAAGCACCATGGTATTAGAAATTTGAAAATCAAGAAATAGAAAACAAGTATTAAGAAAAAGAAGTAGAAAGAAAAAAGATAAGAAAGGGGAACATTAGAAGAGAATGAAGGAAAAAGATAGAGAGTTAGAGCGGCAAGCATGCACCAATAGGTTGATTCCCTCTCTTCCTCTCAAAGTCCTGCTCTCTGCCGGAAACAAAGGGTTCTCTTGTGCACCAACCATTCAGGTCCACTTCCCTCAAAGTGATTAATTTCCACGGCAGGATCTCCCTAGGATATTATTCACTTTGAGAAGAGGTGTTCTTCCTTCTCTAGTTTTGGTCCTGGGGATCAGATTTAATTTGATTTTTTTCCTCTTTCAATCAACCCATATACTACCCACTTATTTCCTTTACTTTTCTTATAAAATAATTGTTGTTAAATTGTGATTATCTTTTCTTAAGTAGGAATTATCTATTTACTTTAATAAAGAAGTCAAAGTACTTTCTTTTATCTTATTATTATCATATCTGCCTGCCATAACTCATCTGAAACAGTTCTGCCCGCTGTAAGCGTGCCCCTGGCAGACGAGGCATAGTTTGCGTACAAGCCGGACCAAATTGAGTTGCAGTTGGACCGGTTTCAACTCCCTTACTCAGAATATTTGGGCCCAATATTGTAGGAGGCAGCCCAGCCCGATTTAACCAAAAAAGACCCACTACACCCGCGTCATAACCCACCTGCTCGGCCTTCGCCTTCTCGACGTCCTTGGCTTCCAACTGCTTCTGCAGTTGCTTTAGCTCCACCATGTTGAGTGCCAACTTGTTCTAAGCCTTCCTCTGGGCTTCTAGGCACTCAACAGCTTGTTTCTCATAGCTGGCCAAGGCAGCCTCGGCATTTTTCTTGGCCCTCTTAGCCTTGATCAAGTGTGCAAGAGACTCCTTCAGCTTCTTGTCCACCTCCATGTGGACTTTTTCAGCTGCTAATAACTTGCCTTCAGCTTGCCTGGCCTAGTCCAGCCCGTGGTCCACCCACTGCTCAATAATAAAGGCAGCTTGGATAGACTGCAAAATTGGTGCTAGTTAGTTTTTATGCATGAATGGTTTAAATGTATAAGGAAAGAAGGATGGTTACATACCTTTGTAAGGTCCTATTTCAAAGACAAGAATTCTTCACATTTCTTGAAGGACTTGAGCTCTTGCATGTCCTTAGGTAAGCAGAGAGTTTTCTCTAAACACTCTGCTACCAGAGCTAAGCTGCCTTTTTTATAGTCCCTTAAGTTGGCATCACTTAACACAGGACTGCCTAAGCTCAGTGTGAAAATAGGCCTCCAAACGGAATGCTTGGGTGGATGGTCTCCCTTCAGCTCTTTGGAGGTTTTAATAGAGGCACTCTTCTTTTGTAGGCCTCTACTTGTTCGGGCCTCCGGCAATTTTCTTGGCCCTCTCAGCCTCGATCAGGTGGGCAAGAGACTCCTTCAACTTCTTGTCCACCTTCGTGTGAGCTTTTTTAGCTGCTGACAGCTTGCCTGCCCTGGTCCAGCGCTTGGTCCACTCACTCCTTGGCAATGAAGGTGGCTTGGACAGATAGCAAAATTGGTGCTAGTTAGCTTTCATGCATGAATAGTTTAAATGTATAAGGAAAGAAGGATGGTTACATACCTTTGCAAGGTCTTGTTTCAATGACAGGAAAACTTCGCATTTCCTAAAGGACCTGAGCTCTTGCATGTCCTTAAGTAATCAGAGAGCTTTCTCTAAACACTTTACTATCAGGCTTGAGCTGCCTTTTTGATGATCCCTTAAGTTGGCATCACTTAGCACGGGATTGCCTGAGCTTAGTGTGAAAATAGGCCTTCAAACGGAAGGCTTGGGCAGACAGTCTCCCTCCGCCTCTTTGGAGGTTCTAATGGAGGTGCTCTTTTTTTGTAGGCCTCTACTTGTTCGGACCTCCTTGGTTAGGGGTTGGTGAGAGGAATGGGTGACCTCTCTCTCCTTGGCACCCTCGGTACCCTTGCCTCTTTGGTCCCTCTTCCTCTTTTTGTCTGCGGCATCAACTAAATATATGCACATCGCAGCAGGAATGCATGGTCAGGGCACCATTGCCACGGCTTAGGAAGAGCCCCCAAAGTGGGCTATGAGCAGGGCAAGTAGGTCTGGGGTCTTCTCTTCGAAACCCATCCCTTCAGGAATGTTGGTCCCTTCTTGGCTAGAATTAATTTTGGCGGGGCGCTACAGGCGATGTGAAGTGCTATGAGTGACTTCAGGGTTTTCTTGCTGGTAGAAGACCTTGAAGTCCTTATCTGTCACTTCTTGCTGGACAGGGTCTGGTGTAGGCTCCTTATCTTCATCGTCTGAAGGGATGGGTGGTTCTTGTGAATAAAGGAGCTTAGCTACAAGGGGGGCTGGGAGTAGAGCGTCTTGAGTCCCCGCGGGAGGAGGTTCGTTTAGTTGGATGCCTGGGACAGCTACGTCTATTAAAGCCAACCGAGCGTCCCTGGCTTTAATGACGTTTTTCAAGCTCTGAAAGCGTTTGGTAGAGGGCTTGTATCAGAGGATGATATAAGTAGCTCAGAGTTTCCCGTCCTTGTGCAGGAAGATCTTTGACCTGAGGATCTGATTTAAGTCCGTGAAGTTCACCATTGGTCGAGGCGATGTGGTATCCATCCTGCCTTCAACAAGACGATCATAGGAATGACCACGGATTCAAAAGGTCTATTCAAGACTAGCCATTCACCGTATTCACAGTGGATTTCAACACCGTTGGGAATCCTATATTGTGCCTTAAGGACAGCCTTAGCCTCGGGAGTATCCACTAACTTAGCGTATCTACCCATGGAGTTTTATGGCACGTAAGAATAAACTTATGCAAAGAAAAAAAAGAAATGTGAGGATGAACACACCTACGAGCAAAGGGAAAAGTTCTCCTTGGGAGGTTGCTTCAACTTAGATTGCTAGAATGCGTAAATGAACTTTAGCCAGCCCCAAATTCTTCTTATATAGAGGTAAAAAGTGAGCCCCAAACTCTCCTTATATAGAGGTAAAAAGTGAGCGGTAATTTTCCCGCTCATAAATGAGGGAAAACAGGGACCGTAGGATCTTGATTGAGCTGTAGAACGTGGGGAGACAAGTAGTTGCTTGACGCCATAAATGTGAGATCATGGATTTCGAAGCGTCAGGAGTGTACTGGAGACAAGTGAAAAGACATTACCACATAGGAATGCGCGTGGCACGTATATAGTCTACTTGCATAACTAAAACTTCGCTTTTACCTCAGGGTTAATAGCAAAAGTTTTAGAGGGCAATTGTGGGTGCCTGAGGACTGAGGATGAAGTTGAAGAATTGTAGTATTGGTGTGGGGATGCCATAGGCCACAAGCTCGAGGAGGAAGGTCACCCGAGGAGAGGAAGGGATGAGTCATAGGACTTTGAGGCGTTCCAGGTTGAAAGAAGGATATGAAGAGAGAGAATCTGTGATCATAGGGGAAGTTTCTAGTTTGGAGTAGCTTGTTGCCTCTGCATTAAATGGTGGACAACAGTTTTATCAACTATATTGATGAGGAAGTGACCTGAATAGTGCAAGTCACAGCTAAGCAGATTCCTTCCGCCACCTTCTTCAGATACAGAAAGAGATAAGTGTCATGATAGGAGGTATGTTAGATAAAGATGGGTGGTTAAGATATGAGAGAAGGAGAAGTATATAAGAAAAATAGGGTTTACAAAGAGAGGGGACCAGACATAAATATCAAGAGATAAGGAAGAAATGATAAGAACATTGAGAGAAAAGAGAGTGAACAGTAACGTTTCTTATGTAAATGTGGCCTCCTTAGGCCAGCTTGTATTGAGAAAGTGGTTTATCCATTTAAACAAGTCTGCCTTTTCTTCCTTATTTTCCTCCTCAGGCAGAATCCACCTTTAGTTGTTTATTTCCCTCTCTTACAAATTCATTGTTTTGGGCCACGGTTGGACTGATCTAGCCACTATTCTAAGTGGGCTTGGGCTACCAATTTTTCTGGTCCTTATAATTATTGAGTAGTTTTTTTTTTTTTTTTTTTGAGTAAGTATTTATAAAGTAATTGATTTAAGTATGAAATAAACTCTCTTATATATATATATTGTCATTTTTGATAATTTACCACTCAAATTGCCACTTTTGTAAGTGCTAGCTAAATACTTAACTTTTTCAAAAAGCACTTTTTAACAATTTGTACCAAATAATCAGTTTTTTCAAAAAGCCCAATTTCATACCGCATTTTTTACAACCCCCACTTTTTCAAAAAGCACACTATCAAAAAGTTGAACCAAATTGTATATTACTTATTAGTTTTGTGGCCTAGTTCTAGCTTTTATCTTATCAAATTGTATTTACTTATAATGGGCTCTTTATCACCCTACTCTTTTTTTTGTCTTGGATTTGGTACTCTTTACTTTTTGTTGGTGATTTTTCATCACCTATGTACATGAGTTAAGTCCATTAATCTTTAAATCAATTTTGATATATTATCATATACTCATATATATGCAGCATATATGTAGTAGCAACAAGTTTTGTACCCATGAAAATTAACATTCAAATTTAGGTCCTAGTGGCAAAAGCTTATCAGAAATCCCAAATTTTTAAAACTTGAAACTAAATTTTAAAAATAAATAATTTAAAAAACCCCCCAAAATTGGGTTCGGGTCAGGTTTGGATATCTATGGGTAAATGATCCAAGTAACAATCAATTATAGGTACTAATCAAAAAAGGTAATCATGTACCCATGGATAAAATAATCGGGTTGGGTATGGGTATACCCGACCCAATGCATGGCCATCCGGCCCACCCGTCTAATTTTTTGGGTCTATAGAACTTTACGAAATTTAAATAGAACAAATGTACCTAAACAATAGGGGGAAAAAATTGCAAACTAACACCAATTCCCAAACAATTTCGTTAGTTAGCAATATTTCCAAACTATTTCAGAAATTAACATCTCGAGTTTAAGGAGCTCGATTTTGCTCTTAGAACTAGACTCTTTCACACTCAAGTTGATCCACAATACCTGAATAGAAACATGAAGATCCATAATACCCAGACAAAAACCACAAAACCTAGAGAGATCAAAAATGGAAACCATAATACCCCGAGAGATCAAAAACAAAAACCACAATACTCAGAGAGAGATAAAATAGAATCATGAAGCAACAAACCTAGTGAGATCAAAACAGTAGCACGAAGTAACAAACCCAGGCTCCAAGCGGCAACTTGGACTGAACCCAGGCAGCGATCAGGATTGGGATGAGGTGGTGGTGCATTTTTTGGGTTTGGTTTTCCAGGTTCCAATCGGCGTGTTTGTTAGGTTTGGTTTTCAAGTTTCGATTGACATGTTTGTTGGGTTTGGGTTTGGTCTTGTTGGTGAAGACCTGTGAAGGATTTAAAGGTGAGACCTAGAAGGATGCTATACAGACCTGTGAGAAATTAAAGGTGAGAGTGAGACCTGATGCTATATAAACCTATGAGAAATTGAAGATGAGAGTGAGTCGCCTAAAGTCGTGAGCATGAAGGATTTTGTTCTTTTGATTTTGTTTTGAGGAACTCGAGTCTTTAATACTTGACTTCCACTTACCAGCACATAAAACTCGAGTTTTTGAGACTCGAATTACTATAGTAAACTTGAGCCTAAAAAACTCGAGATGTTAGTTTGCTAATAGGCTGGAGTAGGTGGAAAGCATAACAGCAAACTCTATCTACCTGGTCCAGGAAACAAATCAGGTGCGTAAATAATGAGAAGTGAGAACAACTCTGGGCCGTGATGTCCTTCTGTTGGACCAATCCAATTGGAAAAGTAACAGGTTGGGCCGCTCAGTACTAAATTAACATGAAACCTCCAACCCAAAATAAAGGATAAAAGATTGAAAAACTGATCGAAAGTAAGATTACAAAACTAGACTGCAACAATAATTGGAGCAATGGACATGTGGAAAACACCAAAGGGTTCAAGTACATAAACTCCAATCTCTTGCTTTTGGTGTTTAGATGTTGGGTTCCTCTTTAACCTTACGTCACAGACTCACAGCTATTTTTCTTGTCAGAAGAAAAAAAGAAAGAAAGTATGGTTCATTTTCAATTTTCATCTTTAGGTACTAGGTTAGTCCAAAAATGACACCAATATGGTACAGCCGCGTGCTGTGCCATATCCATGAACCAGCTGGACCCTACCCAGTCCCAAACCCAAGTGGTGGTCCTATCTATTCTATTATATGCATCATAGAAGTGGTAGCATAGTGTTGGTCTTGGAAAACTAGTAATTACTATGATTTATTTTATGCCCCCTCCAATTTAAACCTTCATCATGTGTACCAAACTCTGTTGACTACCTTCCATCTCACAATCATTGCTCATCTTTATTATTAGCAAATAGCAATAGAAGATGCTTCCCCCACGGTGCAATATGTGCGCCACATTTGAGGGTTGTATTGCAGGGCAGGGGGGAACTACACCCTACAATTTCTCTTGGGGGACCAACCTACAATGCACGTGTCTCAAATTTTTGCATTTTCATCTAATTGGTTGAATTTTTTTAAAGAGAAAATTCAAGGTTTTTAGATTATGATCATCTTTTCTATAAATTTTCAAAAATAAATACTTATCTAATAATCTAGAAATTCCACATTATCTTCTATGATTATCTCATGTTTGCATGTTCACAATTATTTTCTATTTAAAAAAATTAAAATTAATTATTTAGTTGATTTTTATTTAGTCTTTTCAGTACCAACAAAATTAACCAAATTTAATCTCATGCGTGCATGCACATTTTAAGATCATCTTTGTGATCACAGCCTTGATAAGCACAGAAAATGCTACCAAAAAAAAAAGGATGATTACTTACAACAAACCGTCATTGGTTAACATGATTATTAGTACAAGTAGAGCATAGCTTATCATAAAAACTTTGACTCAAGTAATAACTATAACTATGTAAACGGAAACGGGAGATTGCCTGGATTAGGAGACTTAAGAGTGTATTAAGTTCATGCAAAAATTCTTGTCTATTTTACTATACTTATTTTTTCTATTTTATATACTCACGTTTTAAAACACCCCAATAAATAATTTCATTAAAATATTAAATTTTCTTGATTCTTTTAAGGGGAAAATATACTTTACTACCCGAAATTATACATCATAACACTTTGCACCCTAAACTTTTCAAATGCACGTTTTACACCATAAATAATGACCCTTGTTACACTTTATACTCAGTCATTAAGTTTAATGTTAACTTAGATGGAAATTCAAAGTTTAAGGTACAAAGTGAAATTTGGAGTATAGTTTAGGGTGGTAATGTGTAATTCATCTTTTGTTTTAAAGCATTAAGAAGATGGATAATTAGGTTTTTTTCACGTGGTGTTATATTTTTCCATCTAAGTTAACAACAAACTTGATGTCAAGATGCAAAGTGTATCAAAGATCATAGTTTAGAGTGCAAAATGTGTATTCGAAAAGTTTATAGTGCAAAATGTAATTAGAGGTATATTTTAGGGTGGTAAAGTGTAATTTCTCTTCTTCTTTTTTCTTTCTTTCTTTAGACACAACAACTATCATTCACTCTCTTCCTTTACCCTTGAGATATGAAAACAAAGAATAAAAAACTACATGCAAAATAAATAATGTTAGTATAAATTTTCATGGTTACTGTAATAACTATGTACTTTTATACAACTTTGCATGGACTGATATGGATGAATTTTGGACTTGGTTAGTTAAAATGTGACACATTTTCTATTATAAAAACACTGATGCAAGAGTGAAAATGCATAGTTTTTTAAGGATTAAATTTAGGTATGCATCTTATGTTTCCTAATTAAATTTAAGAAAAAAAATCTAGGATCACAAAATTTTTCAAAACTTCTTGTCACAACTGTGATGTGGCAAAGTGTAATTGATTAAGAAAAATTAGTGAGTTCATGTGTGATGGTTAATCACTCACTGTCTAGTATATCAGAATTGTGACAAAAAAGTTATGAAATAATTGGTGATTGTGGAACTATTCTAAATTTCAAGGTTTGATTGCACTTATTAACAAATTACATGGTTAAATATAATTGTTTTTAAGAAAAATAATATTATTTAATTGGTTTTTATTTGTTTATTGGATAATGCTTCAAAAAGTTAAAAGTACAGTGCCTAAGTAAGTAACTATGTGCTTTGTCATTTTTTCATAAAATTATTCATATCATTCTTTTTAGGGACACAATATGGTACAGAGTGTGGATTATAATTTCTTGCTTGCAAGGTGTTCCTTGTTGTTTGCATAGCTGGTCCATCCCCTATTTGCTAGTACATGTTGCGCTCACACAAGAAAAACAGATAATGTCACTGGAAGAGCATTAAATTTGTCCCTTCCGCAAGTAGGGAGGATAGCCATAGTCCTCTCAAAAGCTCTTACCTGCAGACCCCATGTGGAAACCCAACTGTGCTGCCGACCCTCCCTTCAATCTCTTTCAACCGCCCATTAAATGCTGTGGAAAAATGTATGGTAATTCATAATTGGTAAAGGGCAAAAACAAAATATCTTGGACCATAGTTAATTTTGTCACAATTTTGATGCGACAGAATGTGAGTAGTAGAGAAAAATGATGTGTTTATATTAAAGTAACAAATAGACTATCACAGTCTAACATGTAGGATAGATGTGAAAAAATGATACGGTAAAGATAATTGTGAAACAATGGAGTGATAAAAGATTGTGATTCTCGGCAAAAATCCCCTAGAGCGGTTAGCTGGTAACACAATCAAACAATCCCAAATAACATGTCACAGCTCTCCTTTCGGAGTGTGTTTGGAATTAGAAGCCCCACGAATCAGGAATTCGGTCCAATATAATGTAATTCAACTCCTTTGTTTGGAATGTTGAAAGCTATTTATAGTTCAATTATGTTTCACCAAAACGAAAGAATTCCAATACACAAACTAATATTCAAGTTTCTCAAAAAAAAAAAAAAAAAAAACCTAATATTCATAAAAGAGGCCGGATTTGTAAAGAATTGGATGGGTCTGCAAGTCCATTGAAGATAGGGGAAGGTTAAGACTTAAGGGTAACAAGACTATAATAAAATGTAGAAATGTATCGGTATTCGGTAGTTTGAATGTAAATTCGATCATACCACTTGCAATGGTAGTTATACTACACGGTGTGATGAAAAGAGCCATTCATTATCTGCGTAGTCCATGGAAAATCTATGTTAGATCATTCTCATTAAGTAATGCAGAAGTGCATTTTGGATGATTCTGTAGTTAATAATACACCAAAAACTCATCTACATCTGCACATACATCATTACAGAAAATAATACACAAGGCTACGTTAGCCCCCCCAAACAAAAAGCACTATACATATATATTGTAACTTTTAATCTCTCTCTCCATCAGATTGTTGTCATCATTGGAGTTGGTCATCGTCGACCATTCTTGCACTCTCCCTCCTCTTCTTTACTTTTTTAAGGCCACACCTCTCAAATTTGGGTTGTATTGTTACGGTTTTAGAGGATGTCGTTGTGGTTGGGTGGATCGTTAGTGCTAGGTTTGGTGTTGGATTTTGTTAGCTAGGGTGAGTCATGGGTTTCGATGGTGGTGGGTTGTGGATGAGTTTTGATGTCAATAGTGGTCCATTGGGAGTAGGTTTTCTTTGATCTTTGATTTTGGATTTTTATTTTTATTTGGTGTTATTGCTTGTTGGTGGTGGTTGTTACAGTGGTATGAGTGGTGGTGTTTTAGTCATTGGATTTTTGTGGGGTGGTTGATTTTGGGTGGTGGTGCTTTTATTGTTGCCATTGATGTGGAACTATGGGTAGAAAATATATTTTTTTTAATGTGATGGAATATAAAATAAAGAATGAGATGTAGGATGTGTTACAAAAATGGTAAGAGCATTCTTATCAAACATGTCAAAAAATATAGCATTTAGCATCTCAAAACCCAATTTTATAACATATAACACACTACTTTACAATACCACCTATATCAATACTTCTATTTTTTTTACCATTTCATTTAAATAATGTTTCTTTATTATTTTTCAATAATTTTTTATTTTTCCTCTCTCTCCTGTCTCTCTCTCTCCTTTGTTTCTCTCTTTCTCACAGCACCGCTGGCACCACACTACCTACCACAACCACCACTAACAAAAAAAGAAAAAAAAAATCACAACAGAAAGACACCTCCACATCCACATCGACCCACAACCACCACATCCACTCACCACCACCAACCACAGCAGAAAAAAAGAAAGAAAGAAAAGAAACCTCCTCCATCGTCGCCACCAGCAAACCCACTAGCAGACCCATCACGCCGAACCAAAACCCACAAGACACGGACACCACTTCCTTCCCTGTTGTCATCTTCTTCCATGGCACGGCTTGACGTCCTCCTTCGCACCTGTAAATCAAATCAAGACCCACCCCAACCAAATCAAGACCCAAAATCAAATCAAAGATTTGATAGCATGTCGTTTTGTGTTGGCCTCGCACAATCGGACCCAAGAAGAACCACGCAAAAAAAAAAAAACCTCCATCGCCGCCACTGGACCACAGCCATCGGACCCACGATCCATGACCACAATCACTGGACCACAACCATCGGCATCCCACAATCGTTGGAGCATAATCATCGGCGAAGCCCACTCATAGGCGAAGCACAAAGAGAGAAGAGAGAAGAAAGAAGTGAGAGGGGAAAGAGAAAGATAGAGTAAAGAGAGAGCGTTAAGTGAATAAAAAAAAAAAAAAAGAAATTGGCTTGGCTTGATGCTCTGGCCTGGGTTTCATCGGAGAGTGAGGCAGAGACGTCAAGCAAAGAGAGAAAGAGTGAGCAGAGAAATGGTGAAACAGGGGACGGGAATAAGAAAGACAAAGAAGAAAAGAAAGTGGGCCCCACTGAATAAAAAAAAATATACGGTTTACAATTGGTGAACAGTGTTGTCTCAAATATGAGATTGCACTGTTCATCAATTGCTAAAATTATACCATTTAAAACATTTGATGGAGCAAGCTTTTGGGTTAAAAATGCTAGAAAAATAAGATTTTTAGCATTTGAAAGGTTTGATAAGAATGCTCTAATGTAAAATAAATAAACTGAGATGTAAATGCTTTTTCTTTTTTCATTAGCCCAATGGGAATGCTCTTTAGTCTATATGATGCAAAACAAACCGAGTTAATTTGTATGCCACTGCCTTGACACCTTGATGATTGTCTTTCTACAACTGAGATTATATAAACCCACAAAAACGTCAATTCTACTACTTTCCTAGGGGAATAATATCATTATTTCATTATTGTGTAGAGTTAACTTAAAAAAGATTGTTAGAAATTATATCAAATTCTTAATTTGACTTGATTTGAGTTTCTTTTCTTCTTTTTTGATATGCGATCTGATTTGAGTTTCTTTAGTTTGGAAGAGAAGTCTTTTTTTTTTTGAAGGATTAAATTTATATCCCTTATCCACTATGTAAGGTTGAAATTTTATCAACCATCTTGTTAGTTTTATTTCATGCCAAATTTGCTTCTATTTTAGCAATTAATGACCCTGTATTTAGGTGGGAGTCATGTAAGGGTAGTGTGTGAGAAAGTGTGAAGAAATGCTCAAGATTGTGCAAAGAAGCAGAGACTCGCGACTGGATTTCATGGGTGGCTCGTGGCTTGCAAGCCGCCAGAAGTTGCACAAGTGTCAAGCATGCCAAAAGTTGAAGCTTCATGCCAGCTATTGCACTACAGGACAAAAGTCCCAAGCTGGTCAGGCTGTTAGCTCGCGACTTGAACTCGCGACTCAGTCCAGTTGCGAGGCCAAATCGTCAGGCCACCCTGTTTGGGAAAAACTGACTCTTTGCATTCCTTTCTCACCCCACTATATATAGACTCTTATACCCACAAAATATAAAGAGTTTCTAGAGAGAATTTTGAGAGAATTTTGAGAGAGAAACCCTATAAAAAACAAGATTGACTCATCCCCAATCTTCAAATAGAGACTCTTCAAATTCCTCTACTCTCTTCCTCTCTATTGTTACATCCTTGAAAGGTACATTACCAAAACATTTTCTCACCATATCCATATCTGTGAGAAGACCATTTGATGCTTTGGGAAACAATTAAGAATTGACCAATTTCATATTGGTTAATGCTATGGTCAAGTAGCGGAATTCGGTAAGCTAAAGAAGAAATAGGTTCGGCGTAACCTCGTTGGAGTAAGAGCTTGGAGGGCTTAGGTACACTGAGTAGATTAGGCTTAAAGGTCTTTTGCTATTCATGTATCCCAACTACATTCTTTAGTGGATTATTTACCGCTTAGATGACGGCAGAGAGGTTTACGCTGAGAGCTTTGATTTCCTCTTCGATAACACATCGTGTGTTGTCCTTGTGTTTACATCTCTCTTCCCTTAATCTTTATCATTTAATTTCTACTGTGAATGTGATTTTATTTGGTTAAGATTGTTTATCAATTATGTATTAAGCTTATGTTCATATTCCGCATATTAATTGTTTGATATTAAGTTTGAATTGTTAATTTGTAAATTGGGGGTCTAAGCATTCATAGTGTTTTATTCACTAATTAAACTTTCACCCTAAATAAACCGTAATCCTTGTCACATAATATTGGAAGACTGTAAATAAGACAATATCACAAAAGTTCTGGTAATTTTGCCCGAGAGTCCTCCACACAGAGAGATTTGAATTAGTTTTGAAGGAACACTTTTTTTAGAATTTATAATCTCTTAATTTTACTATTTTTTCTCTTTTCAGAGATCTTTGTTGAGTCCAAAATAGTTTTCAATTTTTCATTATAGTGGAGTTCTTTTTCAAGACAAATAAAACCATAAAAACATCACAAAAATCATTTCGTCCACGCAGTTATAAACACAGAAAATCAATGCCACCTTTTTACCAATCTGAATCCATGATACGAGTTTTCCAAAACAACTCCCATTGATGGACGAAACATGTTCATGGTTCATACTGGCAATTGATTAAAGTAAACATCACCTGGAAATGAAACAGGACAAGTGCCATTTCACCTTCTAAAAAAGAACAGCTAAACAGATGAACTTCCGATTTACACACTGTCCTAAAAACCCTCTTGATGTCCATTTATCGACGTACGAAGCAGACTATAACAGTATAACTCCAAATAAATAAATACCTGTCACTGCCATAGAAATACGTACTCAATTACTAAAAACAAGCTAAAGATATCATAGAAACATAACCAAATTACATAATAAGAGCTGGTTAATACTTCATACATACAACAAATGAGTCACTTTCTTAGCAACAAAGGTCAAATATTAGCTGAAGCTTGAACCCTCTGATCTTAGTTCTGACTCTGATAGCGAAAAACAAAGATAATTCCAAACCTACCCTAATAATAACGCTTAGTACATAACAGTCATTATCATAAAACTGAAATACTAAAGTCTCAGTAGGTCCACATGCAGTCAAGCTCAGTGGGACCCATGCCCATCCTAACACAACCACCACTACCATTCTCAACCTTTGAGTTATCCTCCTGCATAGGCCATGTCCCACCAGCCAGACCCAGCTCGGCGGCTGAGCCACCATGAAGCTGAGGTGGCTGCGGCGGCGGCGGCGGAGCCATAGTCTGCTGAGTGAAAAAGAAAGGCAGCTGAAGATTCTCTTGCAATGATCTGAGGCTTGGAAAAGCTGAAACTCCGAGGCTTCTTGGAAAGCGTGCAAATGGGTCCACGTTTGAAATCTGAGGAGCGACGAGGTTTTCGAAGCTGGGGTTGAAGTTGTTGTTGCTTGTGGCAGCGGTGGTTGTGGCTGCAATGGTGGAGAAACAGGACACGTGCTCCTTGGCAATTGGGCTGTCGTACGAGCAACCGTCACGAGCGGTGGCAGTGGCGCTGGGATAGGGCGAAGAGTCAAGGAGCGGTGGGAGTGAGATTGAGACTGAGGAGGGTGAGCTTGGTTCTTGGTAAAGGCTAATACCAGAGCTGAGCCTTGTTTTCTTTGAGCCACTTCCTCCACCTCCTCCACTAGTGGCGGTGCCGCCAGTACCGGAGCCGCTCTTCTGGAAGACTCTCGATATGACCCATTCATCCTTTAATTATGTGAAGGAAAAAAAAAAAAACATGTATGTTAGTAAAAATGTATATAATATGCATCGAATAATGTAGTGGATCATAAAAGATAATAGTGCATGCGTGCATATATAATGAGGACATCACATGACATGCAATAGGAGGATATGGGTGTTTAGCTGCTTTCATGTTTTATTTTTCCCTAATGTGTAAGGGAGTTTCAAAGTTTAAGTTGGCATTGAATAAGGCAATCATGTTATTATTTCCACATTCAAAACTTTCCACTTAGCAAAAACTAGTATTTAAAAGAATAAGTGAACAAAGGATTTTTTTTAACTAATTGCTCGAGATTCCACGTTAGATCCTGCAGAAAAATCATAATTGCATGTTGGGTCACACATTAACAAAGTTTAGCCAAGGAAATAAACGTGTAAAAGGAAGTGCTAGACGTCATAACAACGACTGAACCAGCACTCATATACTATCGACTGGAGATTGTTAATAAGTGCTGCAATGGGACAGAACATGTAGCTAACATTATTTGCATGCATTTACAATGTTTCTGGTGCAGGCATTACCAGCATCGAAATAATGTCTGATATGTTCCAAATTCGAAACATCAATGTAGACGCCGATGCTTTTAATATTTCCCCTCAACAAACATAATGCATTTCAATAATTTAATAATTAATTCAGCCCTCTGAAAAGTAGAGTACTCGACATTAATGGATGACATATATAACTACCATTAACTTACCTGAATGCCTTAGTAGTACTGCTAACCACTCTACAGTATTACGATTAAGCTTTATGTTGAAGTTAGAGTAGAAGTTGAAGGAAAAAAACTATACTATTATACCATCTACCACTATGAGGAACAATGCTCATCAACGGCCAAATTAACTGAAAAACCTAATATTATACAACAGTGCTTATAGAACCCTAGTCATAGACACAATGTTGTATAAGAAACCTGAGATGTTAAAAGAATTCAGACTGACATTTGCGCTAGAAAGTGAAACAAGAAGTCTCACTCTCAACACAAAAGGACTAAGGACTAAAGAGCAAGAGAGGGAGAGAGAGAACCTTGGAGCTCCTAGAGAGGTAATGGTAAGCAAATTTGCCTTCAAGGCGATACTCATGCATGACCCAGTTGCTCTTCTCTCCCTTAGGGGCTCTCCCTCTGTAGAACACCAACGTCTTCTTCATCCCAACCAGAGAACAAGTCTTTGAGCTATAGATCTCCCTATCTTTCCCAGTGGCTTTCCAGTACCCAGCCTCAGTAGCCCTGTTAGTTCTAAGCCCAGTTGGGTACTTGCGGTCACGCAAGCTGAAGAAGTACCACTCTTTCTCTCCCATCTTCGCTTTATCTGCCGAAAATGATTCATAAAGTCACAAACTTCATCAAATTTGAGATCAACTTTGATTAAATGATTAGTGAGAAAGTTAATTACCAGGTAGCTCCCAAGGTTCACACTTGTTGAGGTCAACTTCAGCAATGGCTCTACCTGTGAAGTTACTGTCCAAGACCTTCTTCAAGAGGTAGTAGGTGATAAGTTCTTCATCAGTAGGGTGGAAGCGAAAGCCAGGAGGCAAATGGGCATCATTGTTATCAAAATAGTTGTAGGACTCCATGGAAAACAAACACAGTTGAAAGAAACAAGTTCAAGAAAAAGTGTTTGATGAATTCTGTGAGACTTCTCAAGAAATTAAAGCCTCCAAAGTTAGTGAACTCTCAAAAACATAACTCCTATTATATGAAGGGAGAGAAGAAGAGGTTTATGGGGTGTGCTAGTTGGTGGGTTAGGTGTGGAGGTTTGGTTGAGAAAGTGAGAGTTATATGGGTTTCTTAAGGATTTGATGAATCGAGTGGCAGAGAAGGAAAGGCGAAATAATAAGGTATGATATGGCTGGAAAAATCTGTGTTTTCTCTGCTCTGTCCGCTTCTGGTTCTCCCTGACCACTCTCTCTCTCTCTCTCTCTCTGCAGCTCTGCCAAGAGGCTCTTATCATATCCACATAGCTAGAGAGAGAGAGAGAGAGTGTGTGATGTATGTTTCTGAAGGAGTGGGCTCTGCTCGGGTTCTGTTTTCAGTATGCGTGCGTGCGTGAGAAAGTGTGCAGGTATTCCTCTTGTCAGTGAAGAAAATGAAAGTGAAGGAACAGAAAGTAGTTTTATGAGAGAGGGGGCTTTTTTGTGTGTGAGAGAGAGATAATATGAGAGAGATTTTCACCATCTATATATCAATAAAGCTGTTTCATATCTCCTCTGTCAGCACAGTACATGTATTTAATAATCAAATAGACACAGAAGAGCCCAGCCCAAGCCATTTGGTTCTTACACGCTATCCTCTTTTCTCCTACTACTACACCCCTTTTTTTCTCAATCTTTTCATTTGGGTACTTTCATTTCTGCCAATGTATGTATATATATTTCTTTTATTTTGGGTACTGTTTTTCTTTGAGATTCACTGATGATCATCTCTGTTTTCGGGTATTTGTTCATTTGTTTTGATGTTGGTGTCCTTAATGCCAAAGTTAAAATGAGAGTGTGGTTGCTGCAACCTATCTAATGATATGATTTCACTTTTGATATCACTGTTCCAACTTCCAAGAGTTACTTTTGCTAGTTATATGTAATGTAATGGCCTTTTTATTTTTAATAGAAATAACCTTTTTATTATTATTCTTTTTTCTCTAGGTAGATGACCTTTTTATGCTAATGAGGTACAGCCACAATTTGACACATAAGACAACAAAAGTTCCCTCGAGCGAATACCAAAAAAGCAAGGTGGAAATAAAAGTTTACCCGACCCTCGTGTTGTATGGTTTTTGTAGCCTTCTGGCCATTGGAATGGCTGGGATCGGTTTTTGATGTAAATGATTGTTATATATTTTATTTTGTTTAAAATTTGCTCACTCTCATGAATTTAATACATATTATTCTTCAATGCAGCATCCATTTTGGTTATTAAACGCTATGTCCGTCCCAAGTTTGTCATATCTTAGATATTTTGAATGTAAATGAGAATCATGCCAACAAATCAAACCATGTTTTTGGATTAACTTTTTATTTGTTTGTTCAACATTGATAACATTATAGTTGTACATTGAAAAGCGAAGCTTTAAAAAAAAAAAAAAAAAAAAAAAAAAAAACCTAATCCGATCACACACTCTTCATGAATATAACAATGTTCAAAACCCTGAGATGTAGGTAAGTTACATAACACAAACTCTGTTATATGTCTGTTTTATAATCACAGTTTTTTTAAATAAAGATTTTTTTAAAACCTCATTGTTTAGGTATTTCTTTTTCAAATTGTCCATTTTCAAATATTTGAAAAAATAAGTTGTACTAGATAAACACAATACACAGTTGAGGATGAAATCCTAATCCCCATATTGTTTCTTGAAGTTCCATAGCCCTTGGTATGCTTGTGTTAACATTAACTACAGTCCTTCAATATAAATCTTTTAGGGTATGGTGAGCGAGGCATAGCATATTGTTGGACGATTTTAATATTAATTAATTAAAATAAATTTATATTACAATATAGGTGTATAAATGTGGTACTTAATATGGAAGATAAGGAGTTAGTGAAAATGTTTAATTCCACATTGAAAAGAAGAGAAACTCTTTTATTCTTTTTAGTTGTGGTGATTAATGGACTCATATGTATTGAGCAAATATTGGGCTAGATACATTTAGATTATAATTTCCTTATTCGTTGGTGACTAAATGGCTTGAATTAATACTCCATTTTTATTATGGAAAATGGAATTATAGACCTAATTAATTAGATTAATTTGGGTAATAATTTCATGAGGCTTAATAGAGAGATTCTAGGAAAGAAAGGGTGTTCTTTTTAGTGGAGTTTTGGGCTTGAACACTTTGTGCAAATGTTATTCTAGCCATACGACATTTGCTAAGTTGTTGTAGAGTTTTGGGCTTGAACACTTTGTGCAAATGTTATTTTAGCCATACGACATTTGCTAAGCTGTTGTATCCTAAGAGAAACAAGTCAGAGGAAGTCTGCACCGGTTACAAAGTTTAGCCAATTAAGGACTTGAATCTCCTTAAAGAAAGCGAGTGTCACACCTCAGTCCAAATAATATTGTGCATTTCTTATTTTCAAATTAATAATATTAAGAAGTATTATTCAGTTTCTCTTTGTATTGTTTCCATTATTAATGTGTTGCACCAACAATTTTAAGGAGATTCAGCACATGGAGCCTACACAAGAGAAACCAAATGAGACTTGGAGATCTTAACAAGCATTTTCGCTTTAAGGGAGCCCACTTCAAGAGGTGGAAAAGAAAAGTCATCTTCTATTTGAGTCTTCTCAAAGTCGCCTGCATCCTCACTGACAAGAATCCTTCAAAGGTTTTTACGAATGAAATGAGTGAGGAAGAATTTTGTTTCCATGAAAAAAGAAAAAAAAAAAAAAAAGAGATAAGTATACAAAAGATGAATACAATTTTCACTCCTGTCTTTTGAATTGCCTTGTTGATCATTTCTATGATTATTATGATACAACTTATAACTCTGCCAAGAAATATGAAAAGCTTTACAATGCAAGTATGATACCAAGGAGGTTGGTGCAAAGAAGTATTCTGCTAGTAGATTTTTCCATTACCAAATGGTGGATCAAGCACAAGACTTCAAAATGATCATGGTAGAATTGAGATACGAAAGCATAAAGATTAGAGATAATCTGGTGGTAGCTAGCATAGTTGATAAACTACCACAATCTTGGAGGGAGTTTCAAAAGACTTTGCAGCACAAACAAAAGGAGTCATCCTTGGAGACTTTGATCACACACATCCATGTGGAGGAGGAGGCTAGAGGACAAAATGCACTCATGACACAAGAGAGCAATGACAATTCCACCACAAAGGTAAACCTTATTCAAAAATAAATAATATACCTCAAGGAAAGGCAAACCCGAATAAAAATTACAATAAGAACCAATGACTCCCTTCACAAAATCAATTTAATAGATCTTGTTTTGTTTGTGGCAAGAGTTGGCATATTGCTCGATTTTACAAATTTTGGAAACGTGAATTTGCTCCGCAAACTAACGAAACCGAAGAGCTTTTAGTGGCAATGATTACAGACATCAATATGGTGCAATATGTTGAAGGCTGGTGGGTAGATTCTAGTTCTAACAGGCACATCTGCTATGACAAAGATTGGTTCAAGTTATAAACTCCCTTTGAAGAAAAAAAAAAAAAAAAACCAAGTATGCTTGGTGACTCTAGCAAAACAAAGGTTCTTGGGAGTGGTGAGGTCGATTTGAAATTCACTTCTGGACGTGTGCTAACATTGAAAGATGTGTTTTACACTCTGTTCATGAGGAAGAATTTGATGTAAAGCTTTTTGCTTGACATTGCTGGCTTCAAGCAGACTATGGAATCTGATTATTATGTAATCACCAAAAAATGATTATTTGTGGGCAAGGATTATGCTTGTGATGAAATGTTTAAGTTAAACGTTGAGAATAATAAAGCATATACCAATTTAGTTTATATGCTCTCTTCTATTAATTTTTGGTATGCTCGTTTGTGTCATACAGATAGTAGATATGTAGAAATCGTGAGTAGTTTCGGATTAATTCCAAAACTGTCAAAAGATTTTAAAAAAATGTGAAACTTGTAGTCAAGCTAAGATTACAAAAATGCCTCATAAAAGTGTTGTAAGAAATATCTAATTGCTTGAGTTAATTCACTTTGATTTATGTGAATTTGAGGGAATTTTAACTCGTGAAGGAAATAGATATATCATCACTTTTATTGTTGATTTCTCGAAATATACAATTGCTTATTTGTTGAAAAATAAAAGTAATGCTTTTGAAAAATTTGAAGATTTTTTGAAAGAAGTTGAAAATCAATTCAATAGGAAAAAAAGAAAAAAGAAAAAGTGTTAGTTTCGGACATCGGCCTACTTAAAGAGCCCATGAGCTTATGGCAAGGTCCATCTTCTTGGGTTTACTAGGGTTGAACTAGTAAGGTATCCTAACCCTTGTGGGTGTCTAACCAAGTTCTAGGAAAGACTTTGGGTACTCATAATAGATGTTCAATAGCTAAAACTTCCTTGGTCATTAGACCCAAAGGCCCTTAATGATTAACTTACCCTGGGTGACATAGTTACACCCCCGAAGGCATCTTCCTCCTCGATAGGTCAGTCTATACATTTTACCTCAAAAGGAAAGCTCGTCACATGTCACTAACTCTCTCTTATATCAATATTTATCCACTAATCAAATTAAATGTGATTAAACTTGTCCCTTGTGCCTACAATTTTGAGGTTTTCGTCCTAGCACCCATCCCCTCTGGTAGCTTTCAAGATAAACATGGTGTGATTGTGTGTGCCTAGTGATAATCCTGAATCTATCATTTGAACATGGTGGAGAGAATTGAAAACTAATATGAAAATTTTAATATAAAATTAAGATCAAAACCTAGTGGTGTGCATGAATATATGAAGAACATGAGAAGAACATGAGAAGAACATAGCAACAACTAGCATGCTTATATCCCAATTTCCATCAAAACAACATAAACGAACACATTTCTAACGCTAAATTATAACAAAACTAACCTGAATACAAATCTAACAATGGCAAAGAAAAAGAGAGGGATGATTCCTCCAAAATCCTAGAGTGGTGGCATTGAAATGAAGTTGACTCTAAGACTAAAAAAGAACCATATTCACAACAATATTTCTTTTCTTCATTTAGGGGAATTACTCTAGAATCCTAAAGGAGAGTTATAGAGGTATTCACTCAGTATGTCAAATCTTGGGAATTACTCCAGAATCCTAAAGGAGAGTTATAGAGGTATTCACTCAATATGTCAAATCTTTGGAGGACTAGCGTATTACAGGCACTCTTTATTGCCTCTAGAATTTTAGGGAAGTGGGGTGCTTTAGAATAATCCCTTTTTAAAGTGGGAGGAAAAAGTTTTGGGGGGAGGTAGGTGAATGAATTCGAAGTTGAATGTGTAGAGAGTAAGCAAAACCAAAAAAGGAAGGAAATTGAAACTTGATGGTCCAAGTGTCAATCGGCAATTAGATTCCCCCACATTGTTTGCCGATAAGCATATATAGGCCCATTTCCAATTGAGATTTTTCATTTTTTTCGCTTGGTTTTCACTTAATTGCTTTGATTTTTTTTTTCCCTGATTTGCAACCACCCACCTAACTTAATCAAACATTACAAAGCCCTTTTTTTTTTTTTTTTTTTATCAATTTAGTCATAATTAAGAATTAATTACAACAAAAATTAAGGAACTATTAATGTTTGGCCATTAGATTAATCAAGTGTTTGTAATCCTACCTTTCATTTTTAGTCCACACCAATAGGATAATGACACATCATTGATTTTAAATTTAATCACTTGTGACCAATTAAAATTAATTTTTCATAATCACACATTATTAGACTTAATCATGCAAATGCATAAACTATTATATTATGATTTTAAGTTGTTTTATGTGAGGTGGTTGAAAACTTAATGGTTAAGACTACAATGTTACCCTTGAAATGTGAAATTGTCCTTTTGTCCCTTGGATGAGGTTAAATGAAAGTTTGAGATAGGGTGTCTATAGTGTGATTCCAAAAAATTTATGTATCATATTAATTTATTTAACTGTTGACTATCTTATGCTACTGATAAAAAAATTTCTAAATTCATAATATAATAAACAACATCAAATGCCCATTGTGAGAACCGTGACATTAAATTGGATGTTGTTTTGGTTAGGGATAAAGCCCCTAACCCCCTACCACCATTACAATTGTGAATTTGAAGGTGGTGATTCGATTGTCGATAATGAATTCCCCTTAAGCTAGGGAATTCATAACAAAATTGTCACTTAATTAATTACAAAGGAAATTAATAAAACCTTACAAAAACCCTAACTACAACATATCTAAATCATGTGGATGATCTACATGATCGAACTAATCTACATGTTGATGCACTAATTATATGAAAACATGTTCAAACCATAAAATCTGCTATGCTATAGATGAAATCATGTAAACATGTAAATGCATGATTATAGGGGTTAGCATGTAATACGTAAATCTGAAATTTGCATTGTTAGAGATATATTAGCCCATTAGACTAAACCCTAGACTAATAGACTTCTGCTAATGGGCTAATATATCTCTAACATGCATGATGAAAACAAAAACTTGATAAAGGAAATCCACATTAAAACATATTGTTGGATTTTTAATTAACATGCACGTAGACAAAGAAAATCAACGAAAAGAAATTATCAGCATGCAATCACTACAAAAAAAACTAGACTATTGCGGCAATATTTTTGCGATGGGTTCAAAAACCGCCTCTATATGTCGCATATTACGGAATTTTTTGGAATTGCCACTGTACATAGGGTTTATTGCATCGCTTTTAGGACTGCCGCTATAGGTATAGTCTTTTGCAGTGTCCTACAACGGCGGGACATAAAACCGCCGCAATATATATATATATATATGTTTTAGCAACGGTAATTGTTATATAGTGGCGCTCCAAAAACTCGCCACAATAAATATATCAATTTGAGTAGATACTATAGTGGCAGTAGAGAAAAACACCACAATATGTGAGCTGTAGCGGCGTTTTGTATGACCGCCGCAATAGGGACTCCTTTTTGTGGCGCTTTTTCTTAGTTGTAGCGGCGGGTTCGACCGCCGCTATAGACCTTTAAATCTCCAACCCCAAAATTTCCCTTTCCTTCTGTTTTTTTTTTTCGTCTTCCCTCTTATTAGGTTTTCATTTTCCCACTTATTCACTTTCACTCTCTCCAAACTCTCACTCTCTCCGAAGGCCTCACTTCATCTCCATCTTCGCCGACATCACTTCATCTCTATCGCCGCCGCCATCACTTCATCTTCGCATTCACTGTTGAAGCTTTCAATCTGAGCTAACCCAGTCGCCGGTTGCACTCATTTCTGGTAAGTTTCATTTTAACTTTCCTTCATTTTTTGTTTTTTTTATTTTATTTTTGATCAGTGCTTCTCAGTTTCCTTCTCAGTGCAAGGAATGTTCCATCTCCATTCTCCATCTCCCAATCCAAAGGTACTCTCCCTCTCTCTCGGTTTGGTTTTTTTTTTTTTTTTGGTTCTATGATTTTATGAATTATTTAATTCATTGGGTGTTTGAATTGGTATTAATTTATTGTGTTTTTGGTTAATTTATTGTTTTTTTTTTTTGGTGTTTGAATTGGTATTGGATTTTAAGGTTTAGTTCAGCAAGCTAGTGTGAGATTTCGACTGTGCACCAAAAATTGGAACTATTTTTTCTGATTCATTGGTAAGTTATACATGCACTCAGTGACTGAAGATTGTACTATAACTGCAGTGATAGACTGATAGGATAGTTAGGACTGTGAGTTGGGATTAAAACTTAGTTTAATTGAGCTGTATCATTGATAATTATGATTTAGCATCATAATTAAGTTAGAATTTCTTGGATATTTGTAAACTTTTGAGGAGAAATATATATTGAGATAGATCATAGAAGTATTAAAAATTGAATTGTAGTATATATTTCATAATTTCATTCATAAGGCAGTAACATATATGGCTAAAGTCATTTGATCTACCATGTATGGTGGGATTTTATTGCAAACCAAAGAAAATAAAATTAGAAACTAAATAAGGCTATTAGCACTACTTATATTACAACACTTATAATTAATGACAAAGCAATATAGCTTCATCCAATGATGCAACTCAATTAAACTAAGTTTTCATCCCAATTAAATAAACAATAACAATATTTTCTAGTTGGCATATCTGCATGAGAACTGTGAGTTTCCTTTATGGTCTATCTTTACATTGCAAACAATAACAATATTTTTTGGTTATAGTTTCATTCTCCTTTGGAGCTAAATGTTCTTCAAGTTAGCCTAAGATCATACACCGTGACATCAAGGCAGTTAATATTCTTATTGATGATAACTTTGATGCAAAGGTAAGTCTAAACAGCTAATATTCTGGTATTTTTTTTTTTTTTTGGAAAGATTCTAGTTTCTTTTTATTACTATTGAATTTTTGTGAGTCTTGAAACTATTGTTTTTGGTTCGTTTAGAAGCTTTAGATTTGTTTGCATCCATTTTTGGACTTTGGGTATCTCTTTTTGGATTGCTTGTAGTTGTTGCTTTGGCTTTCTATACATGCTGTTTAGACTTACACATCTTGTTCAGCATTCCCGCTTGTTGTTTGAGCAAAATTGTAGTTTTTGTTTAGGCTCTAGTGCTATTAAGTTATGCCAAGATTTCCCAACTCCAAGTAACACAATAGAACCAAAAATTAGAGGACAAGGAGCTTATTGCTATTAAGTTATTTGCTTTTGCTGCCATCGTTGTCTCCTACCTTGATTTGCGAGATGGTGTATCTCATTGGCAATTTGTTAATCATCATTAGGGTGAGATCAAAGAAAGTTGTCTTACATGGTTACTTAGTCATGTCTACAATATATATAATTTAGTAGTACTGAGTTATTTTGTGTCCCATGACTTGGACAAAAACTTTAGTGCTGCTTTGTTTGAACTGGTTCAATAGTCAATAGGTTTTCGTAGTCTTGGTAAATGGATTAAGGCTTTATCTAGGATTTGATGCTTGTGTGTTGGTTTTTATTAATGATATCAGCTTATCTTGTCAATTTTTTCTTGATAAGTAATTATCTCATGGATATGTGATGCCTTTAAGGTTATTGATGTGTTTTTTTGTTCCAAGGATTTGTTTGGACGGCCTAGTAATGAACCAGTTGTAAAAAGAACAACTGGACCTATTTGATGGTATCAAAATTTCCACTCTTACCTTTATTCTAACAAAATGCATTCTTTATTAAAAAAAGAAGAAGAAGATAAGTAACTATCTTATTCTTCTCAATGCATGTTATTTTCCAAAAGTTTCAAGTTCTATATTAAAGATTAAAAGGTGCCTTCTTGCTTGGTCTAGGTATTGAGTTTTTGATATATACTGTTGAGACATAGTTGATTGTTGATTTGTGGACTTCTAATAGAGCATTATATCAAAATATGACTTCATTATTTTAGTTTTTATTGTGTTTATGAGTTTTAAAATCTAATCAACTAACTATGTGCTGTGATTAGAATGACTATAATTCATTATTAACTTGGTGAACCATGACAAGGATCTTGTTCTTTGCACAATGCTCTCACTTCCTTTCCAAAACACTATATTGCTAGTCCAAACTTTAATACTGTACTTAGTAGTAACTTAATATATGAAGTGGATTATCTTACAGATTTGTGATACTCTACCTTCTAATATTGCTAGTCCAATCCTGTTGATGACACTTCGCAGCATTTGACCGTTGTTCTCGCATAGATACAACTAATTGCTGGCAAAGTAATACTTCACAATTGGTGAAATAATTAAGGTACTCTCTCTCTCTCTCTTTCTCTCTCTCTAGTTGTGGTGGGTTGTTGAATTAGGGCAAGCAGGTGGCTTGCATGGAGTAATAAGGTGGTTTTAGCTGATATTGGAAGTGTTGACTGTTTTGTGTAAAATTGGATGATTCTTGTTGAGTTATTTTTATTTGATTAATTCATTTTACGTTATTGCTAGTAATGATGTTATAGTTATCAAATGTGTTGATAACTTCTCTATGCGTTTAAATTCAGTATTTTGTTAGGAATATAGCTGAAAGTGAATGATTAAAGATGATTTGTTTCTTAAACTAAATTGAAATTGTGTAAATGAAATATGTGTTAATTCTTGCTTTGTGCTTTCATGAAATGACATTATAAGTATTTCTTGTAAACCACTTTATAGCAATGGATGGGAGTTGGATGAAACTTACGAATAGAATGTCGCAAGAATATTTAGATGGAATCCAACAATTTCTGAATTTTGCATCTAACCACGCACACCTAGATGGAACGATTTCATGTCCATGTAAACAATGTGTGCATACAAATTCGTGTCTTATAGATGTCGTACGGGCTCACTTAGTGTCAAAAGGGATTTGTAGGGGTTATAACCTTTGGGTTTTTAATGGGGAATCATCATCTGCATAGACTTCTTTCGAAATTCCTAATAGTCATGTCCAAGAAAACCCAATAAAGTATGCCAATCTTTGTGACATGTTCCCCATACAAGATATGGTGTCTGGGTCAATGGAAGAAGTCCCTATTGTGCAACAACCCACAAAAAGTCTTGCAGAAGGTCCTAATGAAGACGCACTTCGTTTTATGAAATTGCTTGAAGATGCTAATCAATCTTCTTATGAAAGTTGTAAGAATTTTAGCAAATTGTCAGCCCCTGTGCATTTGTACCACATGAAGTGTCTTAATGGTTGGACTAACAAATCATTTACCACGTTACTGCAATTTTTGCTTGATTTTCTTCCTTCAAATGCTAAGTTGCCAAAAGATTGTTATGAGGCTAGAAACATTATTAAGGATTTGGGCTTGAACTATGAGAAGATTCATACTTGTCCTAAAAATGGTATTTTATATTGGAATGAGAATGTCAATCTTGAAGCTTACCCAAACTGTAACCGTTCAAGATGGGAAAATAATGAGTCTAAAGGTCAACAAAATACTAATGCTTCCTCCAAGGAAAAAAAAAAAAAAAAAACCTACAAAGATCCTACTGTGGTTCCCCTTAAAGCCAAGATTGTAACGACTATTTATGTCTCCTGAAACAGCTAATCATATGAAGAGGCATGCCAAAGGTCGTGTGAATGACGGGTTACTGTGGCATCCTACTAATTCTGAAACTTGGAAATCATTTGACTCTAAGTACATAGAGTTTTCATTTGAGTCTCGTAATGTGAGGCTTGGATTAGCAGCTGATGGATTCAACCCGTATGGAAATATGAGTAGTACTCATAGTACATGGCCTGTCATTTTGATCCCATACAATCTCCCTTCATGGATGTGCATGAAAAAGTCTTCTTTCATGCTAACATTATTGATTCCCGGTCCAATCTCGCTCAGGAATAATATAGATATGTACTTACAACCCCTAGTAGAAGAACTGAAGGAGTTATGGGATGTTGGAGTAAAAATGTTTGATGTGTCTTCCAAAAAATCATTCCGAATGTATGCTGCATTATTGTGGACCAATGCATTATTGTGGACCAAAAAAGATTTTTCTACATATGGTAATATCTCAGGTTAAAGTACCAAAGGTGCTCTTGCATGTCCTCCTTATAACTATTATAGTCAGTTTCGTTGGTTGAAATATGGAAGGAATTTAGTTACATTGGACATAGACGATTCTTAGATAGTGATCACAAATTCCGTAAGCAAAAACAATCATTTGATGGGTATGTTGATACGAGATCAACTCCTATTACGATATTCGAAGGGGAAATCATGTTACAAACAGATGCTGTAGTCAATCATATGTTTGGGAAGAAAATAGTTAATTTGCCCAATAAAATAAAAAGAGGGGAGGAAGCCTTAACTGTGTGGAAGAAGAGAAGTATATTTTTCACCTTACCTTATTGGGAGGACCATGTGTTGCATCACAATCTTAACGTGATGCATATTGAAAAAAAATGTAGTCGATAATATAATCGGCACATTGTTGAACTTGGATGGCAAGACAAAGGATAACTTGAAGGCGCGTCAAGACTTAAAGGATATGGATATAAGAAGTGAACTTCACTTGGAAAATGTTATAAATGATAAGACACATATGTCACATGCCTACTACCATATGAATGCTAGTGAAAATGATGGTTTTCTGTAAGTTTTGAAGGATGTAAAAGTGCCAGATGGATATTCTTTAAAAATCTCATGTTGCATTAAACTTAAAGAACACAAGATTAATGGGATGAAGAGTCATGATAATCACATCTTAATGCAGCAATTTTTTTCGATAGCAATACGCGAATCACTGCCCCCTGAAGTGAGTAGGCCTTTAATTGGCTTATCTTGCTTCTTTAGGGAGATATGTTCCAAAGTAATAAATGTGAATGAACTTGGGGCTCTTGAGAAAAGAATTGCAGTGACATTACGTGAGTTGGAAAGGATATTCCCTCCCTCTTTCTTTACAATCATGGTACATCTAGTCATGCATTTGGCTAGCGAAGCCAAAATTGCTAGCCTAATTCATTATCGTTGAATGTATCCCACAGAAAGGTAACATGTATAGTAATTTTGTCTATCTAATCAATTGTTTTTCACACCGATTTCTCATTGTTGATCTTGGGTTTTCCAATAGGTACTTGTCAAGACTTAAGTCTTACGTGCATAATAAAACTAATCCAGAAGGCTCCATTGCAGAAGGGTATGTAGCAGAGGAATGCTTAGCATTCTGCTCACGCTATTTTAAATCTATTGAAACTGCATTCAATCGGCCTGTAAGAAAAGTCAAGGAATTCATGGGTACGGTGGTGAGCATTACACTAGATTCAAATTCATGGATCCAAGCATATCGTTATGTGCTATTCAATTGTGAAGAAATCACCCCATTTCGCGAGTAAGTAATATGTTATTGCGTATCCTTTCATAGCATTCAAGTACAATATTCTAACTTAACACTAACACGTTTGTCTACATAGTGTACACATAGTGGAGATCAAGGCTAATTTCCCTTTTCATGTAACGATGATGTTATTCAAAAGCAACACATGAAGAAATTTTGTAGCTGCTTTAAAAACCATGTAAGTAAAGCATATATATAAAACTTTATTGTTTATAATAGATGATGTCAATGTCTATATATAAAACTTGGTTATAACACTTTAGATAGCATACTTATAATAAACGTTATTGTCTATATTAGGTGATGTCAATGGATGCATCTAAGAAAAAGAAACTCTCTGATAAAGTCATATGGCTTGCTCGATATTCAGATAATAAAACAAAACAGTTCAAGCGTTATGTTATAAATGATGTGGAGTTTTGCACCAAAGACTATGAGGCAACTAGGAAAACTCAAAACAGTGGAGCTTGTATTGTTACTGAAGGTGGTGCTACTTATTATGGTGTACTAATCGATATTATTGAGTTGAATTATTCTGACAAGTATCGATATGTACTATTCAAATGTCAATGGGTTGACGTTATTAGTGGGAGAGGATGCAAAAAATATGAGTTTGGATTTCCCCTTATCAATTTTTCACAATTGATACATACGGGTGGTTGATTGATTGATGAGTCTTATGCATTAGCATCTCAAGCTTCACAAGTGTTTTACGTGAAATATATGAGACATAAAGATTGAGCGGTGGTGGTCAAAACAAAACCTAGGGAGGTGTTTGATGTTGGTATTAATGCTTCACATGGTGATGATGATAAAATGGGTACCTATCTTGAGAATGTCCCTTACAATATAACTACTGATGATACATGTGATGATGCAAATGACAACCATGCTTGGGCTCAAGTTAATGAAGAAGGAACCATTAATGATACACTGTTGATCAGTGAGGATGAATTGCTTGAACAAGACTTTATCGATGATGAAGAGCTTAGCAATGATGTTTTTGAGTCTAATGATGATGAGTCTGATGATGATGAGTCTAGTGATGATGAGTCTTAGAGTTTCAAAACCTCTCTATGGTTAGTTTCTTATCCTTAAAATTGTTTGAAATTGTTTGAAACTGGTTAGAAGATTTAAAAGCCATTCATAGTTTTTTTATTTCTAGAAATCTTTCTAGTTGAAGTGGAGCTTTGCTTGATTTTTAGTCTCTCTAATTGGTTTTCATGTATAGTTCTCTTTGTTGAAATTGTTTAGTCACTTGATAAAGTATTGTCCTTTTTAACAACATACACTGCATATGAACAGTAGGACATGTAAGTATGATTTCTGTTTAGAAACTATTCATTTTCTGTTCTTTTTTTACATGATCATGCGTCAATATATTATTTAGCTCTCAATCTAGTCTGTGTAGTCTTGTTTCTTTCAATTTCTCAGGTTCTATAGAGTCATTAAATAAGTGTTTTGGGTTGGTCTTTAGAGGTCATTTTATATGTTGAAAAGCACATTGAGCTTTACTTTGTCCTATCATTTCAAACTATTTTTTTCTTTAATGTTTGATAATTCAGCTGAAATGCCACCCCCCTCCCCCCCACCTGAAAAGGCTTTCAAAGTATGCCCTATTAGTTCACATCATGAAGGTTTGTTTATCACCTGTAGAACTCATTATATTACTTGGTAAATTAAAATTGATGAACTGCAACATATAATGTATTCCCTCACCACATTGTTTGTAGGTCAAACCAGAGAGGGTAATGCTATCATTGGTTCTGATGTGAAGAAGGTTAAGAGTATTATTGAAGAAACTGGGGTGGAGGCAATTGACACACAAGATGATGGCATAGTAAGATCAAAAGAAGGCTTTTATCTTTAATATGTTTTTTGTTTTTGATATTTTAAATCCACAATTTAGTCTATTTGAGTGTGTAAATATGTATTTGATAATGGTTATAGACAATGTTATATGTATTTGATAATATATTTCTATGTTAATATTACGTTAGTTTGGAGACATTCGTGATGTTTTTAATTAGTTGCATTTGTGGTATTGTGTTAGTAGAGCTAAAACTATTATAAGTTCTTTGTAACAGGTCTATAAAAAAAATGGTGGTTTTAATACCTTCTGAAAAAAAAAAAAATTTCTATAGCGGCGGTCAAAAAATGCCGCTAAGGTGCATATATTATGATTTAAATGATGCCATATAGCGGTGTTTTTGCATGCCACAAAAAGCTTTACACATATAGCGGCGTTTCTCCCCACCGCTAAAAGTTCAATGAGTCCGCTTTAATTGGTTTCCTATAACGACGCCTTTTGCTCGCTACTAAAAGTCAATTGGCACAAATTCTGACCTCATATGACCGCGGTTTTCTGCCTGCCGCAAAAATTAAAAAACGCCACTAAAAGGTGCATTTATAGTAGCATTTTTGGTTACCGCCACAATAGAGCTATTGTGGCAGCGTAAGGTTGGCGGGTAGAACCACTGCAATAGGCTAAATGGACCTTTAGTAGTGGTTTTCTGGGATTTTGTGGAGGTTTTGGCCTGCCACAATAGTCCAGTTTTTTTGTAGTGAATCCTGGATTAAAGATAGGCGATGGCCAAGGGGTGGGTTAACATTGTTAGTTCTTTCCACTATGATTTCTCCGGAAAGTCAATGCTTGTGAACAAATTTTCACTCACAATTGAAGATGATTAATGCAAAGAACTATATCGAGTGGATGAATCCTTTGAAAACTATGGTGACTTATGTGTGTGATGTGGTGAACAAATGGTCACAATTACAAATATATATACACACATATATATTTATAAAATAAGTCAAAATTGTAGCTATGCGGGCAGAAAGTAAAAGGCTAGCTAAAAAAAAAAAATTTGTAGTCTATTTATGTGACAAATATGGTCCTCTTTCAGTCGCTACACCCCTCCTATTTATAGAGAATGGTATATACCTTATTTTTAGGTTAAAAAGTTGTGCATTTAGTGGTATAACAGCATGTTTATATGCAACAAAAATTAGGGGGAAAGATAGAGAGAAAATCAGAGTAAAATTGCAACAAAAACAAGTTTCGAAGTCAAGAACCCATGTGCCGAGGCTTCCTAATCGGAACTTGGGTCAATGAGTGAAGTGCCAATGGGTTCTACAGAGCTCATTTTCTGTTTTTTATTTAATTTTTTTATAGCATTTTTTAAGAGATAATTCAGATTTTCCAGTACATTTGGACTCTATCTTTAATAATGTTCTTCAATGATTCAACCTCTAATTAATTCAATAAAATTAAAAAAAAAAAACATTATTTAACGAGATTATAATTATTTCAAATTTAATTAAAAATGATAGTATTATCCACTTGAAATTATTTAGTGTGTGCATTTCTACCATAATTAAAATTTTCAACCAATAAGATTTAATCTTTTAATTAAATTTTAACTAATATTTTTATTAAAAAATTAAAATTAATATAGGACAATCGTAGGCATGGTAATATCACGGATCAACAGATCAGATTTAAGTTTTTTTTTTTTTCTTTTTTTTTTTTTAAATAATGATCTTGACACTGTTTTTAACTCACAAAAAAACCAATTCACTAAGACCATTTTACAACGTGGATCTTAAGGTTAGGGTTATTAATGAAAATTTCACATATGCAAAATTACAATTGTACCCTTAGTGATACAAAAGTAAAAAATAAAAATAAGGGATTGTAAAATGGGGGTGTCTACACCCATTAGCCATTGTTTTCAAATAAAAAGTCAAAAGCAGCTAAATCGTGTGTGTGTGGGGGGGGGGGGGGGGGGGGTTGGGTGTTCATCACAATTATAATAATATTTATTTAAGGATAGGTTTAACAATCCGGCCATGAGATGGGACCCGGCAAGGAAGTAGAGACCCCACAAACAAATGGGAAAAGAGGTGCAGAGACGAACCAAGATTCGTACCTAGGACAAAGCTTAAAAAAAAAAAAAAATTATGAAAAAAAAATTAATATCTATTTCATATTTAACAAAATCTTACATACAAAATAAATATTTCTTAAACATTTCATATTATAAAATACATCAACAAAGTAAAACATACAAAATAAGTGTTTCTTATTTTGTGTGCGATTTTTGTTTTGTCCATATTTATTTATTTTGTTTTTGTAGTTAAAGGGGCATGAATTTTATTTATTTATTTCTTTTCTTGTAGGTCAATATCTAAATATTTTAGAGAAGGAGAGACAAATATATATATATATATATATATATATTTAAGGGCAAATCTTAATTTTTTTGTATACCAGTTTTTTTTTTTTTTTAATTGGGGGGGGGGGGGGGCATGGCCCCCCTTTGCCCTAGTGTAGGTCCGTCCCTGAAGAAGCAGTTATCTTGCTTGCTACAACCCTTCACCATTTCGATTTGAGACTTTGCTCGTTGAAGACGAATGGGTTATACGGAGGCATTGGATGACCATGACACCTTATAAAGGCTCTAAGCCTCTAACAAAGATGTTGAATACCAATCTGACCTCTTGGCTAGGAAGCATAGATACTTTATTTGGGGTGTCATACCCATGTCAGACATTTGACACTTCTCAGATATTTCTGCATGGGTGTTCCAGTTGTGTATTTTAAAAAAAAAAAAAATGCAAGACATAACCGGGACACGAGAAGAAGAGGAATTGAATACCATTTCACATAACAAAGAGAACATTCATGCTCTGAATACTAATATTGCATTTTAAAATTAATAAATATATTTATCCTTGGTTTGTATTCTGATTTCTAAATATCCTTTAATAGTAATGAATTTGCTTTATTATCCATTATTACTCCTAATTTGATAAAAAAAATGATTAATAATATATAGAAATGAAATATTCATTATTTTATGTTTAATATTATATGAAAAATAAATGTTTAACCATATATAAAATATATTTAATTAATGACTAATTAATATATGTATTCTCACAGCACTTATGTCCTACTTTTTTAAAGATTGCTATGTCAGTGTACCATATCTATATCCATATCCGTGCAGGTGGTTCCTAGCCTCTTAGGTAGGGATCAAGATACCAAAACACAAAGCATGGTCCTTGAAGGGAGTATCATGATTGATTTGATATTGAGGGATTATAAAGTAAATGATATTGCATACAAGAGAAGCCCTAAGAGGATACCTTGATGAGACTCTATGAATCAAAAGCAACATGTCACATATTCAAATTTGGGTTTGACTCTAGATTGATTAGGTATTAATTGAGTGTATGTTGTTCAGGTGTGTGTTGGGTCTTACATTAGGCATACACTAAGTTGATTTGAGCTTTATTAATAACTATAAATAACCTCAATTGTAATTAGTCATTCTGAGGTATAGTGCAATTGTGACTGGCACTTTTTCTTAGCTCATTACAAATGGTATCGAAGCCAACCCAGTAACCCGATGTGCATTAGGAGACACAACCCCACAAAATACACCCTGAAGAAGATGTCAAAGATTTAAGTGAGGGAGATTTTGATGCCTTATATTGATTAAATATTGATTGAGTGTGTGTTATATGGGTGTATTCAGACTTCAGAGTCCCACATTAAGCATATACTAGGTTTATCTAGGATTTATTAACAACGTAAATGAGTCTTAATTATAATTAGATTAGTTCTTTTAGGATGTAACACGTGTGGCTAGTGTTTTCCTTGGGTTGTTACACCTCTCCCATAAGAGTCATCAACTTGAATTTGGCACCTAAGGTGACTTTTAACACTTGGTCTAAATTCCCTCGTTCTATTATAGAGGTTAAGTTTTTGTGCAATGATAAGTGTCTTACATGAAAAGTAATAGATTGTGAGTTTTAGTTCAAGAATTAATCTATACAAAAAAAATTTGAGGTTAAGGCTACTAAGATAACCTCTCATAAATTCCACAAAAATGAAAATGTTGTGTATTGAGTATAATCTTTTTAGAATCTTTGCTTGGACAATCGAAGTGGAGAATTGTGTCTTTCTTTGCTTGGACAAACAGGGTGGAAAATTTTGCTTTAAAAGGCAGCTTGAATATAATCCTGAGTTGGATCGCGTAATCATTACAACGTAAACCTTAATCTTGAAATATTATCAAAACATTCACACACAAATATATATTCCTAATCCATTAATTACAAATTACACTCCTAAAATTAAAAATTTTGATCTGTTCCTTTGATGATATTGTTTGGATTTTCTTCATTCCATCCACATTCGTTAATGAGATGGTCGTCAAATGCCACATTAGCTCAAAATGACATAAGTTTAATGTGTTTAAAATGATGTCATTTTGTCCACATTAGTATCTAAAAAAATTAACAATTTATATCTTATTTTTAATTTTTAATTTTTTTGGTTATCTATTTGAGATTTTTTTTTTTTTTCATGTTTTTTCACCTTTCATTTCCTCTTAGACTTTTTTTGCAAATAAACACACACACACACACACAACTCGGATTAAAATTCACCTCCTTGCATCTCATGGTTGTTGACTAAACATGCTCTCATCTTTTAAAATCTTAATAAACAAAAATCCAACATGCTCTGTTCTCTCTTGGTAGAAAGAGAATTATAATCGGTTTTCTGAACTCTCTTTTAATGGCATGTGATCTATTAAGCATTCCTATAACAATAGTTGCTTCTAAAATCATCTTTTAGCATTGGTCCACAACATTTAGGGACCGTTCGATAATGTTGTTCTAGTAACGTTGTTTGTATTTTTTAGAAATATGTGTGGGTGAAAATGCGTGTAATATTGCTTAAAAACTGAAAACATGTGTTTAAACACATGTACCAAATGACCCCTTAGTTTTATGGTGATGATATACTGTATTTAAAAACAATTTATAGTCTATGAGATTTAGTTTTGTTTTTCTTTGTATATGGTGATGATATCATTAGTAGACTATGGATTGTGTAAACTTAAAAATTTATGTATTATTTGAATTTTATTTTTTGAGTATTTTGTTTTTTTTTTTTAGGAAGATAAAGACAATGTGATCACATTAGTGTTATTTTATTTATTTATTATAATTTTTTGCATGTGAAATAATACAGGTTAACCTACAGAGCGATTAACCCAACTTGTAATTTGATCGACATGAGCCACTCATAACTTATTTAGGATGACCCATAACTCGATTAACCAGCCTAAACTTGACTGGACAAGTCCAAAATACATCTGAAACCGTGCCAAACCAAACCCAACAAAAATTATTATCCACAAATTATTTAGTAACCACATGTAGTGGTTCAACCTCCAGACAACACTCAAACAAACATACCACCCTTAAGGCCCTGAACCTCAAGAGTTTTGATGCTCAGTAACACTTCATGGTGTTTTTAATAAAAATATCTATAATTCGAATTTTTTTACTTCTATTGAACTATCGGGGAAAAATATATATATATATATATATATGTTAATTTATTTTTACAGATAGTATATATATGTTTTTTGAAACTTTACTTGTATAATCATACTCTTACAGCCAAAGGTCTTGTAGTTGAATTGGCACCTCCCCATGCACAAAGTGTTTGGGGGTCTAAGGGGGAAAGTGTTCGAGCTGTGGAGTTAGCAGCATATTGTAATTATCTCTCAAGAAAAAAAAAAAAAAATCTCTTACATCATATCTATTTTTGAACAAAATAAATGAAGGAGGATTTTTAATGACCATCACCCATGAAATTGATTAGGATTTTTAAGATTTACGTTGTAAAACTTCAAAAGATTGAAAAAGAAAAGAAAAAGAGGTAAATTTCATTCACACCTTCTAAGGTTTGGACTAATGTCAACCAAATCCAATACTTTTCAAAACTAACCAATTTGGTCTCTAAAACAGTTGAGAAAAAATAACTAACTGTTTAGGGACTAAGTTGGCTTTAGGGATCAAATTGGCTAGTTTTGAAAAGTCTTGGACCTGGTTGACATTAATCTAAAGCCTCAGGGTATGTTAGTGGAATATATCTTTAAAAAAAAAAAAAAAAAAACCAGAAATGTGGGTTGGATTTTTTTTAGTGCAAATTACAGTTTACTAACCTATGATTTGATCGAAATTTAAGTTACATACCTATAGTTTAAAATTTGACATTTTCCCTACATGAGGTTTGATTGAAATTTAAGGTTATGTTTGGTAACAGTTTTTGTTTTCTATTTTCAAAAACTTATTTTATGGAATATTAAGAAAAAAACAATTTTCTTATATTTTTGAAATAAAAAACAAGTTTGGTTAGTTGAAATTAAGAAAAAAAAAAAAGTTTTTAAAGAACAAAAAATACTAAAATTTTTTTTTACTAGAATTTAAACTCTAATGCTAACTCATTAAATGAGACAGATTTATTAAAACAAATGAGCGTTTTAATTGACTTTTGAAAATTAGAAACTGAAAATAACTTGTTGCATGTTTTTAGTTTCCTTCATAAATTGAGTTTTGAAAACAGTTTTTGTTTTCTATCCATTTTGGGTTGCCAAACAAGTTTTTTAGTCTCAAAAATAGAAAATTGTTTTTGGAAACAAAAAATAAGAGAAAAAAACAGTTACCAAACATACCCTGAGTTGTCTATTTGTAGTTTGAAATATCATGATGCAAGTGTTCTGTTAGATTATTGTTGATCTTATTTCATCTTACATTTTTATGGGTTTTTTTTTTTTTTGTTTTAAAAATAAAATAAAAGTAAAGCAAAATTATATATATATAGTTATGTTTTTAATAAATATGAGTTAAGAAAATCTAAGTGAGATACCCTCAAATTAATAAGGTATCAAATTTTAAATTACAAATAAAGCATTTAAAAATTTCGATAAGTTATAATTTGCACTTATTTTTATTTCTTCAGAAAGTATGCGTTATGGGAAAATGAAAATGGGGCTATTCCAATCAAAAGGCTGGGAATAAAAAGAGAAGAGGAGGAAAGCTGGGGAAGCCTCAGAGAGAGTAGTACTTTGATATTGATTTGTTGATTTTACATCCAAAATGACGCATGAAATAGGTGAGGATTTTTTTTTAACTCAGAGCAACTTCAAATCATTTTGATTTTGATTTTGATTTTTCCAAATGTGAGGGTGTATCAGATCAGTGTGATTTCAAGTGAGGAAATGATTAATAAAAAAGAAAAAGAAAAAAGAAGCATGCATGTTTCTATTCAGCAATCCCATCCATCCATCCATCCATCCAATCCAATCTATTCCATCCATCACAATCAATGAGTGGGGTTAGGAGGGATTGATGCAATGGGATTTTGACACATCATGCTCGGATTTTGAGAACACAGCTCCACACTCAGGCTTTACATCAAATCATATATACATATGTTTTATTTTTTCTTCGATCTCTGCAAGCTCTTCCTTTGATTGGGATTCTTTTTCTTTGTGGCCCCCATCTCATCTCTTTCCTTTTCCTAACAGTAGTTACCCAAATAAGCCAAAAAATCCCCCCCACGATCTTCTCCTGTTTCGGTTGCCTCTCTGTTTATTAGCTTTGTGAGCTTCTTCTTACTTCTTTTTAGCTTGTGATTTTTTTGCCTATATTTGTTATGCTACATGATGTACCACTACCAGGGCCTAATAAGAAAACTTTTATTTTTTTCCTTAATGTACCACAACCTAACATTAATCCCACATATTTTCTGCACCCCTAAGGCCTAAGAAGGGTCAAGGTTTCTTTTCTTTTTTTTTAATAATTTATTTAATAATTATTTTACCAACTTCTTATTTCTTTGGTAGGCAATTCTATAGCCTGTATGAATCATGTATATATGTCACCCACTGCTGGGCCACTGACCCTCTGCATTCCCAATTTTGGGGTTTTGTTTTATTTTAATAAGATATGATAATTGATATATTTTTTTTTAATGAATAGATATGATAATGTGGGTTTTTTACTTTCAATTAGTGATTTCTTCTGTGAGACCAAGCCGAAACCATGAAAGAATAAAAATTCAAAAGAAGACTAATTCTATCTCTGGGCCCAATCATGTTAACTTATTCAATTTGTCAACTAATTTGTAAAACATGTTAACTTATTATTTTTGTCAACAAATTTGTATTGAAAATTGATTGATTCAAAACCAAATGATGCATCAAATAAAAATTGTACAAAATTCAATAATATTATTTTCACAAACTTGCTGAAAAGATCATATTTTTTCATTATAAATTAATATCGGTGAAATTTATTGTATCAAGGATAAGGATAAGAGATCAATTTATGAGAGGTTTATGAATTCTGGTTAGTAAAATTATTATGAACTTTAATTTGCAATTTATTTTTTTATTTATTTGTTTTTTTCTTCATAACATTGAGTTTCACACGGGATGCTACAAAAGTACAGAAGTACCAAGCATAAAATGGATGAGTGATAATAACTATCAATATATTTTTTTTAATTTTATTTTATTGCGCTAGCGAGGGTGTTTAGAGGTTTTTTGACACACCATTGGTCTAGATGTATGGATGAGTGATATACAATCACTCTAAATTTTTTATAGTGATTGTATATCTTCCTTCATACAAGTTTCTCTTAAAACTACACACATTCTTTAACTTCTTTGCCAACAATAGTTTGCAGTTTGGATTCAATGATCCTATTTAACCAAACCAATGTTTCTACTCATTTTTCAAGTTTAATTCAGCATTTCTATGTAAACTAATAGAGATGTACAATTAAGAAAGATATACAATCACTCTAAAACATTTATTAAAAATATATATATATATATAGTCTAACCTCAACAATTCCACTATTTTATTTCTCTCTCTCTCTCTCTCTCTCTCTCATTTTGAGTGATATATTAGAATTCTCCAAATTGAAGATAATATTCAATCCACCAATGGGTTACACATTGGAAGGATTGTCTTCTAAGATAACAAATACTTTTCTTGATGTGTTAAAGAAAATATCAAATGATATGTAGCATGGCATAGTCACCGATAGTTATATTGCATTCAACTATATTCATATTAAATTTTGAGTTGTACGCAATGTTATGGTACTAGATTCATCATAAGCATAAAGATGATCATAAGTTCAGATATTGACAAACAATTGAGATACTATGATCATAGATTTTGATAACATTTGTCCATTCTGAAAATCTAAACTATTTATCGGATTCTAGCCACAAATATTTGGCATATAATCTATGATGTAAAAATAGTTTTGGTATCCCATAAGGATAAACAACAATGATAAATTTTATTATATATAGCTAATAATTGTTATACAGATAAGTGGATAACATATCATGTTAAGGATTTATTTATTATTATATATACACTCACTTTTATATAACAGGAAAATGCTAGTCCTATTAGCAGGTGAATGGATGGTTACCAAAAACGAAAGGAGCATATATAAAATTTTCCTTAAACTTTGTAACCAATAGAAAGAAGCTTTTTTCTCCTCTAATTTAAAAAAAAAAAAAAAAAAAAAAAAAAAAAAAAAAAAAAAAAAAAACCTTTTAAGGGTGTTTTTGGATTATTTTTTATTTTGTTTTAAAAATAATTTTTGTTAAAATAAAAATACATATATATTTTTTGAAATCAAATAACATAATTTTACCTTAAGATGTCTATAAAAAAAATCTAGCAAATAAGAAAAAACTAAAAAACTAAATGTTAACTAAATATTAAACCATAGAAGTGGCAAAACGGGCAGGATTCGCCAACCCGACTTGAACCCCAAAGGAAAATACCTAGTTCAAACTCGAATATTTTTGACTTGATGCAAAAAAAAGTTGACTCATGACTTGATCTCTTTTCTTTCTTTTTTTTTTTGGGGTCAAACCCGACTTGACCTTTAAATAAATTTTTGGGTAAAAAAAAAATTAAGACATGGTTGGTTTATTTGTTTGTTGTGGGCTTTACAGTGCACAACTCAAACTCAATGAACAAATATAATGCATGTAATTAATATTTTGGTGCGGTTTGGATTGCGTGTCTACATCTGAAGTTTTTTTTTTTAAGCCGCTTATGTTGACTTTCAGAGACAAAATTTACTGTTCATAAACAGTGCATGCACTATTCACGCACTGTGCATGCACTGTTCACGTATTCAAAAATATGAAAAATAGGTCCATGATACTATTCACACATTTAAAAATTATTTTGTTACAATATTTTCAGTTTTCAGTTTTAGCAAAAATAAGTTCAATCCAAACGGACCCTTTATGAAAACATAAATTTTTTAAAACATTTTTGTATAACGTCATTCAAATATCATGGTCTCAAAAAAACAATTGAGACATTTATGTAGTTGCATTCAAATGAATCAAAAAATAAATGATTAAGACATTCTTCTGACTTGTATAACATGATAAGTAAAGATTTTTGGATATCAAATTACAAAGTATATGTCAAGATAATTTGATTGCAGTGGAGTTAAAAACATGTATTTCAATGATAGACATGTATGAGAAGTACTCATAAACGTGAAAAGAGTGAAGTCGAAGTATATATATGAAATTGATAGAAATTATGGATGTTTAGGCTTAATTTTTAACAATTCATTGTCAAAATAAACTTGTGTGTTTGTTTTAATTAGATTTTCATATGATGAATTAGACTCCTTTGTGTTTGTGTTATTTTATTTTGGTTAGTAATGTTGAAATTTGTATAATTTTATAATTATTGAATAAGTATCAATTTGTTAAATTAAGTTTTTTTTGATATGGTTTGTTACATAACTTACAAAGTAGCAAATAAAAAAAAAAAAAAAAAAATTAATGTGAAAAAATCGACCTAATCCGCGCTACATTTATCCAACCCGTTTCTAACCTCTTAAAATGATCCATTTTTAGAGCAGAAGTAGAACTGACTTGCCACGTCTAGCGTAAAGCATCACTAAAATTTGAATATTTTATGAATGGAGTCCAGCTCCAGAAGGGAGCAGTTGAAACTTGAAGCGGGCGGTTCAGTCCCAAATCCAACTAAAAGATGTAACTAGTTAGTTTGTAAATGCACGCAACCAGGAAGCAGTTGACTTTGAAGCCCATAAAATAAGAGAAATATAAAAACCGACTTTAAGTCTATTATTATATATAAATATATTCCTTTTTTTTTATTTATTTAAATTTTCCCATAAATAAGCCTTTTATTATTTTAAATAAAAGCAGCAGAGTAGTATATGAATATCAATGTATAAAAAAGAAAAGAAAAACGAAAAAGCAAAGGGGAAAGACAGAAAGAGAGAGATAGCGTGGGCAAATGCGTGACGAGTCGACAGCATCAGCCCGGCCGCCCTCCACCTAGGGCGCATTGTAGTGCGCTTCTCTTCTTCGTCTTTAATTTATTGGTTACTCTTTTGATAGACCCAATTTGATTTGGCAATTTCTTTCATATTTGCATAGTGGCCAGTGCACTGAACTGAACTGAACTGGCGCAATTGCTTAAGCAAAGCTTATACGCTCGCTCGCACACCTATTACATCAGCTATGGTTCCGTAATTCGTAGCTCCTCCTGCCTCCCAATTACTACTTACTTTTTACTGCAAATACAATTAGCCACCCACACTACACATCCACAATCCTCAACAATAATGATAACATATAATGCCATAGCATTTTCTTTTTGTATTATAATCAATCTGGTTTCAGTACGAGTACGGAGTGCTACTACACTACTGCCTTGTCCTTCGTCGTCACGCGTCATAGTCTCTGTGGGTCCATCCAAATACCAAAATGTCGCTACCTATGCTATGTATCATAGCATCATAAAACTTTTTACAAACGTGATTTTTTGTCACTATTTTAAACTGAAAAATAAATAAATAAGTGCTTCATTGTCAGTCACATTCACGTACCAACACATTAACAGTAACAAGTTATGTCTGTACAAAATATCTTAAAAGGAAATGGTATATATTTGTTTTACAAGTTTTATTACAAAATATTACGGACATGTGGTTAGTATCATTTGATCACAAAATAAATAAATATTTCGATTATTATTTTGTAATTAATGACACATTAATTTTATAAGATTTATGTAATAAAATTAGTAAAATTATATATATATATATATGTGTGTGTGTGTGTGTGTGTGTGATGACTTTAATCATTGAGAACATGAAAGATTTAAGAAAAAAAGAATTTATACGCTTCTATAATTTTATTTTATGAATATTTTTATCATCAAATAAGAAAGTAAATATTAAAAAAAAAAATTCAAACTATACTAAATATAATAATATTATGCAACAATAGAAGTTTTAATATCTTTTTTTTTTTTTTTTTTTTGGTGAAATGGAAGATAATAATAAAAACTACAAAAAAGAAACACTAGGTTCATGAGGGGGCGAAAATGGGTAAATAGCCATAGAAAACAAACTAATTAGTTAGTAGGATCCGTTTACAAACTATATATATTTTTAGCAACTCGAGCCTCAAAAACTCGATTTTGGGCTCCTAAATCGACCCTCTGAGGCTCGATTTTCATGCGTTATTTTTCTCTGATGTGGCGCTTTGTCCAGGTGGCGTCTACATGGAAATCGAGTCTCTAAGACTCGATTTCCAACCCAAAAATAAAATATTAATAACTCAAAATGCAACCCCAAATGTAGAATCAGCGGAAAAAACGCAAAAAGAAAGAAAAAAAAAAAAAAAGAAAGAGAAGAAGAAGAAGAAGGAATCCAGAAACAGTCGGCGACCTAGTCGCCCCTAGGTCGCGCGGCGACCTGGGTCGCGCGGTGCGACCTGGGTCGCGCGGCGACCTGGTCGCACGCGGCCTGGGCCGGGTCGCCGGCCTGGATCTGTCGCGGCCTGGGTCGGCTTGAGCTGATCTCCATTCCTTCTTCTTCTTCTTCTCTTTCTTTTTTTTTTCTTTCTTTCTGCGTTTTTTCCGCTGATTCTACATTTGGGGTTGCATTTTGAGTTATTAATATTTTATTTTTGGGTTAGAAATCGAGTCTTAGAGACTCGATTTCCATGTAGACGCCACCTGGACAAAGTGCCACATCAGAGAGAAATAACGCATGAAAATCGAGTCTCAGATGGTCGATTTAGGAGCCCAAAATCGAGTCTTTGAGGCTCGAGTTGCTAAAAATATATATAGTTTGTAAACGGATCCTACTAACTAATTAGTTTGTTTTCTATGGGTATTTACCCATTTTCGCCTTCATGAGGGCAAGCCTTGTTACGATATAGCCCCACAAAATTAGAAAACAAAAGAGAGACAATAGAGGGAGAGGGAGAGGGAGAGGGAGAGGGAGAGGGTGGGGGTGGGGGTTACAAAATGATTACAAACGAGGGGAGCTAGCTCCTATCCTAGCTAAAGCATCGGCGTAGCAATTGGCCTCCCATAGCAGTGAGACACCTTAGCCTGAGGCATCCGCAGCAACAACTCCCTGCAATCATCAACAAGACCCGAGAGGTCCCCATTAGAAGAAAAATTGCTTGAAACTAATGAAATTGCTGTTGATGCATCAAGCTTAATTTCTACAACCTGTAAATGCATCTCCATACAAATAGTTAGTCCCTCCCTTAGTTCCCATAGCTTAGTTGCAATGCTGGAGGAGACATTGATGGACTTGGCAAACCTCGTAATCCATTGGCCATCGCTACCCCTAATAAGGCCACCACAACCTGCAAGCCCATTAGCAGCAGTATAGGATCCATTAGTATTTAATTTGGCCCAGCCTGGGGCTGGCCTTATCTATTTCACCTCCTTAGTTATCATGGTCCTATTTTTCTTTGGATTAACCACACAATAAACAAACTCCCTGGTTTGATTCTCAACCTGCAGGAAAAGGCCTGGATTGGCTGCCATGTGCTTAAAAGTTTTACGATTATGTTGGAGCCAGATGTTCCAAATACCAAACAAGAAAAATAAGCCCCAGGGGTAGTCTTCAGTTTCTGTCTGAGTAGTGCAATTTGCATTAACATGAATCCAGGTCTCCAGGTCCGCAGAGAAAGACTGCAGCAGCGGAGTAGGGCATAGGGCTGCGTTCCAAAAATCCTGGGCAGTGGGGCAATCCCTTAGGGCATGAAGAATGTCTTCATCACCCTCTGAACAGAATTCGCAACCTTCCAGTCCCTCAATACTTCTATGTGCTAGAACACTCTTAACTGGCAAACTGTGATGCAAGCATTTCCACCAAAGGAAAATCTGGATTTTTGGGAGCGTGGCAAGTTTCCAAATCCATTTCCCATGGAAGTCAGGGGTGTGAGGGTCCACTCTCGTGGCAAGCATGTAAGCATTCTTAGTGTCAAATTCCCCATTTGTGCTTGAAATCCAGCATTTATGATCCCTTCTAACTGCCACTCTTCTTAGCGGGGTGGCCAGGATAGCTTATTGAACTAGTTCGTTGAAGTTGAAGGATAGACTGCTAAAATCCCACCTCCCACTGCAAATAACATCCTTGATTGAAATATTATTCTCTCCCTTTTGTAAGGGACCCTTTACCAGAGCTTTGTCAATGCCTATATTAAGCCATTTATCGTGCCAAAAACACAAGGTGCTGCTGATTTCAATAACCAATTTTGACCCTTTCTCACAGATAGCAGCACCCCTGCTCACCGCGGCCCAAATTCTGGATTTCGCTCCTTTGCTGATGTTAGGCCTATGTTGATACTTCTTTTTTAATACCTCTGCCCATTTGACATCAATGACATTTTCCATCCTCCAGCACAATTTGGCTGCCATGGCTAAATTTCTCCCTTTGGCCTCATGAATGCCGAGACCTCTTTTTGATTTTGGCTTGGTGATTGTCTTCCAGTTAACCATATGCATCCTCTTAACTTCCTCGGTAGAACCCTAAAGGAAATTTCTATTAATCCTGTCTACCCCATTCAGCACTCTGTTCGGCAACATACACCCTTGCATTACATAGGAAGGGATGGCTGCAATAACAGATTGAGATAAGATAACTCGGCCAGCCATTGAGAGAAGATTTGATTTCCAACCCTGGAGCTTGTTATGAACCCTATCAATAACAAAATTAAAATCTTGAGATGATGACTTGGGCAATTTTAAAGGAAAACCTAAGTACTTTCCAAGGTTAAGGGTGGAGTTCATGCCTAGGATCTCACACATCTCCTCTTGGAGGTTTGGATCAATATTAGGGGAGAAATAAACCTTAGACTTGTGAAGACTCACCTTCTGGTCCGATAGCTCACAAAAGGAGTCCAAGGTTTCCCTCACATTATAGTAGTTTTTCCTATTAGCTTTGGCAAACAAAACCAAGTCATCCACAAAAAACAGGTGAGAGAAAGAAGGGCCATTTCTAGAAGCTTTCATCGGGTCCTACAGATTAGCCTCACACTTCTCCCTAATTAACACTCCCAACATCTCCATACACATTATGAACAAATAGGGGGATAGTAGGTCACCTTGGCGGATCCCCCGAGAAGGAAGAAAAGAGTCAAGGTTACCCCCATTTAGTAACACCGAGATGGAGGAAGAAGATATACAACTCATAATTAGATTGACCAGCTTTGTGGGAAACTTGTAAAGATTCAGAATGTCCCTAATAAAGTGCCACTCTAGTCTATCATAAACTTTCTCCAAGTCGATTTTTAGGGCCATATAGCCCACTTTCCCTTTCTTGAGGCTCATGGTATGAATCAGCTCTTTGGCAATAATCATGTTATCAAGCCCCATTCTCTCGGGAATAAAGGCAGTTTGGAGAGGGGATATGAGATTAGGAAGCAAGGGCCTTAACCTCATCACGATGATTTTAGTGACGATCTTATAAATGGTATTACACAAACTAATGGGTTTGAAGGCACCAAGACAGTCAACTCCTTGACACTTAGGTATAAGAGTGATGAGAGTTTCTTTAAGGTGGGGAGGAATAGTACCAGTCTGGAAGATCTTGCTGACTTCATCAAAGATGGCACTGCTCACTTTTGAAGTTTTAATATCAATTATTTTGATTTGGAGCTAGTGAAGCGCATTCATACAAATAAGAAAAAAAAACATGCAAACAAGATAACAATTTTTAACGTGGTTCGATAGACTCCATGTCTACATTCGTTGGAAATGCCAACCAAAATTCATTGTCAATGATATAAATTACAATCACACTTAATCAAGCCTCACACAAATAAACAAAATTTGTCACAAACACAAATTCACAATCCCAAAGCCCTAATGCACCTAAAACTTTCACACTAACAAAATAAACAAATTCTAAACACATAAACATGTGCATAAATCAACCCCAAAAAATTTACCAAATTACTTTTCAAAGAAATCCACTCCATGTTCTTCTAAAAGCTTCTACTTTCGGCATGTGAGAGGGTCCTTGGGCAAAAAGACTTAACTCACAACTTGTTTGAGATGACCTGTTTTTAACCAGACCCAAATATAATTAGTAATCCCGATTAACCCAACTTGTTAGTCTAGTTAACCCCCGTTTCCACCTTGTTTATTATGTGATGTGGGTTTAAATATTCATCCTTCATTTATACAATTTTCGATGGAGAGTATCATACAACATGGTTTGGGGAAAATGTTATTTAATGAAATCTTAAGATAGATTAGTGTAATATATTACCAAAAAATCTTCTTCCAGATAAATATGTTAATCAATTATTGGTTTTTAAAAGACATAGATAGAGTAGGTAGATTGTCATGGCTTAGAAGTCCAGAAATTAAAAATTAAAAATTAGAGTAGCGCCAATGCTATTTGTTAGGTTCTAAAGTTTAGGATTTTATGTATTTAGAACTCTAATGTATATTGTTGGCAAACCATGATCAAAACAATGTGTTTAGAAGTGTTTTAAGCTAGCTCAAAGTTGTGTGTCAATGTAAAGTTGGAATTGAGTTAAAGCAGGAGGCATTGTGCCTTTCGACTTGGCTCGATCGATCGAAGCTCGGGCAGAATGCTTTTCTGCAGATTCGTCCAACTCAACCCTATTTGTTTTAAAATGTTTTTAGGATTTCTTATTTGTCCTAAGTATAAAAGGCAAACCCTAGCCACGTTTTAGTGTTGCTCATATTTGCGGTTTGTGTAAATCTCTTGTGAGATCTAGAGGAGCTTTCCTTTACACAAGTTTAGGGTTTTCAAGGAGAAGATTTATCTACACCTTGATGATTAATTCAGTTACTGCCATTAAAGTTTAAAGAATACACAAGCAGGTGTGCTTGTAACTGGTGGGAATTCAAGAAAGGAGTCCGTGGATTCGGAGCTTGCACGTGGTTGTGTCAGTAAGTTCTACTGGTTGGTAGCAATAAGAAGTCGAGCGTGGGGGCTTGTAAGTCTTATTGTATGAATTTCGATTCTTTCAAGATAGTGGATTCAAGTTTACCTTGAGGATAGCTAGGTCAAATCCTCTCCAAGTTTTTATCGGTTTGGTTTTCTAGGTGATCATATCTTGTGTTATTTATTTTCCGCTGCTTTGCATGATTTGATCTTTTATTTTGTGTTAACCTAGACTTGTTTAATTGGACTAAGTAACAACTTGGCTAATTACCTAGGTTTAATCAATTGTTTAAGGGGTCTAAAAACTGACACTATTATTTCATGTATCCAAACCGATTCTTTTAAGAAAGAAAGAAATAGCCTACCACTGGATTCCAAAGGAGTGGCACTTGCAAATCAATCTCATACGACTTGAAAGGCTAAAAAAACTTTAAAAAAGAATGATTGATAAGGTTATGATCCATTTCATCAATCTGGACTGTCCACAAGTAAACTTTACACATATGACATAAAGGCTCGTGGCTTGTGCGTAGCTTGGTCTTGTTATGGATAGAAATTGAAAGTGTGATGGGATCAAATAGTCAAAATGTCCAGCTACAAAATATATGGGGCACCTTCAAAAGCTCATGTTATACACTTTGACTAGAATATGATTGTGATAGCTTTTGGTCACTAGGAGGATATACTCCTATATATCCAAATGGGGCCATTAGCCATTTTTAATACCAAAGATCCTACCTGTTGGGTTTGAATTCTGCATCTTGTTAACAAGCAACTCTGATTTGACTGCAGTAACAAAGCACTTTGCTGTTTTGAGGTTCCCGTTTTTCGTCCTCCTCCTTGGGAAGGCTTTTAAAGCTGTTTCCCACAATTTGGACTGTGAAAAATACCTTCTACTTTTAAAATTTTATTATTATTTATATTTTAAATAGCTTCTAAGATGTCTATTATTGTTGAGAAATACTTGCCACTTTGTTTGAAAGTCTCAAGATTGTCAAAAGAGTGTTGTAATTAAGTGATATTACATTCCTTTATGAGTAGATCCATGGCTCATACATATCTCCCCTCCCATATTGTTGTAGCCATTGAATTAAATAAATAAAATAAAATAAAAAAAGGGAAAAGAAAACGATTGATATAATTTTCAATTGAAAAAGCTAAGAGGTATCTTTTGAGAGAGTTTGGAATTTGGGCAATCCAAACATAGATTGTGTGAAATAAGGTCCTGCATGTTAATTTGTTAATTCTTGTACAGAGTAAATTAGATTACAGGATGAGCCTTTGAAGGCTATAACCTTTGATATTAGAGGCAGATTGTCTGGCTATAAAGGTGTCAAAATACCAATAAAGAACTCTCTGCTGATTATGCAAAATTCTCTTGAGTGTATTTAGCATGGATGTGTGGTTTGTAGTTGCCTTTGGCCCAAAGAGATTCCTCTTTGGCCTTCTATGTGATAATGTGATACTTTAAAATTTTGGGGTCTTTCTCTTTCACAATGGCCTACAGCAATGCAGATGAACAAGGAAACCGATGAAAATGACAATGCCACTTCATATTCGGGTCCCTATCAAACACCCAGAGTTGTGAGTGTCACAAAACTTCGTATCTGAATGATTTCCCAGAGTTGATACTATCACATCCACAAAGGTATTGTCCACATCAATCGTACATCTTGTATCTTTATGATTTTCAGACATCATGATGATCAATTATGCATCTATGCAAACCAATCACATTTTTTACTTTAATTTGTCAGATGTAACGGCTTTGCAAAAATCATGAGAACCATTCGACATATGTACTAGAAACAACAAAATGTGACCAGTACTAGCGACAAATCACCAATTGTCCTAACTCCAAACACCACGATTCGTTTAGATTCTTTACAAAGGAATATGAAGTTTATATATTTGAACCCTTCCCTTACAAGCATGAGTTATGAGGTGTTAAAGGCCCCCATTTTAGTTTAGCAAAAAAATGAGTTATGAGGTGTTGAGCAGCCTCGTAAAGATGGAAACTGAGAAGCCATTAAGACAAATTATTTTTATTTTGTTGGTTTCTTCTTTTTCCCCAAGCAATGAGCTATGAAATGGGATAACCATTGTTTATTTCAATTTACAAAGACAACTTATCATTATTAGTTAGCAACAACCAAGATTACAAATAAAATTGTTGAGTCTTGTAATTCAATAGTATTAGTATTGCTTGTTCTCTTTTATGAGAAGAAGTATAGTGCAAAATCTTAGGGCCCGTTTGGTATATGTGTTTAAAAACTGACAATTATTGTTTAAAAACATGTGTGGAAATATATGTGGATGAAAAAGTATGTAAAAATACGTATAATATTGTTTAAAAACTGAAAATTGTTGTTTGAAAATACAAACCAAACACCCCGTTATTTTCTCAAATTTTTTATTATTAAAGGTTACAACCCCATTGTTGTTGTTGTTGTTTTTTTTTTTTTTTTTTTTTGGGGCGAAAATGCACTTTTGGTCCTTACATTTTGGGTCGATTCTTGATTTGGTTCATAAATTGATTTCGCTCCTAGATCAATCCCTAATTTTTTAAAAAAAAAAAATCGTTTTTATTTTGGTCAATACTGTTAAGCTAGTAACAGAAAAATTTGAGGTGGCAAACGGAATACACTGTGTGCACAGTAAATGTTGACATGGATAATAAAATAATATTAAAAAAATTTATTTGTCATTTTTTAAATGCCACATTAGCACTTAAAATGCCACATCAATATTTAAATTAATAAAAAAATAAATTTGAAAAAAACCTTAAATCTAATTTAATTAAAATTATTTCTTAAAAAAACAAAAATCATTAGCTTTTTAATTCTTGATGGACGACCATAATCCCCTCAGGCAACATCCTCGTCCAAACAAGACACCAATGGGCCGGGATGACCTCCACCCCGTCATCACCTCAACCCGCTGGACGAGAAGGAAGGCTTGCCAGTCCACGCATGAGAGGCATACGTTGTTGGATTGCCATAAGTCTTTTTTCCAACGGTAATCTCATTAACATCTTAGAAAAGCGTTACAACCAGCCACATTCAAGCCTCCATCAAACACGCCCCCCCCACCAACAGCTAGGAAAAGGAAGCAAGTATATATACAGGCATCTGACACCTACGAAGGTACAAAAAAACTCTAGTCTACAAGTGACATTATATTCTGATATAGTTCTAGCGATTCTAATTTGAGCGTCGAAGGCTCTGTGGCAGGCACCACATCGGTGACCCACATTTCTTCCTTTCACCATTACTTTTTCAAGATTAGGTTGGTACAGGACGACGCAATTCTGGATGGGCATTCTGACTGACGATCTCAAGGATCATCAGTTTGGCATCGTCTGTGGGAAATGCAATTGAAAACTCTCTTTAGCACATAATACAAGAGCATTATTCCATTTAACTTGCAAGTCCGAATGGAGTCCAATGTTAACCAAGATCCTGCTGCATTGGCTTTACAAATTCAGTCACTCGCAGCCACTGTGGAAGAGCTTACCAGGCAGAATCAAGAGATGATGTAGTGGCTGCAACAGGAAGGTAATCGCCCTGAGACCAACAGGGACGATGAGGGGGACAGTCATAGGAGGCGACCCAGCACCCCAAAAAACGCAAGCTCAGATCTTCTCAAGGAGATGAGAAAGAAGATGGACGAACTGAGAAACACCATCAAGGGAAGATCAAAGTCTGGACAGAATGGTCAGAAAGACGAACTCACCCTTCACTTTAGCTATCCAGGAATGCCCGGTGCCTTCCAAGTTTCATCTGCCTCAGCTCGAGCCCTTTGACGGATTAAAGGATCCACTAGATCACCTCAACACCTTCAAAACAACTTTGGGTCTCCAGCAGCCCCCTGATGAGATCCTGTGCCATTCATTTCCTACCACCTTCAAGGGGGTAGCCCGGGAATGGTTCACCAAACTACCAACGTCCTCTATTGACAACTTCGAGTAGCTAGGCAGTGCCTTCATTCGTCACTTTGTTGGCGGGTAGCGCCCCAAAAGGCAGAATGACCATTTGCTCCCCATCAAGCAAGGAGAGAAGGAAACCTTGAGGTCCTATGTGACACGTTTCACCTGAGGAACTTTGGAGGTGGATGAAGCAGACGACAAAGTACAACTAACAGCCTTCAAGGTTGGGTTGAAGTCCAGGGACTTCGTGGTCTCCTTGGCAAACCACCCCCCCCCCCAAGACGATGGTAGAGGCGCTTTTGAAGGCATTACACAAAGGATTGTCGAGACCTGAAAGAGCAGATAGAAGAACTCATACGGAAAGGGAAACTACAGAAATACTTGAAAATGGGAGATTCCAGCAGGTACAGGGATAATAAAAAGGATCAACATGAAGGTTCCAAGAGAGATGAGGATCAACTACCGCCTCGTCCACATAGTGCAGTAGGGGAAATAAAGACCATAATGGGAGGACCATCTACGGGAGGGTCATTTAAATCCCCCAAGAAATCATACCTAAGGCAGGTGAACAGTGTTCATAGCCTACCTCGTCTGAAGTAGAGACGGACGAACCAAGACATGTATTTCTCAGAAGAAGATGCTCGAGGAATAAAACAGCCTCATGATGATTCGTTGGTCATTACGATCATGGTTGAGGGATTTAACACTAGAAAGGTTCTAATAGACAACGGGAGCTCAGCAGACATTATCTACCTTTCTGCCTTCCAGTAGTTAAAAGTAGACCTGAAGAGACTTCGTCCTTTCGAATCTCACCTCATCAGTTTCAGTGGAGACAAGGTGTACCCCAAGGGAATGGTAACGTTGACGATCACAGCTGGCTCATATTCCTTCCAGGTAACCAACAAGCATAAATTTTTGGTAGTAGACTCACCTTCGTCTTACAATGTCATTATAGGACAACCTACTCTCAATCACTGGAAAGCTGCCATATCCACATACTGCTTGAAGGTGAAGTTTCCAACAGAATAGGGGGTTGAGAGATAAAAGGAGACCAGGTACTGGCAAGGGAGTGTTACCAAGCAGTCCTGGCCTCAAAGGAGAACCACACGTGGATAATTGAAGACAAGATGCCAGAAATCATCGAAAAGCTAGAAACGATAGAGTTGGTTGAAGGAGATCCCACGAAGATGACCCAAGTTGGGACGAGTCTAAACCCCTAGATCAAGGAAGAGATTATCAGCTTCCTCAAGGATAACCTGGACGTATTTGCATGGAGTCACGAGGACATGCCAGGTACCCCAGCAAATATCATTCAGTACCGCCTGAATGTAGACCCTGAGAAGAAGCCCGTCCAGCAGAGAAGAAGATTTTTTGCCCCATAACAGAACAAAGCAGTCATGGATGAAGTGAATAAGTTGCTCGATGTTAATTTTATTAGGGAAGTCTTTTATCCAGAGTGGCTGGCCAACGTCGTCATGGTCAAAAAGGCAAACGGGAAGTGAAGAATGTGTGTTAACTTCATGGATCTAAATAATGCTTGCTCGAAGGATAGCTTTCCTCTACCCAGAATTGACCAGCTGGTGAATTCAACAGTTGGACACAAACTCCTGACTTTCATGGACGCATTTTCCATGTATAACTAGATACAAATGGCTGAGGAAGATCGGGAAAAGACAGCCTTCATCACCAGCCAGGGTCTCTACTGCTACAGGGTCATGCCCTTTGGGCTGAAGAACGCGGGAGCCACATACCAAAGATTGGTAAACTAGATGTTCAACAAACAGATTGGGAGGAACGTGAAAATATATGTCGATGACATGCTCGTTAAGAGCAAGGAAGAAGAGGACCATTTGGACGATCTCAGGGAGACGTTCAACACGCTTAGACAGTACAACATGAAGTTAAACCCATCCAAATGAGCTTTCGGAGTCTCCTCCGGAAAATTCCTCGGGTTCATGGTATTGCAACGGGGAATAGAAGCAAATCCTGAGAAAATCAGGGCTATCCTCGAAATGTCCTCTCCAAAGACAGTCAAAGAAATGCAATCTTTCATAGGAAGAGTGGCAACTCTCAACAATTTCGTCTCAAAGGCAATAGACAAATGTCTTCCTTTCTTCAAGACCCTGAAGTGAGCATTTTCCTGGACGAAGGAATGCGAGACAGCATTTCAGGAGTTAAAACACTACTTAAGTAACCCTCACTCCTAAGTCCGTCCAAGGATGGTGAGGATTTATTTCTCTATTTAGCAGTATCAGTAATTGCAGTCAGCGCAGCCTTAATCAGGGAAGAGAACAAGATACAACTTCTAGTGTACTATATCAGCCACGCCTTCTAGGGAGCTAAAGCCCTATACTCACAGATAGAGAAGATCACTTTTGCCCTAATAGTGGCCTCGAGAAAACTTCGTCCGTACTTCCAGGCTAACCCGATCATAGTGATGACAAACCAGCCCATCAAGAAAGCAATGAATAAACCCGAGGTCACTGGACGGATGGTACAATGGGCTATTGAGCTCAGTCAGTTTGATATAGAACATCGCCCCCGGACAACCATAAAAGCTCAGGCATTGGCAGACTTCATAGCAGAATTCACTACCCTCGAGCATGAAGAAAACCAGGGAGAACTTTGGACTATCCATACAGATGGATTGTCCACCCAGAAGAGAGGGGGAGTCGGAGTCGTCATCACCTCTCTTAAAGAAGATGTTTTGAAGTACAGGGTCCAGCTCAAATTCCTTGTAACGAATAATAGCTCAAGCATTTGGAGCTAAAAACATTTTGCTAAAGAGCGATTCACAGCTCGTCATAGGGCAAGTCAGGGGAGATTTCGAAGCTAAGGAAACAAGAATGTAGAAATACCTCAAGTTGACAAACTAGCTAATTAGCAATTTTGATCGTGCAGAGTTTGTTCAGATCCCACGTGATCAAAATGCTGAAGCTGATGAAGTGGCATGAAATGTATCAGCAAATGGTCAAGCAAAGGAAAACAATTGGAGGTTGGAAGAACAAAATTCTCCTAGCATTGAAGAATTTCAAACCTTCCCGTACATACTCGTTCCGGATGGACGAGTCCCATTCTGTCTTACCTTAAAGATGGACGATTACCATCGAACCCTGAGGAAGCCAAGAAGATCAAGAAACAAGCTGCCCAATTCATGGTACTTAATGATGAGCTTTACAAAAGAGGCTTCTACCAGCCTTACTTGAGGTGCGTAGAAGAGGAAGAAGCCAAGTATGTTCTAGAAGAAGTGCACGAGGGAGTTTGCGGCGACCACATGGGGGCAAAGTCCCTCATCCAGAAGATTATGAGGGCAGGTTATTTTTGGCCCACAATGCAACAAGACGCAGCGAATTTTGTCAAAAGATGTGACGGTTGCCAAAGATATGGGAATGTCCAACGAGTCCCAGGAGAAAAAATGATGACCATTTCCTTACCCTGGCCATTCGCACAGTGGGGGATTGACATTATGGGCCCACTACCATAGGGAAAGAGACAGATGAGGTTCCTACTCACCGCAATTGACTACTTTACGAAATGGATCGAAGCAGAAGTACGAGCAACAATCATAGAAGCCAAGGTACAAAATTTTGTATGGAAAAATATTGTGTGCAGGTTCGGGATACCCAAAACAATCATCTCAGACAATGGCCGCTAGTCCGACAGTCATGGGTTCAGGTCGTTTTGCTCGAGCCTAGGCATCAAGAACAAGTATTCGTCCCCTGGACATATTCAGGCCAATGGACAGACATAAGTAATGAATCGAACCTTGCTAAAAATCATCAAGGCTCGGTTAGTGGGGCCAAAGGGAGCATGGCTTGAGGAGCTACCAAGCATTTTGTGGGCCAACAGGACTACAGCACGAACACCCATAGGAGAAATGCTCTTCAACTTAACCTACGAAACAGAAGCAGTCATCCCAGTCGAAGTAGGAATTACTAGCCTTAGGAGGGAGTTCTTTGACGAACAAAGAAACGACGACCAATTAAAGCTGAGCTTGGACTGTCTGGATGAAGTTAGGGACCGAGCCTCCCAAAGAATGACTAAGTACCAGCAGAGGATGGCTGAGTACTACAATCAGAGGGTAAAGCTGAAAAGATTCAACATTGGAGACCTCGTCCTTCGAAAAATGACTCCGGCAACAAAGGACCCAGCACAAGGCAAGCTAGGACCATCCTGGGAAGGACCCTACAAGGTCATCCACTATTCTCGCCAAGGAAGTTACCATCTGGAGTATCTAGACGGAAATAAACTACCTCGTCCATGGAATGTCGAGCACCTAAAGAGGTATTATGAATAGGAATCATAGCATAATTGTAAGTAGTCAGCAATGCCTTAGACTTTCTTTTGTTTTACAAAGCAAATAAACATATTATTCAGTAGTTATTGTGTTTTGATTATCTTGTATACTGAATCATCGTCCAAACTAAAGGCGATAAGATTCCTTAAATGGATGTAAATCTTCCAAATCAAAGACGATAAGATTCCTTAAATGGATGTACATCGTCCGAATGAAAGACGATAAGATTTCTTAAATGGATGTATATCGTCCAAATTAAAAACGATAAGATTCCTTAAATGGATGTACATCATCCAAACTAAAGACGATAAGATTCCTTGAGTGGATGTACATCGTCTAAATTGAAAACAATAAAATTCCTTGAATGGATGCATGAAGACCAAAATAAAGACGGGGAAGTTCCCTAAACAGATGCATATCATCTAATAGGGAGCAATGAAAACCTCGCAAACAAAATCCGTTATTTAGCCCAGATTTCAGCAAGTCCTCGATGGACGTCGAAATGGGTAGTAGACGAACATCTACTTTTCATAAATATTTTCCAAGTCCCCAATGGATGACAAAAAGATTAAACTAACCTAATAGGGTTAGTAGACAGATACAAGGAACCCTCTAACAAATATTCCACTAGGTTCGCAACATATCCAAGAAATAAGAGCACTCACAAGCAAACGGGAACACAAGGTAAATATGCATATGTATACATAAGAAATTCTAAGTCATTCAAGAAATACAAGGCACCAAAAGATTGTTCATCCAAAAGGCCCAAAACTGTCAGGGTAAAAAAAAAAAAAAAAAAAAAAAAAAAAACTAAGAGGCAGGAGCACCATCAACAGGGTCTTGAGGATCAACACCAGCAGCAGGGGTAGCTTGGGATGCTTGGGCAGCCTCATCCGCTTCAATTTCCTTATCAACAACCTCGAAGTCCAAATCTTCCAAGTCTACCCCTAGACCATGCTACACTAGGTACCTCCTGAGCAGCTCGAACCCCTTGAAATACCAACCAAATAATATGGCATTATATTCGTCAATTGTCCGAAAAGTACAGATGGCCTTGGCCACGAAATTCTTCATTTTTTGCCCAGCCGCGGCCAAAAGCTTGTCCTTCTGCTTCACCTATAACTTCACAGCATCCAGTTCTTCAGTCAAAACCTTTATTTTTTCCTTGGATGAGTTAATTTCATCCATTGCCACGATCAAGTCTTTCCTCAAACCTGAGGCCTCAGCCTCCAACGCCTCTACTTTCGAGGTAGCCATAACGACCTTCTCCTTACTTGCCAAGTACTAAGAACATATATGCATTGCCTCCCCCAACACCTAGCATTTAAGAACATAATGTTAACGATTGATATTCCTAAACACTAATAAGGGAGAACAGAAGATGAAGGAAATTTACCTGGACGAGTTTGTGAACATGGTGGGTCACCATCTCGTGAGAAGGAACTCCAGAGATCTCCTTCAATTCATCCGGAGTAAAAATCTAGTTCGCTCGAGGCTGGGCCGTCTCGGAGTCGGCCCAAACACTAGCACCTATCTTCTCCTTGCCCTTTGTCTTGCGCTTTTTGTGACAAAGGTTGACTTCCTCAATAGACAAGGCCGGGGAGGCTACCCGACTCTCGTCCATGGCCGGAGTGGACGAGCCTTTCTCTATAGTCTCTTTTTCTTTCTCTTTCTCTTTATCAGTTAGCCTTAACCTATGCTGGCTGATACTAGAGAAGGGTTCTTTCTTCTTTGCCTTAACACGAGCATAAAACTCTTTATTAAACTTGGTTGTCATTTCTGCAAAGAAGAAGAGTGGAGTTAACGAACAAAAGGGGAGTAAAAAGAGAAGTATGAAATAGACGCTCTAACTATTGTCATAAAGAAATTTACTTTTTTCTTCACGGTGGATGGCACGAAAGATGTATTGAGAATGTTCTGGCCCCAAACAGTGATGAGCTAAGGTCCTTGGATCTACCAAATCGTCAAAATTGTCAATCGTGCTCGCGTACTCAATGGCCGCATGAACACGGTCAGCAAACTTGCTTTCTAACTCTGGACGATCTTTGGCTAAAAAAAAAAAGGGGTCGAAATGGATGATCTAAGCCAAGTGACGAACAAAAAAGAGAACAATGCAAAGCAAACGCACCAAGTACGGGGGTCTCCCACCGACATAGCAGCCTAAGGACATCCCCTCAGAAGTCGTCAGAGAGGGTCTCCCAACCATCACCTAATACGAAAAAGTACCTTGACTTCCAATAACGGAAGGAAGAAGGCAGATCGGCAATGAGCCTAGACCTTCTATCCCAAGGCACAAGCTCGTAATAACCAAACTCCTTGGACTCTTTAAGATAGTAAAGGTGGATGAGCTCGTTTAGTGTGATCATGTCCTCGTCAGCAATGATCGTCCATATCACCATACAACTTATGACCATCCCCCATGAATTTGGCATAAGTTGCCCTAGGGCTATGTTCAGGTGATGAAGGAGTTCCATTATGAATGGATGGACAGGAAACCTAAGGCCACACAGGAAAGCAACCTCATAAAAGCAAACTTCTCCTTGGGCAAAAACATAGGACTTTTCACCTTTCTTAGGGAGACGGGCTTTGGTTCCCTCAGGGAACTGAAATCTATCCCTAAATTTGAAGAAAGTATTCTCGTTCAGAGAACACTCCTCCTGGAGAGCATGGAAAGGCCGTGGAGAGGCCAGGAGGGACGGACGGGAAGATGATGGCCTAGAGATGGCGGTATCTGTCTCAATCTCACCCAAACCAGCGCTGGACGAAAGTATCGCCCCTAAATTACCAGATTTATCCTCGGAATTCATTCTTTCGCCCCTCAACACCTCTCGAATCAACTCAAACCAACTAAGGGATTCACTCAACAATGGGTACAACTCGCCCAACGCTAGACTTAAACCACTGTCACCTAAGGCAAAATCCCTAACTGATGGGCAAAGACCACTAGAACCACCTATAAACACACCCAAGCGAGCAAAGAAGAAGGTAACAGAAGGAGAAGTACACCTAATACCAGAATGATCCATCAAACAGAAATAGAGAAAGCAAAATTTCAGAAAAGGAAAGCTAAAAAAGGAAAGAAAATAAAGTAAAGTGGGGTACTTGAAAAAGATAGCAGAACTAAAAGGGAAAGGAGATAAGTGCAGAAGTTGGAGCAGTAGAACCCAACAAAGCTAAAAATTCGGAGAGACACAAGGTGACTGGAATTTTGCAAAAATAAAGGCAGAAAGAGAACATCAAAGGTTTAAAAAGGAAGCGCCTTAAAAAGCGTGGGAAACTGAATAGTTTTCGTCAGAACCAAGGACCCCCCAGCCAATCTTGAGAAGACACATGGTCACAACACACACCACGCCGCCATAAGGTAATAACTGCAGAGTGGGAAACCCAAAAAAAAAAAAAAATATATATATATATAGATATAGATAAATAAATATATATAGATATATATAATGATAATAAGAAGGGGAAGAGAAATAAGCTCACCTTATTCCACAGCCGTCTCTGAATTGAACGACCCCGGAATAGGGGGGGCAGCTGATGGATGACCATAATCCCCTCAGGCAACATCCTTGTCCAAACAAGGGACCAATGGGCCGAGATGACCTCCACCCGTCATCACCTTAACTCGCTGGACGAGAAGGAAGGCTTACTAGTCCACACATGAGAGGCATACGTTACTAGATTGCCATAAATCTCTTTATCGTTGGAACACCAACGATAATCTCATTAACATCTCAGGAAAGCGTTACAACCAGCCACATTCAAGCTTCCAACAAACACGCCTCCCCCCCCCCCCCCCCCAAACGGCTAGGAAAAGAAAACAAGTATATATACATGCATCTCACACCTAAGAAGGTACAGAAAAAATCTAGTCTACAAGTGACATTATATTCTAATATAGTTCCAGCCATTCTAATTTAAGAGTCGGAGGCTCTGTGGCAGGCACCACACCGGTGATCCACATTTCTTCCTTTCACCATTACTTTTTCAGGATCAGTTTGATACAGGACGATGCCATTCTAGACGGGCATTCTGACTGACGATCTCAAGCATCATCAATTCTTTTTTTTTTTTTTTCTATAACGTGTCAGTCATCAAATTTTTTTAAAAACTCTAACCAACTTTATCTATCTCTAATTCTCTCCCTCTCCCTTTCTATCTTTAGCCTCTATGGACGAAATCTCCCTCTGATCTCAAAATTCTCTCCACTGTAGCTCCATGGCCGAAGCTCACAAGGACGGCCTTCTTCTCCACCATGCATCGCCGATCTGACCTAAGCTTTCTCTAGTCTAAAAATCTCATCTATGCTTAAAACCTTACACTCGATCTCAACCAATGGCGAGCAAATTAGGGGCTAATCTTCGAGGTTTTGATTATGGAGACCATGGGGTCTTGATGCGGAGAAAATAATGCGAACAATTTGGAGTCTTGCTGGTGGGTGTTGTGAAAATTGGATCGATGGTTGGTGGCTATGGTGTTGTGAACTCCAAGCGGTGGTGGTTGTGGATTGGTTTGGTTTCATTGGTTGTGGTGGGTTTGTTGTTGGTGTGGGTCGATTGGTTTGTTTGTTTTTGGTCTTCCTTTAGTCGATTGGGTCAGTTGTTGATTTTGGCTTGGGTTCATGATAATGGGTTTTCTCTAAGATTGGTGGCTGTGGCGTTCTGAACCCTAGGCAGTGGTGGTTGTTGATTGGAGTGGTGGTTGTTGATTGTTTTGGATTCATTGGTTGTGGTGGGTTTGATGATTTTTCTGGGTTGGATTTTTATTGTGGGTTTGATTATTTTTTCATGTTGGAGGTTTCAGTAGAGGATAGGGATTTTGTATGAATTTTTGCATGTTTATTTGATAAGAAAATACAAGAAAAGAAAAGAAAATCTTAGATTATTTTAATTTTATGGGCAACCCAAAGAACATAAAGAACATGTTACCCATTGTTCTTCCGAAAATAATGAAAAGAAAAAAATTCAACATTTTTTTTAATATTATTAAATTATTTATTTTAATTTTCTGACCTGGCTTTTTTTATTAATTTAAATGTTGATGCGGCATTTAAAAAATGACAAATAAATTTTTTTAATATTATTTTATTAGTCACGTTAACATTTACTGTGCACACAGTGTATTCCGTTTGCCACCTCAGATTTTTCTGATACTGGCTTAATGGTAGGGACCAAACTAAAAACGATTTTTTGGAATTAGAGACTAATCTAGGAGCGAAATCAATTTAAGGACCAAATCGAGAATTGACCCAAAATATAGGGATCAAAAGTGCATTTTCGCCTTTTTTTTTTTTTATGAAAAAACTTAAAAAAAAAAAAATCATAACAAGAATCACTTAATTAATGCTTGTAACATGGATCAAGGAAGCAAGTATCAAAGACATTTTCATGAGTCCAAATCTTCTGTCTCACTTTTTCTGCTCTACTTTCTATTTCACAAGTAAAAACTTGATATATGTCCATTTAATTAAATTCTAAGGCCTTGTTTGGATTTTGCAAAACTGAGTTAACAAAACTGAGTTTTGTTAACTCATAACCCAAAATCTATGGGGCCCACATATATAAACATTGTTTGGATGATTTTGGGTTAGTTAACCCAGTTAACAAAACTGAGTTTTTTGAGATATGGGTTACCAATTTCAGAAACAGCCCAAGCATGTTTTCAAGTTAAGGGTTTGTTAACTCAGTGGAAGATTCCGTAATTTTTCAGCACATGTTATGTCCCACAATAGTGTGTAGTTCCATCACTGCAGGCTGAGAAGCTCCAACGGATATTTTCTCATAACTTTTCTAACTACCCATGCTAGCTTGCACTTCATCTCACTTTCCCTTTTCCTTCTCCCAAACCCATAGCACACTTCAACCACTGAAATAAGCTCCAGAAAACGCCGATCAGCATAAGGCCGAGCTCCAACAGTTTAGCTCCGTTCACCGAAGCAGCTTTCTGGTAAGACCCAAATTTAGCCCCTCCATTTGTTCACATGCTCGAAGCTGCTGGGTTTTATTTTGATATTTTTTGTTTTTTCCATGTTCCTCCATTTCCATTTTCCTCTATTTTTGTGTTGTGTTTACTGAGACCTTGGCTCACTTGGCTGTGAATGCATGTTTATTTATGCCTCTTTTTTTACTCTCTACTTGCCTCTTTTTTTGTTTTTTTTTGTTTTTATTTTAGAAGTTTCTCTGTCTTGTTCCTTTGTTGTAGCCATGGTATTATGAACAATGTTTGCTTTGCTCTGTTGTTGGCTTGGGAAAAAAAAAATTATCTATACCGAAACTCTACCAAAACATGTCACAGATTCCTTGAGGTTTAGATTTAGCTTTTTTAATCATCATTTTTTTATGAAAACTAATCACCATCTCATGTTGTGGGTTCCCTTGCTTTGCTCATTTTTGAACAATGTAAACAATGTCTGCTTTGCTCTAAAGAAATATTAGTTTTATGAACAATGTCTGCTTTGCTCATTTTTTAAGAAAACTAATCATAATTTTTTTTTCTTTGCTTAATCCGTGCTGTGGGTTCCCCTGCTTATTTGCTTACTGATTATACTATTTTTCGACATGGTGCATGTCATATTCTTATAATGGAAGATGGATGTACCTTTTTCAAAAAAAAAAAAAATATTACAATCAAAGATGGATGTGCCTTAGTTGCTCTATCTTGTTTTTTGTTATGATTGTTACTTTAGTTACTACTTAGTTTAACTGATAAGATGTAGCTATTGACAGAATATACATCAATAGATCAACAGAGTATGTAACATAGCTAATTGTATCCATATCCATAAACAATATGGTGGGTTTTTAAGGGAGGATAAAGTGAAAACTATTGCACCTTAAGATAAGACCCCTAAACACTATTGTCTGACTTTGATTGAATACATAGAAATGTTTATTGTTTATATGTCATTTTTACTTGATTAAAGGTTGTTGTTAGATGGTTGGGGATTTAAGGAGGTGGGACGATGATTGTGTCGATGAACTTTGTGACATTGTCTTCGGCCAGTTCCTGCTGGGTAATTTTGTGGCAAGGCTTCCTCCTGAGCCATTGTGGGACGTGATCACAAACACTCTCAATGCTCGGGTTCGAGGATGAGGAAGGAGGATGATGGTTGGGGAGAGAATGGCGGTGGTGTAGGTGGGCAAGGATGGAGGAGTTGAATAATCGAGGGTCTTTTAGCTTTGGGGTTTGAGAGGTGCAGACAACAGAGGAGTTGGGGAGAATGGAGAGAGAAGTTGATGAGATTTTTTGTGGGAAGGGTGTGAAGAGGAGAGAGGTATTACACTCGGGTATTTACTTGGCCGTTGTAAAGCATAGCAGTGCAATCAATGCTATGTGGGACCCAGACAGTGACAAAAAGTTGGGATTTAAATTTGAGTTAACTGTGAGAATAAGCTGCCAAATGAGCATATGAGTGAGTTTTGGGCTTTATTGAGTTAGAGTTATGAGATATTGAGATATGAGTTTGAGTGAGGAGATTTGAGTAATGAGTGTTGGGATATGAATTATTGACAAGCCAAACAGGGCCTAATTTTCTCACTTTTCTTATTTAACTTCCTAACAGAAATAAAAATAAATAAAACCAACTAGCCACCGCCAACAACCTTTACTAGCACCAATGACCATCCATCACCAGCACTGGCAAAGTTGAGCTTTTGAACTCAATGAGTCAATAGAGCACTCGTTATTAATCACTCGACTAACAACCCTTGCAAGGTGACCAAAAAAGGCAATTTGCAATGAGTCATCCAAAAGGATCTGCGTCAAGGCAACAATGCTAGTTTGATGAAAGTAGTCACACAATCAAGGAGTTTTCTTGGTTGTGGAGATGATGAGGATTCAAGCCATAAAAAGCGGCCAAAGTTTGTGGATTTCAAACCTATAAATGGCATGGATGCAGATTTACGGCACATCAACTTTTGATGGTGGTGGCCGACTTGGATGTTGCAGATCTAGAGTTTGAAAGGAGTTAGAAGACCACGTGAGTTGGCTTGGCTGGGTCACTAACTATTGATCCATTGACCTTTGACAGTACTTTAGAATAAAATAGTGGTTAGACCAGAGAGAAGATTTGGACTATGGGTGGTGGGGGTAGGGTTCAAAAGCTCAAGTTTGTCGACGCTAGTGATGGATGGTCATTGGCGTTGGTGGTGGTGGAGGAGGATTGGTGGTAATATGTTGGGGTGTTATTTATTTTTATTTCTTTTAGGAAGTTAAATAAAAAAAGTTAGAAGATTAGAATTTAATCAAGTGGACATGTGTTAAGTTTTTATTTATGGAGTATAGGGTGGAGCACAGAAAATGAGACAGAAGATTTAGAGCATTTTCTTGACAACACAAATCATGCAAATCCTAATCAACCATTATTACCCAAGGAAGATATTAAGGGCTTGTTTGGTACGTGTGTTTAAATAATAGTTTTCAGTTTTTTTTGGAAATATGTGTGGGTGAAAAAGTGTATAAAAATACGTGTAATGTTGTTTAAAAACTGAAAACATGTGTTTGAACTCGCGAAATAAACAGGGCCTAAGGAGTTGGCTACATGGTCACACTTAATTATATACTAGCCTCTGAGCACGCACTCATTCGTGTACTCAAACGCTCTTCTATTTTTTGGGTTAAAAAAAATGAATATGTGAGGTAAGTTTTGTAAATTGGAGGAGTTTTAAAACTAACAATAGAGTGATCTTATTATGTAAGAGGTTAGTGAGTAGAAGTAGGAATTTAAATCAACGTATAAGTAGGTGTTTATTAGAAGCAGAAAGACATTTCAACGTAGAAGTATGAATTTATTATTTTTGTCAATTTACTATTTTAACCTCATTTTTAAGTTTTAGGTAGGGATATTTTTGATATTAAAAAAAGCAATAACTAACTTTATTTTGCCAACTTACCATTTAAACCTCATTTTTAAGTTGTTGGTTAATTAATTTAGGAATATTTTTTATTGGAAAAAAAGCAATAACAAACTTTCTGAATTCTCTTAATATATACAAATAAAAAAAAATGGTATAATTTGAATTTCAATTTATATACTTGTTGATACACACACTGGCCGACAGTTGCAGCAAGAATCATCGGCTGTTGTCTCTCTCTCTCTTCATTTTTTTTCTTTTATAACATCATTTCTCGTTATTTCCTTTTTGCTTTTTAATTTTGTTAATAAAAAAATTTGTAAAATTTCATGTAATTATTTTTTTTTATGAAAATATATTAAAAAAAAAATCAATTTCATCTTTTATAATTTAAGTTTCTCAATAACTAAGCTATAAATAATTCCTAAAACCGCGAAATGAAGCCAGGAATTCATATTTTGCCCGAGCGCGCTACAATTAATTAGAAAACTGATGAGATCTGTTATTTTTGTTCTCATCTCTTCGGTCTCTTCGACCTTCTTCTTCTTCGGACTTCAGATTTCAGGTAAGCTCTCTCACTCTCATACTTATTTTACTTTGCTCTCATTTTCTATACCATTTTGTGCTCATGATAAATAACAAAACCATTTAATATGTCTCCAACTTCGGCTGAGTTGCTGAGGCACGCCAGTTGTTCGACTAAATGCCTCACCGAGGCCTGGGCTCATGAAACTCAATTGTGGCGTGACTAAATGCCACACCAGTTGTAGTTTTGAGTATTTTGACCCTGCTTTGTTCGGAATTATCAATTTTTCTGTATAATCTTGGTGGGTTCATGCTGATATATTGTTCTGAATTTTCAATTATAAAATTCGGTGCATGTCTCAAATTAGAGGTGGAACTGTTGGATTTTGTTTTACCACTGTTTAAGGATAATTGAATATTTAATTTTGCAGCAGTAAGCCAAAGGGCACAACCAATTTCACAATGGTTGAGTTGGCTATATGTGATTGGTGTGCAGTAAAAGTGATGTTAGTAGCGATCCCATGTGAAAGTGATGCATCACAAATTACAATCTGTCATCTCAACAAGTTGTGAAATTTTAATATCTATTGCATTGTTGATTCAACAAAGCTTGAGGATTAAAAAATGGAGATGATTTTGATTAAAGTATTTATTTTTGTTTAAAAAGTGGTTCAATAGTTAATATTGCACCTGTAGCTAAACCCTGGCTACATTTGGGTTCACATTCAGGGAATGAAAGTATTTTATTGTCATGGAAATGATATATGCTATGTTTTCATTATGATATTTGGTTAGCTCGCTGTATTGATATTGCTCACTGCCCAGGGTTGTGGTGTACTGGTGTCTGTGTTACAGGAAAATTCATGGTATGTTTTCCAAGTAAATAAATAAGAAAGTTCCCCAAATATCATAATGTTATTGGGTACAAACTCTGTAGTTTTCATTCAAGTTAATCTTAAGGATAAAATTATTACGAGCATGGGAAAAGAATTGGGGAAATCATGTTGATTCCAGTGATTAGGTGCAAAGTTGGGTAGATCATTCTAATGATAATATTATTTAATTCCAAATTAGTTTAGTTTCGTTGTAGCTAGTCAATATTTTTTGTTTTATGTATTTCATGCTTCACTCCTTTAAGATTGTCTGGCTTGAAAAAATTCATGAACTATAGATGACTCAGGAAATCTTTAAGTCCTGTTTCTTCTTTGGTTCAACCTCTATGTCTTTTTCTTGGTCCTGCAGCAAATAGCTACACAATATGTTATTAACATATCGTGTATCCTCCTCCTTTTGTTATGGACCTGTCCCAATCACTGATACCCCAAGGTATTCTATATCTTGGTTGTTTTACAAACTTGGAGAAGTGTTTTGACTCTTTTCTCTCCCCAAGCATTTCTGAGAATTTCCTGTTTTAAATATCCACCAGACTCTGCCCCATCTTAGACTGTTGGAGTCCCCAGCGCCTTATAGTGTGCCTTTCACCTTCATATAGTTATGGCTATTTTTTATGACGTAAGGCATTCAATAAGAAAAAAAAAGGCCAATATTCAACAATTACATGTCTGCTTAGGGTGGTTGAGCTATAGTATACATTATTTCATGTGTCTCATATTTTACGCTTGAGTTAAAGTCGGTTGCTAATTAAATTGTCTTTACCATTAATTTAGCTGTAGATTGGTGTGCCAAGTATGATTGTTAGTAATTTCATTTTTTTATGATTGCTATATGATTGTTTCAATAGATAGAGAATGGAAGGGACAGAAGTAAGCAAAGGTAAGCAAAAAAAAAAAAAAAAAAAAGAAGAAGAAGAAGAAAAGAAAACCAACTAATTGAAAATGAAGGAGAAAACAAAAGTTTTGGGTATACGGTGGACTTGTGTGGTAAGGATAGGGCAATTGGTGAGGGTGCTAATACAGGTGTAAAAGCTGATGACATCATGGCCTCGGTTAATAGTCAAAGGAAAAGAGTTCAAGTATCAGCTACTTCCATTATTGCTCCCGCAAAGAAAAGAAAGGCTAGTAAGGACATTCTTGCTGCTTCTTTGGCTAAAATAGCTTCATCATACAAGGAACTCATCCATTTTAGTATACAAAACTAGCAGGGGCGGAGTTACAGCTAGGCTCATGTATAATTATTAAAAACTTTATATACTTAGCTACAAAAATAGACACTGCCCCCAAAATATTTGAGTTAGTCCAATGATACCCTTTAAAAAAAATAGAATTTGTCAATTAATCTAGTAGTTATAGAGAAGGTAGTTTTTGTTTTATCAAATTCGTTCTTTTTTTTTTTTTTTTGGGTGTACATTTACAATATCAAACAAGACAACTTTTGTATGCTTATTGGAGTTTAAAAGATGATAAGTTTTCCTAAAAAATAATCTCACGAATATTCATGTGTCAAACTTATATTGATAGTTTTGTATACTATATATTTATAAATAATGACCTATTCATGTATCAAAACATTAATATAGATATATATATATATCTCAAGAATAATGACCTATTCTTGTATGTGAATTTAGGATGGGTATGATTATTTGTCTTGATTTTTGACTAATATATTAGCACCACATTTTGAACCCTCAAAACAAAAGTTCCTAACTTCACCCCTATACAAAAGTTCGATTTAGAAGAGTTATATTACGAGGTTACTGCGATACCAGGTCTTAGTAAAGATGAAAAACTTAAAGCTTGTGCTTGGTTTATAGAGAATGAAAAATAATTACCAATTTTGAATAGTAATTGGAGATGATACCTGAATAGTAATTTTCAGTCTTACAGTTACTTTCAGAGACTTTAGAAAGGTGTTAATGGGACAATGATCGATACCAGCAATATGCCTTATACGTGGAGGGTAAAGAGGAAAGAAGGAAGATAGTATAAAACAGAAAGAAGACCTTGAAGAGAGGGGATTGAGAAATGAAGAGAAAAATACTATAGTAATTAAGAATTGAACTTATAATCAAACTTGAGAAGAAATATATAAGAACTGATCTCCTTGGATTATGCCGAAGACGATTTTCTTTAGATTAAACTAGTCTATCTTCATTTTCTTATCATCTGGATCCATTTTATTTGTTGTCTGACTCATTAAAGCTTAGTTTTTCAACCCATTCTTTACAAATTTATTGTATTGGGCTCTTTGGGCCTAAGTTCATCCATCCTTTAGGCTTAGGAGCCAAATTGTGTCCTTACAATTGGCGTTGTCTATGGGAAATTTTGGTGTTGTAGTGAGTCTAACGTTCAACTATGGTAGGTTCAGGTCCGAATCAAGCAGAATCCATGGGGTCTCAGCATCAAGATCATTTCCATAATCTTGAACAAAGAAGGGATCGGGAAGGGAGTGTACATACTACCAATACTAGTAGGAGCCAGTCTCAGGGTGGGACCACCTCTCTCATGAAGAGAATGCTAGAAACATGCAGCAAGAGATTGATCACCTGCGGAGGAAGTTGCGCCACTAACGACAGAGGAGAACTCCTTCAAGTTCTGTTTCTTCTTCTAGTGGAGAAGAAGATGGCAGCTACAAGCCCAGATCGAGGACTCCCCCCAGTGAGTTTTTCTCGTACGATGAGGATCACCATCGTAGGTATAGGGGTAAAAGCCCATCCCATAAAGGCCTGGAAAACGACGCTATGAGTAGGGCGTTGAACCAAATTTTCAGATCACCTTTCACACGTAGGATTGAAGTAGGAAAACTTCCTCGGTGCTTCACTTAGCCAACGTTTATCATGTACAATCGTCATACAAACCCTGTGGAACATGTAAGCCACTTCAACCAGAGGATGGTAGTGCACTCTAAAAATGAGGCCTTGATATGTAAGGTATTCCCATCCAACTTAGGGCCTGTGGCCATGAGGTGGTTTGATGGCTTGGGTGCAGGTTCTATTATTTCCTTTAAAGAGTTCACCCAGGTGTTTGGATCTCGTTTTATTACTTGCAGTAGGGTTCCTCGACCCTTGGATTCCCTGTTGTCCATGTCCATGCGAGAAGGAGAGACCCTGAAAATGTACTTAGACAAATACTGGGAGATGTTTAATGAGATCGATGGAGATTTTGATGACGTGGTTATAAGGACCTTCAAGGTCGGCTTGCCTGCCGAGCATGATTAGAGAAAGTCCTTAACCAAGAAGCTAGTAAGGAGTGTGCGTCGGCTTATGGATCGTATCGACGAATACAAACAGGTTGAGGAAGATTAGCAGCAAGGGAAATGAAAGGCTAAGGTTATCTCTTAGGACAGGAGGGATTTCAGGTTGGACAGATACAATAATAACAGACCCCGAAGGGATTTTGTTGGGTAATTTGGGTCTATGGCTCCATAAGTGGTTAACACGGTGTTTCGAGAGTTAGTACATCAAGTCTTGGAGAAGATAAAAAATGATTCATACTTTAAATGACCAAATAAGATGGGAGGAGACCCCATGAGGCACAACCAAAGTCTTCATTGCTAGTACCGCCAGGAACGAGGACATACCATTGAGGACTGTAGAATTCTGTGGAATCACTAGAGCAACTGGTCAGAGATGGAAAGTTAAAACAGTTTTTGTATCGGCCCAATGGGCACAAAGACCAAGCAAGGTCGAGGGTTCAGAGGAATGCTTCTTCAAGGCCCCCTTTGGGCATAATTAATGTCATCTTTGCTGCTCTAGGGAGAACTGGCTCTCATCCTTCCAGGGTGATATCTATAGCTCGACTACTCGCTGATGACTTTAATTCTGATCCGAAGAGGGTTAGAGTGGAGGTTCGACCGGCGTTGAGCTTTTCGGATGAGGACAAGATTGAAACCATACAACCACACGATGATGCTTTAGTGGTCACACTTAAGATAGGAGGGTATGATGTGAAGAGAGTGTTGGTAGATCAGGGCAGTAGTATAGAGATTATGTACCCTGACTTATACAAAGGGCTGAACTAGAAACTTGAAGATTTGACAGTCTATGATTCACTTTTGGTAAGTTTTGATGGGAAAGTTGTCATTCCAAAGGGTTAGATTAGACTACCCGTGCAAGTAGGTTTAGAGGTAGTGGAGATGGACTTCATTGTGGTGAATGCTTATTCTCCCTACACGGCCATTGTGGCAAGATCCTGGCTTCATGCCCTAGGGGTTGTTTCTTTAATTCTGCATTTAAAGGTGAAATATCCGTCGGGGGACCAAATTGAAGAGCTTGTTGGGAGTCAATCCATGGCTAGGCAGTGTCTGGTAGTTGCAATCATGCATTAGCCTGAAGCTGAGTCCTTGGCCTCTACTAGAGGGGGCTCATAGCAATCAAAGATTCCGGTCCTATTCACGGATGCGGTGTCGGAAGAAGCAAAGTGTGAGAGGTTGGAGGAGATTGCTATAGATGGTGATCTGGAGAATTTTTTCCAAGTCGGAGCTCAGTTGCCTCCTCGGGAGAAGGAAGAACTGTTAGTGTTTCTAAGGCGGAATATTAATGTGTTCGCATGAAATGTTTATGAAGCTCCTAGGGTGGATCTAGACTTCATTTGCCATCATCTGAATGTCAACCCTGTTGTCCTCCCTAGGAAGAAACCACCTCGGCGCTCATTTAAAGAGCATTCTGATGTTGTCAAGGAGGAGATGAATAAGCTTAAATAGGCTAGGGCTATTAAGGAAGTTTTCCATCTTGAGTGGTTGGCCAATACAGTGGTGGATGCCACTATGGGCCATCCTCGGATGAGTTTCTTGGACGCCTTTTAAGGGTACCATCAAATACCTTTAGCTTTGGATGATCAGGAGAAGATAGTTTTTGTCACCCCTACTGGGAATTACCACTACAGGGTGATGCCTTTTGGTCTAACGAATGCAAGGTCTACTTATTAGAAGGTAATGACCAGGATGTTTGAATTACAGCTAGGAAAAAACATTGAGATTTATATAAATGATATGGTGGTTAAGAGTAAGTTGGATTCTGAGCATGTTAACGATCTCGGGAATATCTTTGAGATCTTGAGGAGACACAAGCTGCGACTTAATGCTTCTAAGTGCTCTTTTGGTGTCGGATTAGGGAAGTTCTTGGGGTACATTATTACACCGTGGAATTGAAGTCAACCCTGACCAAATTAAAGTAATTAACAATTTACAGCCACTTCGGAATCCCAAAGAGGTCTAGAAGTTGACAAGGATGACTGCTGCTTTAAACTGATTCATTTCTCAGTCAGCAGCCAGATGTAGATCTTTCTTCCAGTTGTTGAACAAGTGGAAGGGATTTGAATGGACTGAGGAGTGTGTCTTAGCCTTCCAGCAGTTGAAGGAATACCTGTCTTGCCCACCCATTATGTCCAGACCCGAGGTGGATGAGGTTTGTTTGCTTACATTGCTATGGCTTCCCATACAGTGAGCCTGGTGCTTGTACGGGTTGATAATGGTGTACAGATGCCAGTTTATTATATGAGCAAATCACTACATGAGGTTGAGATCCATTACCTATCACTAGAGAAGGCCATTTTAGCAGTGGTGCATGCTACGCGTAAACTCTCCCACTACTTCCAATTACACATAGTTGTTGTCCTAACCTAGCTTTTGCTTAGATCTCTACTTCGGAGTGTTGATTACATGGGGAGGATTGCCAAGTGGGGTACGATCTTAGGGGCTTTTAATATCAAGTACATGCCTCACACCTCTGTCAAGGGTCAGGTCTTCGCTGATCTGGTGGCTGAGTTTGTTGAAACCCCATTTGAAGAAAAAGTTGAGAAACAAAACATGGATGGAAAATCAGTTGGCATGGTTTCCCTGCAAGAGCCTTTACCTTAGAGAATACATGTTGATGGTGCAGTGAATCAAAGAGGATCTAGAGTAGGACTAGTTATAATTTCTCCTGAGAAGATCATTATTGAAAAATCCTTAAGGTTGGGCTTCTCGGCCACCAATAATAAGGCCGAGTATGAGGCTCTATTGGTAGGGATGACTATGGTTCAGAGAATGGGTGGAAAGGCAGTGAAGATATTTTCAGATTCGAGATTGATTATAGGCCAGGTAGGGGGAGAGTTGGAAGCCAAAGATCTCAAAATGCAAGAATATTTGAACTAGGTTAGACAATTACAGTTAGGATTTGAGTCTTTTAATTTATCGCAAATCCTTAGAAGTATAAATACACATGCTAACTCTCTGGCCACGCTGACAACCTCCTCGGCATAAAGTTTACCTCGGGTGATCCTTATGGAAGACTTGTGCAAACCTACTGAAATAGGGAGAAACGTAGTTTATATTCATCAGATTATGGTGGATCCTAACTGGATGGACTCTATTGTGTTATTCCTTAAGGAAGACATCTTGCCTGATGATAAATTCGAGGCCGACAAGGTACGGAGAAAGGCTCCTTGATTTTGGCTGTCCGAGGACCAAAAATTATACAAGCGCTCTTTTTTTAAACCATATCTACTATGCATACACCCTAAAGTAGTCGAACTACTCTTAAAAGAGTTACATGAATGGATTTATGAAAGCCACACAAGAGGCAGATCTTTGTCTCACAAAACCCTCACTTAGGGATATTGGTGGCCAAATATGCAGAGGGAAGCATAAGAGTGTGAAGAAATGCGACCAATGTCAAAGATTTGCTCCAAACATTCACCAATCAGGAAGGGTCCTTAATCCTCTGTCCAGTCCTTAGCCTTTTGCTCAATGGGGTTTGGATATTGTAGGGCCCTTTCCTAAGGCAGCAGGGAATAAGAGATGGTTGTTGGTCGGCATGGATTACTTCACCAAATGGGTTGAAACTAAACCACTGGCAAATATCAGGGATATGGATGCCAAGAGATTTATCTGGAAAAATATTGTCATTTGGTTTGGAATCCTTCGTACACTCATCTCGGACAATGATCTTCAGTTTGATAGCAAAGCTTTCAGGAGATATTGCTGTGACCTAGGCATAATAAATAGATATTCTACCCTGGCATATCCATAGGGAAATGGATAAGCCAAGGCTGTCAATAAGGTCATAGTGAGTGGGGTCAAAAGAGGTTGAATAACGTAAAGAGAAAATTGGTGAAAGAGTTGCCACACGTCCTTTGGACATATCGGACTACACCTCGTTGGTCCACTGGGGAAACGCCCTTTCAATGACTTATAGGGTTGAGGTTGTGATTCCTCTAGAGACGGGATTTCCAATGCTAAGAATAAGCTATTTTACTCCGAGAGGCAATGATGGGCTATTGGAGAAGAGTTTAGAATTAATTGAAGAGCGAAGTGAAAATGTTATGGTTTAGTTGGCATACTATCAACACAAGCTCAAGCAGGGGTACGACTCAAATGTAAGGTTAAGGCCACTAACACTTGGAGACTTGGTACTAAGAAAGGTTTTGGGTACTGCCAAGAACCCAACTTGGGGGAAAGTTAGGGCCTAACTAGGAAGGGTCAATCACATTACATTAGTGGTTGGAATAGGTGCATATTATCTTGAAAATCTGGATAAAAATGTTGTATCACACCTTTGGAATGTAAACAACCTGAAAATATATTATTTATTAATGAAAGCTTTTCTTTACCATATTTTGGGTTATTACATTATGCGTCATGCGTCCTATTATTTTCTTGAGTATCAAATAGAACCTTGGTCATGCCTAACTCCTCGGATCATATGTCTTGGGTAAATTAATATTTTAAGCTATTTTTCTAAGTATTAAACAAAACCTTAGGTATGCTTGGCTCATCGGACTACATGTTTTGGGTAAATTAATACTTCTTGACATCTATCTAAGTGTTAAACAGAATTTTAGCTATGTCTGGCTCCTCAAACCACATGTTTTGGGTAAATTAATACTTCATAACATCTATCTAAGTGTTAAATAGAATTTTAGCTATGCCTGGCTCATCGGACCACATTCTTTGGGTAAATTAATACTTCTTGACATCTATCTAAGTGTTAAACAGAATCTTAGCTATGCCTGACTCCTCAGACTACATGCTTTGGGTAAATTAATATTTCTTAACATCTATCTAAGTGTTAAACAGAATCTTCACTATGTCTGGCTCCTCGGACCACATGTTTTGAGTAAATTAATACTTCCTGACATCTATCTAAGTGTTAAACAGAATCTTAGCTATGCTTGACTTCTCGGACTACATGTTTTGGGTAAAGTAATACTTTCTGACATCTATCTAAGTGTTAAATAGAAACTTAGCTATGTCTGACTCTTCAGACTACATGCTTTGGGTAAATTAATATTTCCTAACATCTATCTAAGTGTTAAACAGAACCCTAGCTATGTTTGGCTCCTCAAACCACATGCTTTGGGTAAATTAATTCTTCCTGTTATTTTCCTAAGTATTAAACAGAACCTTGGTTATCCTTAGCTCCTTGGATCATATACCTTGGGTAAATTGATATTTTAAGTTATTTTCCTAAGTATTAAACAGAACATTGGTCATGCCTAACTCCTCGGACCACATACCTTGGGTAAATTGATATTTTAAACTATTTTTCTAAGTGTTAAACAAAACTCTAGTTATGCTTGGTTCATCGGACCACATACATTGGGCAAATTCATACTTTTTGTTATTTACCTAAGTATCAAGTAGAACCGGCCCTGCTAAGTGGCAAAAATCTTTGTTGTAATAACATGATCAAATGAACACTTATGAGCATTACTTAAAGCATTTGAAAGTATGTCCATGATTTTGTTTGAAAATTGATTATCATCCCCGGTTCCTTAGACTTGCTGATAAATGGAAAACTAAGTGAAGCCTAACATGAATAGATGCTTTGCAATTATGTACGTTTTTGAGATTAGGGTTACACTTTGCTGGGATTATGGACTTAGCAGGCTTAACTTGTTCTGTTGCTAATCATGTGGGATGCAATAACTGTGCTATCACTTATGCAGATGACTAAATGGAGCTGTATCTCATTTTAATGTTAGTTAAGAATTAAATAAAATGAAAGCTATTGCTATGAGATCCATATAAATAACACAAGTATGAAACATAAATTTATAACTGTCTTCAAACTGATTACAAAAGGGAAACTAATTACAAGTCTTGAAAATAAGAGCAACAGTAAAAAAAAAAAAAAAAAAAACTATTATTCTGAGCTACTTCTTTTTTATTACAATTTTATCTTTCGGTGGGGCCTTGGTAGATTGGGAGAGTGCTGCCTCTGAAGATCCTGCATCTTTGCTTTTGAGATCACCCTTGGCCGGCAATGGGAGAGTTGCTAGAACTATCTCCATCTTAGAGGGCACCTCTTTTTTTTTATGTGGATCTTGAGGAACGGCAGAGGGCTTGGTGGCATCAGGGGCCATTCCCTTGTTAGCATCAACTTCCCCTGCTATTGAGCCTCCTCGGAAGGGCTGTCAGAGGAAGGGGGGACTTTAGCTGGGCTACCCTTCCCAAGTTCTGCCACCTTGGAGAAAGTGTCAACCTTGGAAATGGCCGAGCCTAGTGCGCGGATAGCAGAAGGGTAGTATACAATCTCTGCTCTCCTAAATACAGAAGAGACCTCAACCCTAGCCTAGTTAAGGGCCTCATTACATACTTGGAGGCAGTAGTTTCTACATACCCCCGAGATCTCAACTTTGAGAGCCTCCTCGGTCTTTGCCACCCCCACATCATAGCCGTCTTGCTCGGCTTGGTCCTTTGCATTCTCGGCTTCCTCCAATTTCTTCTTCAGGGCGATAATTTGCTCTTTGAAGGAGGTTAGTTGGTCCTTGCCCTGACGAAGAAGCACTCTTTGACCTTTGGCCTCCCTTTCAGCGCTGTCCAAGGCAGCTTCAGCACTTCTTTTATCCCTCTTCGCCTTAGTCAGCTTATTCTTAAGCTCTTGATTGCTTTTTTCGGCCATGTGGAAGGCCTCCACGGTCGCTATTCGTCTTCCTTCTTCTTCCTTCATTTGCCGATGGCAGAAATTTGTTATCTCCTCTGCTTGGAACGTGGCTCAAATGTCCTGTCGAGGAAAGAAACATGGTAAAAGTGAAAAGAGGGAAATAGTAAAGGGAAGAAAGGGGAGGAAACTTGAAAAAAAAAGAAAAAAAAAAGAAAAAGAAAAAAAGGGCTAATTGAAAGACTTACCATCGCAAGGTCCCTCTTTAGACTAAAGAAGACCTCGTGCCTCCTAAGGGACTTTAGGTTAGCCATATCTTCAGGGAGTAGTAGTGCCTGCTCCACTGCCTCGGCCATATAACCAGCCTTCCCTTGTTGGAAGTCCTTGATGGAGGCATTGGCAAGCTCCATCCAGCATTGGGGTGGGGGTCTAGGATGTAGGTTTGACCTGGGAATCACTCCTCTTGTCAACCCCTATTTGCCCCACCCTAGCTTGTTTGGCCCCTCTTTGGGCCTTACCCTCTTGGGAGGGGTTAGTTTTTCCTCCTTCCACCACCTCCGTACCCTTCTGCTCCCTTTTCCTTTTGAGGTCGGTGGGTTCAAGTCGGAGGGGCTGTGTGGGTGAAGGGGTAGGAAGCCTAGTCTGGGTTGCCTTCTTAGGCGCGTTTTCCCCTGGATGGGACTCCAGTAGTTCTTACAGGGTGGACCTCGACTTGCGTTGGATCCCCATATTGTCTGGTATGGAAGTAACTCCTCGGTGGTGACTGGATTGGGCTGGGAAAGGATGGCCGAGGTCACTAGTTGATACTTCTGGGGACAAAGGTTGATTAAAGACTTCGAAATCGTCTTCCGAGTTAGAAACTTCAACAACCTCTTCCCCTTCCTTGATCGTGGACTGAGACGGGGTTGCCTTCTCCTCGGCAGCGCGTTGGAAGGGTAGTGTTACTTTTGGTATGCCTTTGGGGATAGGATCGGTGGTGAGAGCGCCTTCTAGGATAGGACTGGTGGTGAGAAAGCCCGGAGCGGCAACATTGATCTGATGTAGGCGAGGATCCTTTGCTTTGATGACACACTTCGGCGCCTGGTAGCTTTTGGAGACGAGGGTGTAGCCGAGGATTAGATGTGCTGCTCTGAGCTGACCATCACTATGGACGAACACCTCGGCCTTTAGTATTTTGTCTAGGCTCGGCTGGTTGATAAGGCTGAAGTTGTGTACAACAGCGTTCTTATCTGCAAAACCATTAGGAAAAACAGAAAAACATCGTTAGCAAAAAATAGAGCAAGTCAAAGGAAAACTCATATACAAATACAAACAAAAGAAAACGGGAAAGAGATAACTTTGAAATAATCAACCTAGACCTAAAGCCCCACCTGGTGTTCCCTCTCTCGTTGGGCATTGTGCCACTCCCTTAAAACGATCAAGAAGTCCTTATTTAGGCATTTGTTGGAATTAGCGAGACATTGGATGAGCCTAACCTCAAGGTACCTAAACTTTAGGTAATACCCTTACCCCTTTAGGTGGTGGAGGTTGTAAACCCAGTTAACATCATGGTGGATAAGCCCTAAGCCCATTTTCTCATTAAAGGCGTCTATACTCCCAAAAATCCTAAACATGTTCGGGGCACATTGGATGGGAGCTAACTTGTGAGCCCTAAGGTAATCCCTGGTAACGGTGCCCATAGGGATTCTCATCCTTCTCTCTATAAAGGCAATCATCGGGATTACCACCTCTCCATCTTGCCTTTTCTTGTGCCCCCCTTCCTTACAATACCTAATTGACACTCTTGGCGGAATCCTATACTGAGCTCTAAAGTTCTCTATACCCTCCTCATCGGTGTAGTGCTTGCCACAACGTCTCTGATGCCAAAGTTAGTGTATAAAAGCTTTGTAAGAGAAATAAGAAAGTTCTGAATATCAGAGATATCTGTGTAAGAGTATTTTTGGGTGAAAAATTATGTACCTTGTGTTGGTTTTGTGAAGGGTTTATATGTGGTTCCACAGCTCTTAGCCATTGTGGCTTTTATTATGGCTTTAATGCCTCTCTTGGTAATGCTTCCATACTCAGTAATGTAGACTTTGATGGGCCTCCAACGGTGTATACAGCTAGTTTTGTAACTGTTTGAGACATTATTGATTGCATCGAATGGCTTCTCTACCTTCATCAGTGATGTGGATATGTGGACGGAGATGTTGGATTGGATCGTCTGAGTGAAATGGTTTGTCGGTCCCATCACCAGCAATTTGCCCTATACGTGGAGGGTAAAAAGGATAGAAGGAAGATAGTATAAAATAGAAAGAAGACCCTGAAGAGAGGGGATCGAGAAATTAAGAGAAAAATATTGTAGCAATCAAGAATTGAATTTGTAATCAAACTTGAGAAGAAATATATAAGAACTGATCTCCTCAGATTGTGCTGATGATGATTTTCTTTAGATTAAACTAGTCTATCTTCATTTTTTTTTGTCATCTAAATCCATTTTACTTGTTGTTTGACTCATTAAAGCTCATTTTTCAACACACTCTCTACAAATTCATTGTATTGGGCTCTTTGGGCCTAAGTTCATCCATCCTTTGGGCTTAGGAGCCAAATTGTGTCCTTACAATTACATACTACTAGAATATTTTAATTGGTTTTTACAAAATGGAAATTGATTCAACCAACATATTGTATTGGTTTAAAATGTCTGATTATGTCTAAACTTCAAATTTTACAATTCCTATTTTATTAAATTTTCTAAGAAAATTTTTAAATGATGGGATTTTGATGATCTAGATGCAAATCCTATTATTTGTAAAATCTTGAATATTTAACGATGTTTCTATCCAAACAGAGAGTAAGAGTTTTAGGGTCATAATGGATATGCATTTCAAATGACTAAACCCTCTCTAATTTCGAAAAGGTTATGGAAAATTCTCATGAGAAAAATCAACGGAAAAAAAGAAAAGAAAAAAAAAGACCGAAAATTTCACTCTTTGGTAGAGTGTGCATGTACGTTTTTTCAAAAAATAAAAAACATTAATTAGACTAGAAAGGAAACAAAAGGATTAGCGTAGCCGGACAGATCCACGTTGATAATGGAAACTGGAGAGGATGTGATTACACGCAAGTGAAAAAATTTAATGTGTTGGACATTTAAAATAACTGTCAATTTTTGATGCTATCCTTCCTATTCCTATTCGTTGAAGCCATAATCCAAATCCAAACCATAAGCCTTGACAGTTGACACTCACTCAAACTCCCATGAGCTCGAGTTCACCTGATTCCTTCTGTTGTAATAAATTTAGGTTGGATAGACGTCCAAAAATAGTCCTCTTCTTCATGCTTTAGGATGAATCATCAAAATCAAATATAATGTTCAAACTTATCTAAAAGATTGGAACTAAGACTTTTCTATTGGATAGATAGGCCAATCCTGAACTGTTTCTGTTTAGAAACTCTGCTCCTGCCATTCTCTTGGAGAAGAGTTGCGCTTGCGTTGCGTTGCTAAGCATTGAGGAACATTAATTTGGTCAGGTTGGGGAGCTTCATCCGCAAAGTTTGTTCTTACTTCTTACACATTGATTTTACAGGTAAGTTCTGAATGTATTTTCGTCTCTTTTATTTTACTCTGAGCTATATAATATAAAACCGTAGTCTAGAACAATAAACTAAGAAGTGGGTGCATTATTCAAAATAAAATTAGTACAATAATACCATGCATAAGTGATCATGCTTTCCTATTATCGTGTGAATCCTTATATTGTGATCTAGAGTTCACTTTGTGCTAAGATAAGATTGGAATGCGCTAGCTTCAGCGGTAAGGGAGAGTGCCTGGACTAACTATAAACCTAGAACTCTCTGCTTTGACTCCTAACTAAGGCATTTCGCTCGCAATTAATTATGTGATGCTTGCTTATTGAGTTGCAAAATATAACTATTTTTAGTGCATTGGTTCAAAATTTTGGTTATATAGTAAACTTTCTTGCATGTGGCCAGTGGCCTTGAGTTATAGGTTTGTCTTGTCATTTTTTTTAGTGTGTTGCATTGGTTAATTTCGTTTATTTGAGAAGGCCTTATTCTCAAACTGCAATCATGCAGTGTTACGCCGTAGCCTAGCTGCTGCTTCCTCACTCCACAACCTCTCTATGCCATCTCTCCAAACCATCTTAGCTTCCCAAACATATATCATCCCACCTCCTCTGTTACTAACTCACAAAACCACCCACACCCTATGCCTTATATACAATAACCCCGCTTCCCCTGCCAATTCATCTCATTAAATTACCCACACTCTTGTCTTAAACACCACACCACTCCCCTCACCCACCAAGCCATACATTACATATTCATGGAGAAATTACCCACACTCTTGTCTTACACACCACACCACTCCCCTCACCTACCAAGCCATACATTACATATATTAAGTTCTTCGGGTGGAGTCCTTCCCCCCCTCGTAAGGGATGTGGGCCCTATTCATGGATCCCACACAAAGGTCCACCCCCCATGAGTGGGGGAAGGATTTTCCCCCGAGGATGTAATAATTTCTCTACCAAATACTTAACCCATATATATGAAGTTTTAGATCAAAGTTAAAACCAAAATAAACTAGGCTCTAGTGTGCAATTGCGCTTTGCTAAGGAGTTTATTGAATCTTATTACATTGGGAAGTAATAAAAGCAAATAAACAAATACTTTTTAACTAATCCATGTGCGACTACATCTAAAAAACTAATCAATTTTAATAATAATAATAAAAACTTAACCTTAACTGCTGTCTTGAGCCACTTATTATTGAAATCCAATAAAGTATATGTGACACATTGAACAAACCTATCCTCATAGTGTCTGACAACATAGAAGCAGAGCACTTTTACAAACCCGTAGACTAGCAGGAAAATTAATTGCTGATAGAATAATATCAAAACAAAAAACAAAGGAAAACCGCAAAAAACCCTGTATGATTTCTCCATAAAAAATGGAATCCCCTAAAGTTTTGATTATAACAAATTAACTCCTCTTTGCAAGGACCTTGATTAGTTTATGGCAACCATTTGGTTCCCAGAGAATGCAGAAGAACGTGCTAAACTAACTTGATTGGAAATGCTTGTGGAAATCAAGGCTAAATGAGAGACTAAAAACTCTCATTTGCAAGGTTGAATGGAAATGCTCTTGTTAGGGTCTCACTCTCCTCCTCCAAAATGAATTTTAACGTTGCCATGAGATCAAATCACATTCAATCGCAACTTTGACTCGAGATTATTATGGGGTTATAATTTGTGTTTGGTTTGAAACACGTAATAAACTAATAATCCATCTAGTAAAGGTATGTAGGACCATGGAAAAGAGTCAAAAGACACATATCTTACTTTAAGGAATGTCTGCTTCAAAGCTTTATTAGGTTAGAAAATTTGGGTTTTTCTTCTTGATGGAACCCGACACAACCAGAACTTAAAAATTTGTGAAAAAATTTCCAAAATGAAAGTGACCCTGTTGATAGAGTATTGAAAAGAAATAATTTTTTTATTTTTTTTTTGATAGAAAGAAAGAGAGGGAGGGATGCTTTGCCCCATAATCTTGGGCCCGAAAATCATGGGTTTCCGCTTCCCCCTGGTTTGGCAGGTTCCATAACGAAAGAAAAGGGTTGTGGATTTTTTTGAAGTGCTAGAAAGGGGGGCCATTCCTCATTGTCTTATGTAGATTATTATTTGGAGGGAAGAGTGTTTAATTGCACTTCATTCTAATGGGATTGAGGTTCGTCTGTAGAGCTAAAATTGTTTCTTTTATAGTACATGTTTGATTAGTTGGCTGGCTTAACTAGACGTTCATTTCTTACCTTAACAGGATTTTCTAGATTTTATGTAAATTTTAGTTAACGTTTTGTTGCATCCCTGGAACCCTACTTGTGTATGTGGGGATAGATCACACTTTTTTTTTTTTTTTTTTTAATTTTTTTTTATGTGAAAATGCAATATAATATTAATAGAAATCATAAACAATCCGGTACATCAAAGGCAATAGCAATTTCTAAGAAACTGGGGGTTTCCTCAACCCATGCCACAAAATCACCAACAAATTGAGCATGTTGAGCTAAAATATGGGCAGACTATTGCCTTCCCTCCTAATATGTGAAAAATCAAAATAACAAAAAGATTGAAGGTGGAACAGAATGCCATTAAGAACATTAGCAACAGCAGGAGGGGCTTTGGAGGTTCAATGTAGGCAGTTGCAGACTTGCAGAGAATTCCCCTCGAAATTAATATCCTGAATTCCAACATCTCTTGCAAAAATCACAGCTGCTTCCATAGCCTTGGCTTCAACCTCAAGAGGACCCAAAGGAGCACAAATATGTTGGCTTAAAGTTGCCACAACTTGACCCTTATCATCCCAAATAAGAACATCCATTCTAGCACTAGAAAGATTTTTAAAAACAGCGCCATCCACATTAGCTTTATAGACACCTAGCTCGGGAGGTAACCAACTAGTTTGGGAGTGACAAGCAGAAGGTATTGGAGGGTCTTGAACAGCTTGAAACTCAGAGATAAACTTGGATGCTTCGAGGATCAAATTTTCCTTCTTCTTCGGCTCCTCACCATGTCTAATTCCGTTTCTATTCCTCCATATATTCCATGAAATTGCCATGAAATGAGCAAGAGAAATAGACGATGATCCCACATCACAACTTAGTTTCCAAACCGCATAAGCAAAAGTGTAATGACAATCCACCAGTAGATTACAAGACTCCCACACAGACCTAGAAAAGTCACAATATAGCAGCACATGACTTGTCGTCTCACTACTTTGGCCACACTGGTCATAAGCATCAGAACTGAGCACATGTCGATGAAAAAGGTTGGATTTTGTAGGAAGGATATTTTGACAAGCCCACCAAACAGAGTTTTTGATTTTATTAGGCACCTCAGCTAACTAGATAGTTTTCCAAAGCTAGCTTTGGCCAGCATTACCAGAAGTTCCTTCTTGCTCTGCTTCTTTCATTTCCATAGCAATCCAATAGGCACTTTTAACTGTGAATGTACCATTAGGCATCGCAGCCCAAACCAATTTATTTGGAGGCATACGAGTACTCAAATGGATACTTAAGATATTTTCAGCTTCAAAATTTAAGAACAATTCCCTTACAAGATCAGCCCTCCATAACCCGTGCTTAGAGTCAATCAGAATATCAACTGTTGCATCTTCAAGTAATAGAATTCTAGGTGACACAACCCTATATGTAGATGGGGATGGAATCCACTTATCCTTCCAAATACAAACCTTCTTACCATTTCCAATTTGCCAACGCATCCCCTACCAAATAATAGGCTGGGCTACAAGAATGCTACGCCAGACAATGATGGGTTTCTACCCTTCTGAGCATCCACAAAAGAAGTATCAAGAAAATACTTACTTTTAAAAACACGATAGAAGAGAGAGTTTGATTCATGTTGCAACCTCCACCCTTGCTTTGCCATGAGAGCAAGATTAAAAGATTTTAGGTCTCTAAAACCCATGCCACCCTTAGCATTTGGACTACACAACTTGTCCCATTTCATCCATGTCATTTTCCGCTCCTCATTTTTTTGTCCCCACCAAAATTTGCTCACCATACTATTCAAATCATCACAAAGGGATTTCAAAAGGAGGAAACAACTCATTGTATGTGTTGGGATTGCTTGCACGACTGCCTTTATCAGTACCTCTTTCCCGGCCATAGATAAAACTTCTCTTTCCATCTAGAGAGTTTTTTAGCAACTCTTTCCTTAAGTTGTTGGAAGGTATTGCTTTTATTCCGGCCTACCAATGAAGGCAAACCCAAGTACTTCTCATGCTGACGAATAACATCCGCACCAAATCTCTACTTAACCTCTTCTTGGATCTCTACTGGAGTATTGGGGCTGAAAAATAATGAGGTTTTTTGTCTATTCACTGTTAAAAGACTTTCTTTGTGGATTAAAGCTAAAAGACTTTTTACACATAACAAAAACAAATATGGAGAGAGATGATCCCCTTGACACAAACCCCTAGTTGGGATAATACGCCCTCGAGGGACACCATTAATGCAAACAGAGTATGTGACAAAAGTTACATAGCTCATAACCATAGAAATCCACCTAGAATGAAAACCCATTTTTGTCATGATTTTTTCTAAGTAACTCCATTCAACCCTATCAAAAGCTTTATTCATGTCTAGTTTTAAGGCCATGGACCCAGTTTTCCCAATTTTTCTTTGGCTAATGTTGTTCATAACCTCAAAAGCGACAAACACATTATCTGTAATAAGTATCTTAGATAGAAAAACACTTTGATTTTCAGTAATGAGTGAGGGGATAAAAGTCTTAAGCCTATTAGCAAGAACCTTGGAAGCCAGTTTATAAACCACATTAGATAAACTAATTGGCCTATATTCTGAAACCTTAGTTGGGTTTTTAACTATAGGAATAAGGACAATATGTGTTTCATGGAAATTATAAGGTGCTGTACTATTAATTAAAAAATTCAGAACACATGTAACAACACTATCCCCAACTACTTGCCAAAAATGTTGATAAAAGAGAGGAGGCATACTATTGGGTTCTGGAGATTTTAGAGGATACATCTGGTCCAGAGCTTTTTTAACCTCTACAGCACTAAAACCTCTGATGAGCATACTATTCATTTGTGGAGTCACTCTCAGTTTAATGGCCTCAAGAAATTCCTGGGAAATATCTGGTTGGGACGTAGTAAAGAGGTTCTGGTAGTAAACAATGATTACTTCAGAGATTTTGTCATCACTCTCCTGCCAAGTATCAGATTCATCAATGACTCCTGAGATTGTATTACGTTGCTTTCTATTTGAGGCCTTATGAAAAAATCTGGTATTTCTGCCACCCTCCTTCAACCAAGGATTACCAGACCTTTGTTTCCACATTCTTTCCTCCGAATCAAGCAATCGATTCACCTCTGCTATCTGTTGACATAGTCTGTGTTTGACATCCCAGCTGATCTCGCCTCCAAAAGTTGTAGGAAATCTTGTGCTTTCACCAGTTTTTTACCAATATGCCTGAATTCCTGCATGTTCCATCGGGATAGAGCCTCGCGACATTGTTCTATACATGTTGAAAAGCAATTTGTTGTCTCCCCACCCTTCTTTTTTTTTTTAATAAAAGAAGTCTTTAACTCATTCTATGGCTGCTTCGTTTGCCTTTTTTGATTCGATTCAGGCTCTAACTCTGCTTCAACTTTAATATAATGTTACACAGGATCGATAAAGATGTACTAAAAACACTTTTCAAGGACTAATTACTCCACTACAACCAACAATGTACAATAACGTCTTTGTATATATATGTCAGTTGTAAACCCAAACAAAAGTAAGATTGTACATTAGGCCTACAAATGGACCCGATATATGTGCTTTTAGAGTGGGCCTACATGTGGTGTCTCTGAATTTAATTGTAGGAACTAGTTTTAGTCAGAATGATACTGATGGGCCTTAATGTGTTACATGGCACATCTGCACGTGGAATTGGGAGGTAAGCTCTTTCTTATCAAATGATACCATGTTAATAGCATCAAAATTCAATAAGTATAAGACATATCAATAAAAAATAATTATCTTATTAATAAATAAAAAACATGTATTAGTGGATAGTTATTTTTACACACATATCTTTTATTTATTGGATTTTAATACAAATAACATGGTATTATTTGATACAATATACTTTTTGAAGAGATAAGGGACCATAATTGTTTATTGTACGGTACGGAGCCACGTTCAAATCATTAGTTTTCTCTCAATTATTTTTCATGGCCCCAGAAAAGGAATTTTATTTTTTTATATATTAAAAAAAATTTTGCAATAGGTAATAGGAAATGACAAAAATGTGATATTAATTATTAAGTTAAAATCAAACACCAATCAGAGTTCCGTGTTAAACTTGGAGTGTAACATGTAGACACGTGGTGCTTTTACTTCCTTGTTTGCAACAGCACTTGTCAAGCTTTCAGTTTCAGATGAAAAGACAAAAACCAAATACTGATAAGCTCGGCTCTATGAATTTTTCTCAGGATGTTTCTTAAGAAATATAAATTATATAATCTAATAAAAAGAAAAATTCATATATTGACAATAATAACAATAAAAAAACACGTAAATACGTATAATTTACAATTGCCTTCTATGAATTTTCATATTTTGAAATCGTTGCATGATAGTCTCATTATCAATACTACAAGTTACATCTCTTTCAATATATACAACCAAGCAATCATCTATCTACTTAATGTAGAACAAATTATGGAGCAAAATTTAATTTTATTGGCAAAAAAAAAAGAGGGTGTTCCCAAATTTTTTTTGAAGGGTAGACAAATAAATTTTTTTAAATTGTTATATATATATATATATATATATATATATATGTAGGCGCCGCCCCTGTTGATTGGTAGAATTTCAGTCATTATAGAATTTCCTTGTGATTGGTACATCAAATATGTGCTTATGTGTTTAGGCTTGGCCGCTTGGGTCCAACCTGCCAAAAAAAAAAAAAAAAATAGAAGGATGTTATATATATATCTATATATATATTTGTGTTTTGGAAGATCATGTGTATCGTTTATGTTCAATCTCCGAAAAGTTTAAGCAATGGCTTATTAATCTTTCATTTGTCGTGTTATTTCTAAAATGAGTGATGCATTATGAATTTTTCTTATCTCGTAATATAATCACTTATGCTATTGGGTGTATAATAGAAAATTGTGTCAAATTTACACATTTTTGTTCATAAACTCTCCATATCAGTCCATTATAACATTGTAGATTTACATTTTTGTTATAGTAATTGCGTAAAAATATACATAGCTATTCTAGCATATCCAAAGAGGATATCTAGGCGATAGAGAATGGGGGGGAGGGGAAGTTCATAAAAAATATTCAATAACTAGATTCATAATTTTGAAAGATAGTTCGATTAGCTATGTAGGATTTTGGATTAAAGATTAGGGATTTTGTGTCGGCCCATAAAATTCAAAATGTGTAAACAACAGTTAGTTTCTAGGGTGGACGACAAAGGGACTTAGCCTTGAGATACATAGATGTTGTTTGGTTTAAGAGAAAAATGTGGTGTATTTTGTTTTCATTTCTAGTTTTCAGTGGTACCCACCACTAGAAAAATTGGTTTGGCTTTGTTATTTGAACTCAGCTTTCATTTTTAGTATCTAAAAAAGTGAGTTTGAATATAAAAAATTAATACACATTTTTGCTGTTTTTATTTTCACTCTGAAAATGAATAAAGTGGAATTTTTGCAAAAATACTCAAAATTTGTGTTGAATTTTTAATTGAAAAGTAAATAAAGTGGTAAGTTATTATTAGTTTTAATTTGAATACACCACTTAAATTATTTTTTTACTTATCAATAATAGGCGTTAACAACCTTGTCACGTAACATTTCTTTTTCTAAAATTTGGTTTTATCGGTTCACAATTTCACTCTCCACCTTAGTATACTCCACTCTAGTATGCATGCTAAGTTATAGCATGTATTTTATGAATGATAATTGTTTGTGAGCAAATTGCATTTTCTCCTCCAGTAGACAACAAGTGATGATTTATAAGACTTTAATGTGTATTATTTAATCAAGTCACACTTAATTTATTAAAAAGTTTTGTGACTAAAATGACACATAGTTGATAATCCCACATAATGGGTTGGAGAAAGATAGCTCTAAATTAGTTTAGAGTTAAACCTTTTCAATTAAAAATTGTTAAGAAAATATTTATGAAAACTAGCTAATTCACTACAAAAAACTCGTCTTACACCAGCCTTTTTTTCCCCGTTGGATAGAAGGTAAAAAAACAGTATAGGGAGATAGAGTGCGTGTGAAAAATTAGGTATCTATGACAGCTCTCATAAATATTTTTTATTTATACAAAAATAAAAGATTATTAATAACTACCGTATTTATTAAATTTTATGTTTAGACAAAAAAACAAAAGAGTATTAATAACTCCCATAATTATTGTATTTTAGATTTAGACAAAAGTAAAAAAGAGAAAAAAAAAATCTTATTAATAACTCCCATAATTAGTGTTTTTTTTTAAAAAAAAAAATTTAATGGTAAAGAATATTTGTGGGCGATATATAGGGATATCTAATTAGTTCGTGTAGCGTTGTTCTGCCCGTATTTGATAAGAAAAATTACAATATAAAATGTATCACAATCTTTAACGTCCTTGTTAAGGCTTGTATTGTGCTGAAGTTCTTTGAATCAAACAGAATAGGGCTGTAAATTGTAATCAAGCCTAGTTGAGTGGAGTATCAAATGTGCAAGATTCAATCAGGAAATTGTGAGTCTTAATTTGTCAGGTCCATAAAAGAGTTAAACATTGATATCATCCAAAGAGAAAATAAAAACCATTACTACTACTACTATTGTGAATAAAAAGCCTTGATGGTGACAAAAATCTTATCACGAAATGACACACCGGTGGGGCCCTAAATCTAATAAACATTCACGTTTGTTTGGGTTAATACAAGTCGGCAGTTCGAGTTCGAGTTCGAGTAGAGATAGTTCCCGAAAAAGATTGCACGGAGTAGTTTGGGTATGGTTTAATTAATGTTCTCTCATCTGTCCACCACGTAACGGCCTTATTTTGTTTGCATGCGAAGCCGTGGAACACTTCAACAACGAGTGGTCTCAGTGCATGTTCGCCCATCGCTAATTATAAATATAAATTGGAGCCTCTTTCTACCAAATAGCAGTCACAGAGTCCAAGAATAAAGATGGAGAATGGAAGTCTCAACCATGGTGTGGACACGGGTTCAACCATCACCATCAAAGGCATTCTTAGCCTGTTAATGCAAAATATTACTAGTAACAAGAGGGTGATTTCTCTAGGCATGGGTGACCCTTCTGCTTATTCCTGCTTTCATACTACCCATGTTGCTCAAGAGGCTGTTGTTGATGCTCTCCAATCTGACAAGTTCAATGGTTATGCACCAACTGTTGGTCTTCCTCAAACTAGAAGGTAATTCTTATTCTTTTAGAGTATCACTATTTCCTTTTTCAATTTTTGTTGTAATGTTTCATGAGTTTTTTCGTGCCCTCAATTTTCTGGAATTTATCAAATATTGTTCCTAGTTATCTTGAAAGTATAAACTTGGGGTTGTGGCTCTCCACTAGATTCGGGATTTTTGTGTGGCAGTTTCAATTTAGAGCTACTTTATCCATTAAAAAATAACAGTTGCCGTTGATAGTTCATAATTGCAATATTGTTGTCAATCGGTTCTTTTGGCTTAAATTTTTTTTTTTTTTCCACAAGTAGAGTTCAAATGTAATCTGGGTGTCTGACAACTTCTCTTTGATTTTGGGGATTTTTTTTTTTTTTTTTTCAAATGTGTTCACACTTAGTTATTGTTTTACTTGTGCTTTCAAATTATGACTTCTGCTACCAATTTTCAGTAAAACATTGCACTAATATGTTTTGAAATTCATCTAATTACATTGAATTTGCGTAATATTTCTTACTGTTTTGAGGAAGTTCAATAGAAAAACTTCGCTTTTCATTACCTTCTTCTCAACTAATCATTTAATTCTTTAAAACTGCAGTTAATTTAGAAGTAACAATCTGGGCTTGATTCTTATATATTACTGTCACAGTTGAAATTTAAAACTGATTGAGCCTATTTCTTTTTGCCAAGTAATTTGAGCCTGTTTCAATCAGCTCTAATTACTTATCTGTTTGGAGTTGCAATCAAAAGTAGATTAAAATTCTATTTTGGATAGGTTTGTTTATTCTATTTTTTTCCACAAGTAGAGTTCAAATGGATTAAAATTCTTGAGGTGGATGTACGTCTTCTTCTCTATTTTTCTAATTTAATAAATTTTTAGATTTTTGTTTTGTCCATGGAATTAAAGCACTACATGATGAAAGTATCCTTGTTCTTCCTTTAAACCTTCAACTTCGATGCAAGCATGATTCATCCCAGAGAAAGATGTCTTCTGAATAAATAAATGTATGAGTTTGTACTCATTAGAGAAATATGTCTATGAATAATAGCAAGTTATGTAATACTCTTGTCAGTAAACGTTATCTCTAGCCCAATCTGATCCTGCCAACCACTATTAGAGCTAGAGTAATTGATATATTATCGACATTTTAAATGCGAGGTAAAGTTGAGACAAAAAATCGAACTTAGGATCTCCTGCTTTGATAACATGAAAAATTATCAATTGTTCCAAAAGTTTAAGCTGTTATAAAATGGTGAATTTAACAATATATCAGTTGTGAATTTTCTTCAGTAATTTTCTTCTATTTTGAAATGAACAGAGCAATTGCTGAATATTTGTCTCGTGATCTTCCATACAAGTTATCATCTGATGATGTTTTTATCACCTCTGGTTGCACACAAGCCATTGATGTTTCGCTGGCAATGCTTGCCCACCCTGGTGCAAATATCTTGCTTCCAAGGCCAGGCTTCCCAATTTATGAACTTTGTGCTGGATTTAGGCATCTTGAAGTTCGGTACGTTGATCTTCTCCCTGATAAAGGCTGGGAGGTTGATCTTGATGCCGTTGATGCTCTTGTAGATCACAACACTGTTGCATTGGTAGTTATAAACCCTGGGAATCCTTGTGGAAATGTATACAGTTACGAACATCTAAAGAAGGTCAGTAGTCCAGGATATGGCTTCAAGTGCCACAAAATTTTGTACATATGGTGACTATAAATAGTTGGCATTATATAAAGATTTAATGTTATTCATTGTTTGTGTACTTCACCTAGATCGCAGAAACTGCAAAAAAGCATAAAATTCTTATAATTGCTGACGAAGTATATGGGCACCTTGCTTTTGGGAAAAATCCATTTGTGCCAATGGGAGTTTTTGGATCTGAAGTTCCTGTTCTCACACTTGGGTCTCTATCAAAGAGATGGATAGTTCCCGGATGGCGACTTGGTTGGTTTGTGACAAGTGATCCAAGTGGCATGTATCGGGAACCCAAGGTTCTCTCTCTCTCTCTCTCTCTCTCTCTCTCTCTAATGTGTGAAATTCTCATTGTATACCTTCAATAATGCTTTGTAAATCTTTTCACTGATGGATTCCGTTGTCTAAAAGTGATTTAGAGATGCAAACTGCTCTAGAAAATATGTTTTTGTTTGGCTAGCAAGGTTTTCCTCCCACAACATTTCACGGCAATGCATTATAGCTGTATATGGAATGTTCTAAAGATTAATTAGTCTTGAACACAATTTTTTGTTTCTGTTTCATTTGTCATTTCAAATTCTCATTTACATTCAATCAAAATTCTTTATTTATGGTGCAACCAAGGGCTTTAATTATTAAAAAGATATGGAATAACCAGCTTTGGGCTTTTGGCTTCTGTTCATCTGGATAACTGTGGACCAATATGTACTGCTGATTATAAACTGTTCATGATTTTCATATCATACAATTTACATTAAATCTTTTTGTTGCTAAACCATCTTACTACTTTTTTTTTTCCCTCAGACCGTCGAGCGTATTAAGAAGTATTTTGATATTCTGGGGGGCCCTGCAACCTTCATTCAGGTTTTTTATTTATATTTTATATGCTTGTTTTGAATTTTTAGAATGAAAACATACATTTTTTTTTCTTTTTCATTGATAGAATTTCTTTCATTAAGATGATGTAGCTCATAGCTTCTCCAACTGAAATTAATTATTTATACATAGTTGCAAACTGAATTTTTGCCATAGTATCAACAAATATGCTGAACTTGAGTTAGAAAAAGTTCTATGGTGCTGCCACTTCTTGGTTAATGCTTGAACTCAAAAGTATTTGACCTGTGATGATAAGTAGGGAATTGATTCTTCTGCCTTGAAATGTCTAAACTTTTATCTTTAACTAAAAACATGTAGCTGCTGATTTTCTTTGTGCCTATAATCCATCTACTTATTCATACATATTTTGGCGTGTTAGGCAGCGGTTCCCCACATCCTTGGGCAAACTGATGAGGCTTTCTTCAAGAAAACTATTAATTTGCTAAAGAATGCATCAGATATTCTCTGTGATACCATAAAGGAGATCCCTTGCATTACTTGTCCCCTAAAACCTGAGGGATCTATGGCAGTAATGGTGAGATTGCAACTTTGCAGTTATCTTTGTGCTTAAAATAATGGATTCATAGAGATATGTAGTTGCTTTTTTATTTATTACATATGTTGCAGGTGAAATTGAATATTTCGCTACTGGAAGACATCAGTGATGATATTGATTTCTGTTTCAAGCTGGCCAAAGAGGAATCAGTTGTCATTCTTCCAGGTATGACTTGATACATTCATTGTATTTATTAGTTCAAAAAATTTTCTTATTTCCTTAGGAAATTCATTTTCAGTTGCTGAAACAAAATCTCCTTGTGCTGCATCTGCTGCATTTTCTAATGTGGGAGAATTGGTCCTGTTCCAGGAAACCTCATTCTTTCCTTCAACTAAACTCAAATTCTATCCCGTATATTCTAAAGGATGATGGACTTAAACACCTGAGATTTTATGAACCTCTAAACTCTTCCACATTCCCAACTACGTAATTTCAATTCTGATTTCTTCCATTCTCAATAAGGTGTATACATGAGGCTAGTATGAGATTCCCACATTCTCATTACATTTCATTTTTCACGTCTTATTATAAAAAGGTGCATTATCTCATGCTTGCTTCTGGACCAAAAAAGGAGTCCATCAATATCTATATTTATGTTAAGTTAAAGTTTATATGTACTTTCAATTAACTTCATTAATGTTCTTTTCAAATATTATATGAAGTTCTGAATGTCAAGGATCTTTCCCAAATCACATACTTAACAAGGTTGTCCAAAGTTCCCATTTGTTGAAGATGTTACGGCAATTCTAAGTCTAATTACAACTTATTTTTCTGAAGAAATTTGACTTGATATCACTCATTTTAGCATCCACGAACCCAATAAAAAGCTGATTACACTATCATTAAAGCATAACAAACATTCATGCAAATGAGCATGTGGGACATTCTCGCAGAGATGGAATGCACATCATATAGTTGAGCAACTTATCAAAAGTTAGGTTCAAGAATTCCTGTGAGAAATAGGGCATATCAAGCATTCGCAGAATGCATTCAATTGGCATTTCTATTTTAAAATATTGTTTATACTAGAGAGAAAACATCACTGAGATTTCATAGTACATTTTAGTACAACAAAAGTAATTGTCTTATGTTCAGTTTCCTAGGAATTCATTACACTTTTCAGTGTAGTACGCTAACTAGAAGCTCTAAGTAACTACTAACAAATGGATCTAACCCCCTTTTTTGTTTTCAGGAATTGCTGTGGGGCTAAAAAATTGGCTTCGTATTACTTTTGCTGTTGATTCTTCTTTTCTTGAAGAAGGTTTAAGAAGGACGAAATCCTTTTGTCAAAGACATGCAAAACAGTTACAAAGATACTAAACTATTGAAGTCAATAAAGTGTGATGCTCAAGTCATTGGTCTTGTCATTAAAATTTCTCCCAAAATTTCCTGACAAATAAATTTTGTTATACACTTATACAGGGCAAAGTTAATCAGTAAAAATATATCAGATATTGTTGACATTTATGTAAAGTGTAAACTGTCTCCTTTGAAGTTGTACATCACATCGCTTCAGTTATAATAATCAATATGCTATATTATTGATTCTAATACATGATGTGGTAAATCTTGCTCACTTGTTACGTGATTAATATTTACTTCAAGCTAAAAGCAAAAGCTAGATTTACATGCACGATCGTGTACAAACAATTCTTTGCCAGTACAGTGATCTCCATGGATTTTTTTTTTTTTTTCCATTCCTCTTCCTTTTTGGGTGATTAGGTAGAATTTGAGCTGCATTGTCCGCTCCATAGTAGCCATCTCTATTAACTAGGAGGTTCTGTTTTTGTCAAAACTACTTCAATGTTGGTAACTAGCTAGAGCCCCTTTGATGTCAAATATAGGTATGCTAATTACTTTGGAACTTTTGCAAGGATAGCTAGTTTTCTTTGAAAATAGAAAATATGTTATGTAAGAGTCCCTTCAAAGAAAATGTCACAAATGATGTTCCTTGTGTTTTGAGAGAGATTGCTGATTGAAAATGTCCATTTCTAGTTATTTGAAATAGGATTTATCAGAAGTGTGTGCGTGTGTGTGTTAAATTTAAATATGGGGAAAACAGAGTGTTTGGAACTACTTTTTAATAGTCCTATTTCACATCAACTAGAAATGGTTATTTTCACATCAACTGAAAATGGACTTTTTAAAACAGGTAATTTCAGGTTTGTTTATAGGAAAATAAATATTTATGGTCACTTATGCCAAGTGGAAATATTTGGCAAAAAAGACGGTACTTATAAATGGTTATTTGCTATAAGTAATCGTCCCCTCCTTGATTTGTAGGGTATCTATTGCCTAAAAATGGAAGAAATGATTATACAAAAAAAACTCTTCAACATCATCCATAAATGTAGACCTCTATCAAAAGAGATCAATCCATGCTTGTAGGGATGTTGTTGCCCCTCGCATCGCATGACTATCAATGTAGGCAAGCAGTCATTAGGCTTTGTTAATTTAGGCTTGTAATTCCCTTTGTACTTGTGTTCTTATTTAATCAAGTGAGTTGTAATATTTACATTTCTTGTTTGATCATATGTGCACTTGTTTTTTTCATTCTCATCTTAAACTTGTGCATTTTTCAAAAAGTTCTATTAAGTTGGGCGTTACCAAACTCATATCCTCTTTATCTAAGTTGAATTAAGTGTTTTTGAGTGATTTCCAATCCAAAGCAACATAAAATCTAGTTTGTACTCAAAACACAATAATTTTAGTTTTTTTTTCCTCCTTTCTTTTAGATTGAAGAGCAATATTAGTTCCATATGAATATATCTCATTTTAAATTGAACAATAAGAGAGTATTGTGCAATCAGAAGAGGTTTCATCATATCAGCGTCAAGCCTAATTAAATATGTTTTTTTTTTTTAAGCTTAAAATAGTCTAATAACAGTGTGAACTTTGGTGACTATAATTTCACTTGTAGGCACGTATACAGCATATATTAATGGGGTGTGTGACTGTGTTCCAAGACCTGCATCAAGGAAGAAAAACTTTTACTCGGACTTCAAAAACTGTTTTTCTTATACTAGTTTCCACAAGTCTGATAATTTTCTAAAATGGCAAAATTTGAAGAATTCTAGAATCAAGTTTTACTCAAAAAATTAGAAAAGCATTCAATGAAGATAATGCAAATTATATTAGTACTAAATTTATATACTCAAAACTGTAACTGGAATTGTACGTACTACTCAAAGGCTTAAAAGCCACGTACCTTAAAAAAAAAAAAGACCGAGAGCTTTTATTCAAGAAACAAAAAGTATGTCAAGTGATTCAACACAAGCAACAAGCTACATTGTGACATTCAGGCTAAAGGGACATCTCATAGTACAGAAAATGCAGTTTGAAGAGAGTTTCTAATGCCTTTTCAATTAGACATTTTTTATAATATCTCTCCAGGACTCTTTTTTTGGGCCTTGAAAGGGCTTATTGGTCCAAATTCAGTTCCACAAGCCCAATTCCCAAGAGTTTATACTAACCCTACTGAACTTTTGACCCAATAAATCAACAAACGAGATGAGGCGACAAGCTCAGGCGGGCCAACTAGCCCAATGTTTCTAACAAACAACTTGAGCCTTAAGAGCCCCAAAGGCTTGACTTTTTTATTTTTATTTTTTAATTTTAAAGGAAGTTTCTAACTTTTATTAAATAGAAGATAAATTCAATATATTAAGAGACACGGTAGTCTCATTTATACATGGAATTTCTTCTAACCAAGTTAAAAAAGTGACGAACGAAAATATGTTCTGGTTTGTTAGCTTGTCTACATGCAGAATTTTGCTAGACTTAACTGCCAGAGATGAAGAATACCGTGAATTACATTGGAAATGGTGGGTTTATATGCTCCCCCTTTAAATGAAAAGGTATGTAAGATATGCTCTTTATGAGTTTATATAAATGGCATCCCCTTTGAGTTTAATCATAATTTGAAAAAGTGTGGACTTAATTGATGCATTTATATAAAGCTTAAGGGGAATGTCATTTATATAAACCTTTAATCCATCGTGTTTATTTACAAATAATAAAATCCTCACTTATCTTTCGGGAATGTCCTTTATATAAACCTTTATTCCATTGTGATTATTTGCAAAAATAAAATCCTCACTTTTCTTTCTCTAAAAAACACAGATAAACGTTTATATCCTTTTTTATTTATGGAACGTTTATATTCTTTTTTTTTTTTTGGTTGAGGAAGTAACGTTTATATATATATATATATATATATATATTTCGATACAACGTTTATATTCTTGATTGTTAAAAAAAAAAAAAAATTAAGGCCATATAAATTGGTACAATTTGTGCCACAACTGTTCATGACTGTAAATAATGAAGAAAAAATAGTAAGTCTATATAAAGGTGACAGACAATAATCACAGTTTGACATATTAAATAGTTGTGGCAATTTTCTCAAAAAAAAAAAAAAAAAAATAGTTATGGCAATTTATGTGATACTGGTGCTACTCATTTTTTTTTTTTTTTTAAACGTTAATACTTTATAGAGAAGATGGTGGAATTTAGCCAAAGAAAAACAGGACAGGCCACCTCCTTGGCTTTGACCATAGGCTGAGACCTCGGTTCAATGCATTATACAGGCCACGACCATATCACCAAATCCATGATGCTAATGAACAAATTATAACATTTTATTTTATTATTTAATGCGCTAAATTCTTTTTGGTTCTTATTTATTCACGCAACTTACTAATAATAACCCCTCACCACGTTAAGCCGTATGTAAAAATAGTAGGAGTACGTATCTTTAGCATTTTCATAACCAGAAAGCAGAAGGAACAAAAGACAAAAATCAGTAACCGAATCAATCGTCGTGTACGTTTTTCAACTTCTGTTCTGCCAAAACCAAACTGCAACCGGCTATGCAAAACAAAACAAGTGCGTGCATCCTCTTCACATTGCGACATTCTTTTCTAATTTATAAAATATTACTTCATTTCCCGAATAACCAATCAACACATTTCATCTTTTTGTCTCATTGATTATCTCACTCCCTGCTCTGCTCTTATACTTATAATGTCCCCACAAACTCATCCTCCTCACTCCTTACTCTGAGTTATTTTTGTTTAAGCTTGAAGTCATGGAAAACGGTAGCTCTTTTTCTGATCAGAAATCAGGTACTTATTCATTCTCTTCTTGTTTTCTTCTTTTGTGGGTAATTTCTGATTTGTATGATTATGGTAACCCATATAGATTTGTGTTGCTTTTATGTCATTTTTGTTGTGAAGATTCATTGGAGGCTGGAAATGGCAGTGGATTTAAAGTTCATGTGTTCTCATCATCATCTGAGGTGAGAATTTTCATCACTTGATACTATACACTATTATCTTTTTTTTTCTGGGGTTTTTAATGCTTCTGCTCTTTATTTATTATTATTTCGATGTCAGTCTTTTAAATTTATTCATTTCTAGCACAAAAATATTATCTTGCATAGTTTTAGGATAATGATAAAATACTCCCACATTTATACATATATTATATATATAGTGTGTGTTTCAGTAATTGGGAGTTTATAAAAGAAGGAAAGAAAAAGAAATAAACATATAGTTTTATTATTATAAAATGACAAATCTCATTTTCCCCCTCCCTAATGATCTGCTAGGATTAGTGGTTATAAATTGTTAATGGGTTCAATTGGCTGAAATATAAAAACTGCGGAATAAGAGAATGAATATATTGGCATTGGTGATTGATCGAATCAAAGAATCTCTATTTTAGACATAAAAACATTTCATGTACAATTGAGGCGAGTGAAAATGGATGTGACTATATACATCAAAGCTTTAATTTGGATGAATACTATATTTTTGGGTGGTAAATACTAATTTTGGGTCCTGAAAATGTATAAGATTCCGCACATGTGAAGGCAGAAATTGCACTAGTCTACATCTAGTATATGGGATAGTTGCTCTGTAAGGGAGGTGGTGTATTTGTAGCTAAATAATTTTGACTATAGTGTTTAAAAAAAAGGGATTTTTTATTTTATTTTAAATTTAGAGAATTAAAAATGATATTCTCACTAGTAGTGGCTTAACAATTGTAAATTTTGGTCATGTAACAGAATTTTGAGGATGTTACCTTTGTCCCAACTGGTGTGGTTTTCTCTAGAAATTTTAAATATCTAATTTTAAGTTGGGAATGCAATTTTTCTGGTTCCAAAAGTATTCACCATGGTGAAACTAGCGCTAGATTCAACTTCATTCCCAACGATTAACAGTTTATTGGAAATGTTTCTCAACTTTTTATTTGTCACATACTGAATCAGTTGCTTGAAAAGCTGCATGAGAATTGGAGTTCAGTGAAAAAGCAACCATATCCAGCAATGTATTCCAGCACATTTGGAGGAATTATTCTTGATCCAGCCATGATGGTAATTCCAATTGATGATCACATGGTTCATCGGGGGCATGGTGTGTTTGACACAGCTATTATATTAAATGGGTAAGCATGATGTAGTTCTATTTGACACATCTCTGTTAAGTTCTTAGTCTAATGCAATCCTAAGCTTCTCTGTAAACCGTCGTTTTCTCTTATCACATTCGAGTACAGTCAGAGCCCTAATTATTGATTATTTTGATTCCTGCAGATACCTCTATGAGCTGGATGCTCACTTGGATCGTTTCCTCAGATCGGCTTCAAATGCAAGGATTTTGTCTCCCTTTCCTCGGTCAGCTCTTCGAAGCATTCTTGTGCAGCTGAGTGCAGCATCTCAGTGCAAGAAAGGAACTCTGAGGTACTGGTTAAGTGCTGGTCCTGGAGATTTCTTGCTTTCACCTGCAGGATGCCCAACATCTGCATTCTATGCTGTAGTCATAGATGACAACTTTTCTCAGTGCAAAGAAGGGGTGAAAGTGGTGACATCCACTGTCCCCATGAAGGCACCTCAATTTGCAACAATGAAGAATGTAAACTACCTCCCTAATGTCCTTTCAAAGATGGAAGCTGAGGAGAAGGGAGCATTTGCTTCTATTTGGGTTGATGAGGAAGGTTATATTGCTGAAGGCCCAAATGTAAATGTTGCTTTTATCATTCATGTAAGGAGCTTCTCTCCTGTGCAAGATGAAGGAACTCTGAGTGGGTGCACTGCGAAGTGCTGGCTTCTCCTTGGAGATTTCTTGGCTTTCACCTGTCTAGGATGATGTGAGAAATACTGCATTTAACTGTAGTCATAGATGGAAGCACTTTTCTGCTGCTGAAGAATGAAAGTGTTTGTGGACAGCACGCTACCTGTATTGCCAATCATCAGTTGGGATGAACAAGGCCCATTGGAGATGGATAAGATTCTTCATTCATAGAGTCTAGATGCATTTTGGATTCTTGCTACTAGAGATCATTCAAGGAACATCCCCCCCCCCCCCTCTACTGAATTTTCTTGTATAATATGATACATGGTATATAAAAAAACTGTATAGTTTCCGTTTATAGGAGTAGCCAATGGGCATTTGTTGTCTAAGGACTTTTATATTTGCTATATTCTTACAGGGAAAGTGGGAGAATTAACAATGGCACTCTCGGATCTGCTTTGGGATGATATGGTAGCTGGACCTGAAGTACAGAGGATACCTGTTCCCTACGTGTAGTCAAACCCAAGTAAATCAAATTATAGAGGCTGAACTGAGAGTGGTTTCATCTTGTGCTCATTAGTCTAGTTGTTGCATGTTTTAGCAAAGGCATTCTTCATATCTGCCTTTAAAAAAAAAAGAAGTGTTTGTTTTCTGTATAAAATGTGAAGAAGTCTTGAATAAAACACTGGATTAGGCATCTTTGCCTTCTTGGAAATGACAATGGGAAGCAATTATCAAGGGGACGGAGGGAGATTTCATTTAAATAGACCCCAGAATTAAGGGTCATTGTAAAAAAATGTAAAACTAAGATGGATTTTTTTTTTTTTTTTTAATAAAAAAAAGCTTTATAAAATACTCGGAATTCGACATGTAAAAGTCTTTTACAAGAAAGTTTTACTTGTTGCTTGCTTGCTAAGGAATTTAGTGATTTCCTTCTATAATTATGGCTTGCTCCCAGGTAATTGAGCTCTTGTAGATTACTTGTAATTTTCTTTTAAACTTATATCTTCTAAGTTGACACTTCAACGTTGTTGTGGTGCAAACTAGAGAGAAGTGATATATCCAGAAATTTGTTTTTAGCAGGCTTAATTTATTTTTATTAATTCTGCTATTATATAATCAGTTTTGTTGTAACAGGCTTCGTGATGAGAAGTAACACACATTGATATTCAGCTGGTAAGCATTACATTGCGTTTTCTAGTTTCTAGCCAGCTGAAAAGTTAGTATCAACATTTTAATCAACAGGTGACAAGTTCTTTCTGAACCCAAGGGGTAGGGGGGATGGCATAAATTAAAGAAATTTAGAATTCAAGAATAAAAAATATGCTAAAATTGAAGATTAAGTATACCATGAAAAATAAAACTAGTATCCATTCAATGTCAATAAAATAAAATACACAAAATATTTGCTTCTTTATACATTCTAAATCAACAATTACCAAATTTGAATTTGATGTTCTTTTAAATTATGAAAACAACCTATGTTGTTTCTGCACTAAATTTTGAAGTAATTTCTTTCAATGCACAAAGTCAAATAGTCCTTTAGAAAATCATGTTTTATTTTTATCCCAAAGTTTAATTTTGATATTATTTAGGATTTAAAGTTCTAAATGTTGTGGTTGCAGTAGATAAATAAGAAGAGTAATAAGATACAAGTGCTTTGGAAACGTGCATGCGCAAACACACATATAAGGCGAGAAACTAATTTAAAATATAAATAAAGAGTAATCTTTCTTAAATAATAGTTTCTTTTTTCTTTTTTCTTTTGGTTTGCCCTTAATTTTTTGTTGATTAAGAAAATATATTATTTTCCCTAAAGGATCATAGCTACTTAAAATACCAAGAAGTGTAGAAAATAATTTTTTTAAAACATTTTATTTTTAAAAAGTCTTCATTTAGAGGAGGGTTACAAGTTATAGACTAACTTACTATACTTTTTTTCAAAGCCTTTTTGAACTAATTGAATTTTTGAGAAGATAAATTTAAAATATCTTAGTGTTTCCAATTGATATATTTAAAGTTCAAACCCTTCCTCCCCCAATTATCAAAATATAAACAAATAAATATATATAAATATATATATAAAATAAGTGTGGGTTTGGATTCACGTCCGCGTCCATGTTTGGTTCTTCAACGCCTTTTTAGCTTTTTTTTTTTTTTTTTAGTTCCAGCCGCAGTTGTTGACCAATTCTCCCGTGAACAGTGCACCCGTGCACTATTTATGGGACCCACAAACTTTACTTTTCATCAACTTTTTTATTAAAAATGGGTCCCACAGCACTATTCACACATTTAAAAATTATTTTGCTACAGTGTTTTTAGTTTCAATAAAATAAATTCTATCCAAATGGACCCTAAAAGAAGAAGATAAAAGTGGGGTGGCCGTGGGGTGATCATGGTGGCCAACATGGACAATGACAATTAAAAAAGGAAAAAAAAATGACTTTAAGAATTTAAGAGGGGGGAGGTGATTGTCAACAATCTGTCTTTTTCTGAGAAATCTCTCAGTGGAGTTGTGGAGGTAGAAAAATTAGTCTCATAATTGAGATAAAAAGTCCATTCATCTTCTCTTTTTCAAATATATTCAGTTAGTGCATTTGAATTAAATAGTTTGATTGTTGTGTAAGGGTAATATTTTATGTGGTTGTCATATCTTATAGATAAAACAACTTTATATGTGATTGAGTGTTAGTTTTTGATGTGTTTAAGAAGACTATGAGGCTATAATAAGTGGTATTATTGTATACACAACATTGCTAAAAAAACTATTCAAGAAAATATGAAATTGTAGGTCTCGATATTTTCTTGATACCTGTCGATCTATCGTGAGTTAATAAACCTCGACTCCTGCTCGACACCTTTCCATCTATCTAGCCTCAGGTAATTTGAATAGAAAATTCAATTTTCAACCTATAATGACTTGGCTTCTTAGTGATTCATGTACTAGGGTTCCATAGCATATAAAAGAGATATTTTATAGCTGTTGATAGAGACAGAGAGACGCACGTATAACAAGAGTTGCTACAATATTTGTGTACCTAGAGTTTTGTGCCAAGCTACTTCTAATTCATCCAAGCGTGAATTGAAGAACTCTATAAAGCTAAAACAATAAAAAAAAATATAAAAAAAATAAAAAAAAAAGGTTGTTGTAGAGTCAGTCATGGAGAGGGAGATTTGTGCAAATGAAAAGTCTTCTACATTCCAAGCACGGACTGAAGAACTCTGCAAAGTTACCAAAAAAGAGTTGTTGTGGAGTTAGTCATGGATAGGGAGATTCATGCAAATGAGAAATTTTCTATAAGATCAAGTTCAATTGAGAATTAGAGTTGAGACTAGTATAGCTTAATACGTTTTACTGTAGGTAGGTATTTCGGGATAGGCATGTAGGGTAAGATTCCTTATACTTGTAAACATTTTTTCTTATTAGTGGATTTTTCATGAGTGGTGACTTGAAATTCACCCGGTGGTATTTTGCCTAAGAGGATAATTCCCCATAGTGATCAAACTTATTTTCTGTTGTACTCTATTTAGTTTGGTGATTTGATTGTACCTTAATCTAATTTGCATGTAATTTGACTAATTAATCAACTTGGGTAATTGAATTAATTAAATGTGGTCGATATATAACCTGCACTTTGAGTTGTAATGTCTGCAATATAAGATATTTGCATCTATTACTATTCAAAATTGTTGCAATTCATGCATAGTATGAAACTTTTTCTCCAAAAAAAAAAGTTTAGATTCTATGCAGCGCGTATATGTCATATACATCTAGACCATGTTGCATGGACACAACGATTTTGGCCAAGTATCCGTGTCCAACACGGGTACTGGTAAGACCCCTAAAATCTATACCCGACGAGTGTTCTCCTTTTTTCTTTTTTTTTGAAAAAAATCTGGGTACGTCGTAGACACAGTCGTGACACACCAGAATCTCCCAAACACAGCAAAACTTAAAAATAAGAGAGAGAGAGAGAGAGAGAGAGAGAGAGAGAGAGAACAAGATTTGGACCAACACCTCTCTCTTTCCCTCAGTTCTTTGATTTGATTTGTGCGGTGTGCCTTTTTGGAGTAGATCGGTGACAACCGAACCCCCTTCGGCATTCGGCGACCCCAAAGCTCCTTCTCTCTCACTCTGCCATTTCTCTTTTTACAAGTTTTAGGTTCTCTGTCTTTTGGGCTTTCGACTCTTTCTTTCTCTGTTTCTTTTTTCTTTTCTTTTAGTTTTTTTTTTTTTTTAGTTTTTTGTTTTATCTATCTTATGGGTTTAGTAATGGAACAAAAATTGTATTTTGGATAACATTTTTATAGTGTTATTGTACTTATTTGCTGTTATTACTTAATTTAAATCCTAAAATAAACATAAATTGTCTAAAAATATTTAAAAATATACCTATATATATTAATTAATTAATTAATTAATTGTCGTACCACCGACGTGTCATACCCTTATTTTTTAAGAATTGCCATACCTCGTACCTATATCTGTATTGTACTCGTACCTTTGTCGGTGTCCATGCAACCTAGCATCTAAATTTAGTATATAATATTAGTCTCAAATAAATCATAGAAATGCAACCTTATTTTCCGCACCTAAATAATCTAGTTCAGTGAGTTTTAAGCTTCTTCTTTTTCTTCTTTCTTTTTTCTTTTTTTTTTAAATAAATAAAAAATAAAAAATTTCGCTGTCAACCTTAATGTTTATGAAACTGAGATTTTCGATCTGAATTTCAAAACCCTTTTATTCCATGGTACATCTGCATAACAAATATATTAAAACATGAAATCAATTGATCTCCACAGGATTCATGTGGTATGGAATTGAGCTAGCAAAAGGATACAAAATCATTTGGGGTACCAGTTCCACATGGAGATATATAGCAGGAGTATGAAACAATATTTGCTGAAATTCACCAGCATGAGATATTTTTCTTGAATAATCTCGTAATGAAACATAGAAACAAGCTTATTTTATGGATTGAAAAAACAATATATCAATAAATTGTACTTAAAGAAAAAGCTAATCAAGATCACACTATCGCTCTTCTCTAAAAAAAAAAAAAAAAAAAAGATCACACTATCGCATAAGTTTTCAAATTTGTGAAGTAATACTATCCTTATTGAATGCGACCATTTTTTTCAAACTTATAAACTAACTATTACATTAACTTGCTAAATGAAGTACTTTTTATTATAAAATTTAATATTTTTCTTGAATAATCTCATAATGAAACATAGAAACAAGCTTATTTTATGGATTGAAAAAACAATATATCAATAAATTGTACTTAAAGAAAAAGCTAATCAAGATCACACTATCGCTCCTCTTAAAAAAAAAATAGAGATCACACTATCGCATAAGTTTTCAAATTTGTGAAGTATAATACTATCCTTATTGAATGCGACCATTTTTTTCAAACTTATAAACTAAATATTACATTAACTTGCTAAATGAAGTACTTTTTATTATGAAATTTAATATACATCTCTGTAACAAAATGTTCATAATAAATTCAACACTAAGGAAAAAAGTATCTGATTAAATATTATCTATTAAATCTCACTTTACTAAAGTAGAATACACAAAATAGGTCTTAATAAAAGAGAAATTTTATTATACTTAGAAAATTACACACTTTGCTATACTTATCACTTTTTGACTATTGTTTTCTTGCTTGCCTATACATTTGTTTCCAGTACTTTTTAGATGTTTGATACATAACATAGCTAGAAAGCCAATAGAGGAGGTTTTTTCCTTACTAAAATTCAACCACTCATGTGTTTTTTCATTCCATGATTATTCAAAACATATACAAAATACCTTAGTGAAGTCGGTGATAAATCTTACATACATAATTTAGTGAGGATATTAGAATATATAAAGCAAACTTTTAGCTCAATAACGAAAAAACAACCAGGTTGTGTCGTTGCAGGACGACTCCCAGCTCTCTTTTGCATCCTCGAGGAAAGAGCATAATTTTCCCAAAATCACCCATTCTAAAGATTGAGCTACTGATGTCACCTGCCTTAAATTCAGTAAATTTCCACGCATCCATCATCACTTCCATTTCTTCAAACTGGTGGAATACTCTATTCACTAGGGCAAATCGGATCTGGAGTTTCATGCACGCCCCTGCATAACCACAAACTCACATCAAAGAGTAAGAGAGAGAGAAGGAGAATATTAATATTTGCAAGATCTGGAAGTTCTCCAATGGAGATTTTATTTTCTTATAGGATGGTAATTTCATTTGTAGCAGGTGAGGGTTTTCTAGATGAGGTACGGTAGTATTTCTTTAAAATGCTCAAAATATAGACCGTTCAAAAGGCATCTTTCAGTTTCATTTATTTTTTCTTTCTCCAAAAATAAGTTTCATTTATTTTGTTGGGGCCACTCACGTCACATGTTTACTTTAGTCAAGCATCAAAGGTACGTCTTTTTGTGGTGGAGCACATGGAGTAATGACTTTTGCCGGCCATCTTTTGTGACTTTTAAAGGCACCAGCATGTATCTCTATCTCATGTCTTTTTTATTCTTTTCTTTTTTTTTCTTTTTTTTGGGTGGCCCAAAGTGCATTTGGTCACGAGCCAAACAAAGGGTAATTCTGAAAATTAAAAACATTATGTCTGTTTGAATACTGTTTATTTTGCTAAAAATTGAAAATAATTAAAAAATTACTATTCACGCGCATTGCATTGTTCACATGCCTAAATGCATTGTTCATGTGAACAATGCAAGAGGCGCTAAAAAAAAAAAAAAAAAAAAAAAAATGAAACGCAGGCACACATTGTGTCCATTTGGTTTGTTCACATTTTGCGTCTGCATTTTCTCTCTTTTGCATTTTTGGCCTTTTTTTTTTTTTTTTTTAAGTCCAACGCCTCTTGCACTGTTCATGGGACATGAACAGTGCATTCAGACTTATCTACAGTAACCTTTGTGTGAACAGTAATTCAGAAATTATTTTTTGGCAAAAATGCAAAACTGACCATCTAACTTTCACTTTTTTTCATTTCAGTTCTCTAACTTTCAGTTTTGTCAATTCAATGCTCTAACTTTCAATTTTTTTCAATTCAAGGCTCCGTTATAGATCTGTTATTGTTGTCGTTAAACACACCAAAACGACACCGTTTTCATGTGGTTTTTTTTTTTTTTTTTTTTTTTTTTTTTTTTTTTTTAATTTGGAAATAAAAGAAGAAGAAGAAGAAAACAATAAGGTCATTTCCTTTCCCCTGAATCAAAACAAAACATTAGAAGATTTCCAATCCCTAACTTTGAGAGAGAGAGAGAGAGAGAGACATTAAGTTCACTGGCGACTGAGTTCACCCCTGTAGACCTCGCCGCCCCTACTCGTTGTGTAAACCACCTCGCTGCTCTGCCTTGATTGAATCAGTGATGGGTGTGCTCTACCTTGCCTTACCGTAGCTCCTCCTCGCCTGTCCTCCACTTCTTTCCCAGCCACTTTGTAGGTATATTTTTGTAGCTTAATGACTAAACTAAACTAATTTGTATATAAATGGGTCATCTGCGTTGCCCCCCAACCAACACTTCTCTCATAAATACCTTCACCCAACAAAGAATAAGCACAAGAATAGTTTCTCTCATAAATACCTTCATCCAGCAAAGAATAAGCACAAGAATAGTTTTAGTGTGTTTTTTTTTGGGTATATGTAGTAGCACAATGAGTTGTGTGTTATATAAAGCTGGTGACTTTTTCTGTTGAAGATTTTTTTTTTTTTTTTTTTTTTTTTTTTGCATTTTGTTTGTTTATGTTGGACTTTGTTGACTGATAGGTGAGATTAAATGCGTTGGGATAATCTACTTTATATAAATTGTTTTTTTGGTCTGTTTGCTGAACATCTTCACATGCAATTTTATTGTTTCGAAACAATTTGGTCCCCACTTGGAGGAATTGTTTGTTGTGTGGGGTATTTAGATGTCAGCACTTTATTTTTATGTTGGGCTAATGGTGTGTGTGGGGTTACTTAACACTGACTTTGTCACTGTCTTTGTAGGCTAAAATACTTATGTTGTGTGCTGACTTTTTTTTATTTTAAACTTTCAGAGGGAAGATGATTGGTCAGAATTTTACATTAGTTCTTCACTACAATGGAGTATTGCACCACTCGGTTAAAAAGAGGAAGTATACAGGTGGCAAGGTGAAAGTTTATGATAATGTGGATTCGGATTGCTTTTCTGTACTAAAGGTTAAGAATTATTATGCGGAGTTAGGGGTATTGGATTATGTCCAATTTTATTATCTTGTGCCTGGGTTGGATCTTGACAATGGCCTAAGACATTTGTCTACTGATGGTGATACTCATGAATTATTTAAGTGTCTTGACCCCATTGATCCTAAAATAGACATTTATGTAGAACATGCAACCCCTGTTCAGAAACAATTGTTAGTCAAGGATGTCAGCATTGTTGATGCTGCAAATTTGGTTGGTTGTGGTGTTGGTGTGGAGGGTGTGGGTGTTGATGGCATTGATGGTGATTGTGATGATAATGAAATCGATGTGGAGAATGGGGATGTTGATGAAGTTGATGTTAAGGATGGGCATATGAGAATGGCGTTGTGGGAGATGTGGATTATGAGTGGTATGACTTTGACTATGATGACCCAGCCAACGAACAATTATATGAAATTACTGTGGATGACTACACAATTCAGCCCCCCATAACCCATAACAATCAGCCCTCACAAGAACTCACAAATGTCATCCATCCATTGTCATACCCACCTAATTTTGCAAACCAATCACTATCCCACCTAGATCTAGTTCCAACTCTTTTTAATTGGCCGTTGGATGAAATTCCAAGTGGATCCGACTATGCATCCTTGGACCAGTTGCATTCTCCCAACAATTTTGATGGTGAGCAAAAGAAAAAATTACCTAAATTCAGAAGTGAATACTTAAAGGATCCTAAGTTTTTGTTGGGGATGTCATTTAGGGACAACAAGAATTCAAAGAGTTTGCATGAGCTTACAAATTGATGCATGGATATGGCATCAAGTTGTCAAAGAATGAGAAGGCTAGGGTGAGGTATAAATGTGTTGAAGGTTGTCCTTGGAAAGTGTCTGCAGGTCTTGATAAGGAGGCAAACTTTCAGATTAGTGCGTTGTATGGTACTCATACATGCATTAGATCTTTCCATAGTAAGCAAGTTTCTGCACATTGGGTGGTAGAAAAGTATGTTGATCAATTTTGGACTAATATTGAATTTAAAGCTAAAGATTTGGTAGCTGCAGTGGGGTGGGATGTTACTATGTAGCTTGCCTTGTCGAAGGCATATAGAGCTAGAGACATTGCTAGAGGCATGGTAAGAGGGGACTTTTGTGAGCAATACACCAAGGTCAGATGCTATTGTGTGGAGTTGAGAAGATCTAACCCAGGTACCACAGCTAAAGTCACAGTTGTTGTCCCTGATCATAATTTCAAGAGGGTCTATGTGTGCTTAGTTGCATGTAAAGAAGGATTTGTTAGTCATTGTAGACCATTGATAAGCTTAGATGCTTGTCATTTGAAGGGTGTAGTTGCTGACCAACTTCTAGTAGCTATGGGTATAGATGGAAATGATGGTATGTACCCAATTGCTTATGCTGTTGCTGAGGCAGAAAATAAGGAGACTTGGACATGGTTTTTGGAGAATTTAATAGGTGATATAGGGCTTGTGAGAGACCATGGATGGTGCTTTATTTCAGACCAACAAAAAGGTTTACTTCCTGCTTTAGCTACTGTGGTCCCAGACGCATACAATAGATTTTGTGTGAGGCATTTGTTTGCTAACTTCAAGAAGAACTATCAAGGAAAGGAGTTAAAGGACTTGATGTGGAGGGCAGCTAAGGCATCAACAAGAGCATCATTTGAAAGTTATATGAATCAAATGGAAATAGTGAGCAAGGAAGCTTGTGATGATTTAAGAGGTAAGTCTCCGATGCAGTGGGCTAGGCACGCTTTTCCCTATTATCCAAAGTGTGATATGCTATTAAATAACTTTTGTGAGACTTTTAATTCGAAGATTGTGGAAGCAAGAGAAAAGCCCTTGGTCAATATGCTTGAAACCATTAGAAGATATCTCATGGTTAGGATCCGTAAGAATAGGGATTCAATGGCTAAGTATGAAGGCCTTATTTGTCACAAGATCCAGCAAAAATTAGAGAAATGTAAAGAGGCTAGCATTGATTGCACATTTATTTCGTCAGGTGGGGTGAGGTGGGAGGTGAATAGTGGTGGCAAGCGATTTGTGGTTGATGTGGAGAAACGTTCATGTGCTTGCAATTGCAGGGATTTGACTGGGATCCCTTGTAAACATGCAGTGCATGTAATAGGTTTCAGGAAAGAACGGGCTGAGGATTATGTGCATGACTTCTATAAGAAGGATACATATATTGCTTTATATTCGCATCTCATTCAGCCATGCAATGGTCCTGATTTGCGGCTGGAAGTAGATGGAGATGCAATACTTCCTCCAATCCATAAGATCCAGCGAGGGAGGCCTAAGATTGATAGAAGAAGAAAGGATAAAGATGAAGTTCATAACCCTTACAAGATGAAGAGGAATCAAACAAGTTTAAGATGTGCACATTGTCATCAATTGGGTCATAATAGAAGGGCCTGCAGGAGCAAACAAAGACCACCAGGAGTAGCAACTGCCAAGGGCAAAGGTAAGGCAGCAACTGACAAGGGTAAGGGCAAGGGCAAGGCAATAAGTAGCGGCAGAAAGAGGATATTTGAATTCATTTAAATTATTTCCTTAATGCAGCAAATTATGCACATTTCTAATGTTTTTCACATGCAAGTCGCCAGCACTAAAGAGCACTTCATGGGATTTAGAGTGCAAGTAGACAGTGCATTTAGCAGCCAACAAAGCAATGTATGTGTGACATGTATATATATATATATATATATAGAGAGAGAGAGAGAGAGAGAGAGAGAGAGAGAGAGAGAGCTAAGCAGCCAACAAAGTAACTTCCTTTGTTTATTTCAGTGACTTTGTTTATTTCAATGACTTTGATATGTTTCTAAATACTAAGCCTAAAACTGGTCCTTCAATATACTTTGTTTATATCACTGTATGTTGGATGTATATCAATAAAAATTTAACACCTAACCGAAGCTTGATGTTTATGAATTTTAATAAAATACCAATATGGCAACTAAATATATATATGTTTATTACTTTTATATCTTTTTGCTATCAACTTCTAATGTCTATATACTTTTCACATCCAGGCTATCAACATTGAGGGGAACTCGAAGAGATTTAGAGCAGGAGTTGGTGGTAGTCAACAAAGCTGCAAAAATTTTAATAGTCAACAAATTAGCAAAACTTAGTTACTTCTAGGAACAGTACTTCAAAACTTAAGCATGTAGTTTGTTATGTAATTGGCCAAACACGGCTATTATTTTTTGATATTATTGCCAAACTATTAAGGCAATTTAGTTTTTGAAGCAAGTAGGCAAGGTAGGGGTGGATTTGTTTCAATTTTTCTTATACATAGTTAAGGCTTGGTTTCCTTTAGCTCATGGTGGAATTGACCAGTTTGATTGATTTCTTGTGTTGTATGGAAGGTTTGTTCCATTTATGCATTTACAAGACAATTTGTTCCAAAGCCTATCTCCATTCTCTTTTGGAGGTTTGATATAGAAACCTGCAGTATCTCTCTGCTCAAATTTACAAATGTGATCATCCCAAGTGGGATTTGAAGCTTAATTCAATGAATTGAAAGTTCTTTAAATATTTTGTCCTATTTTCCTGAGAAAAAAGTAATGATTTCTTGACCACCCGGCTGTTGACACTTTATAAATGGCCCTGTCCCAAGTCAAAAGCAACACACATGCGAAATACTACCAAATAAACAATTGCTATGCCCATTTATTGTATGCTAGATACCTTGACTTTAAAATTACATCTACAAGGGGTGCAGCTTTCCCTTTTGCACATGCAATTACCAAAATCTTTGACTAAACAGATTATAGAAGAAGTTATGAGATCCTAGCAATATATGATTTGAAAGGAAAAGAGATCTTTCGATTATCACATAGCATTTTACATTCATTCATTTTTTTTTTATGGAAAGCATTTTACATTCATTCTTGATTGTTAATCTTACAGAAACAAGGATACAAATCTATTGTGCATTACAAAACCAACCCACCAGTTTTTTGAAATGGAAAACATTACAACAGAGGAAAATAAAACAAAAACAATTGCCCAAAAAAAAATAATAATGACACATCTTCATGATACATATGGAGATAATTTATATAAAAATTCTATAAGGAGAGCAAAATTCCTAAACCCAAAATTCTATAACACGTCCTGATTTAAACTATAAACAATTGCCTTTGAGTGCCAATCAAGTCTTCTGACTTAGTTGGCTTCCTCTCCCCACTTTTACCAATCAAGTCCTCATAGTCTTCATGGCACACCCATCACCGATTTAGAACACCCATCATCGATTTAGTTAAGGCAGAACAATGAGGTGGTTTACACAGCGAGAAGGAGCTACGGTAAGGTAAGGCAGAGCACACCCATCACCGATTCAGTCAAGTCAGAGCAGCGAAGTGGTTTACACGGCGAGCAGGGGCGGCGAGGTCTAGAGCAGGGGCGAACTCAGTTGTCGGTGAACTCAGTCTCTCTCAACTCAGTTGTCGGTGAACTCAGAACTCTCTCTCTCTCTCTCTCTCTCTCTCTCTCTCTCTCTCTCTCTCTCTCTCTCTCTCTCTCTCTCTCTCTCTCTCTCTCTCAAAGTTAGGGATTGGAAGTCTTCTAACATTTTGTTTTGATTCAGGGGAAGGGGATCAACGACGTCGTTCCCCTTATTGTTTTCTTTCTTTCTTTTTTTCTTATTTTCTTTTAATTCCGAATTTTAAAAATAAAAAAAATAAAAAAAAAAAACCACATGAAAACGGTGTCGTTTTGGTGTGTTTAATGGTAGCAGTAACAGATATATAACGGAGCCTTGAATTGAAAAAAATTGAAAGTTAGAGGACTGAATTGACAAAACTGAAAGTTAGAGGATTGAAATGAAAAAAATGTGAAAGTTAGAGGGTCAGTTTTGCATTTTTGTCTTTTTTTTTTTTATTGTTTTTAGTTTTCCATTTTCAATTTTCAGTAAAATAAGCGGTATCCAAATGCACACATTAATTTAGAAAATATTTTTTAAAATTTTTTATAAGAAAATAAAAGTTAACAATTTTTTGTATTTTTTTTAATGGTATATATATACACTGAAAGAAAATTCAATTAGATTTCAATTTGGAATTCAATTATAATCTAATTTTTCCCCACGTGTTTCATCTAATCTAAGTTTTTAAATTTTTGTATTAAGTGAGTCAATTCAGTGTAAAAATTTAATTTCAATTAGGGTTTAATTTTACATCACGTGTCCCATTTAATCTAAGTTTTTAAAATTTTGTACTAAATGATTTAATTTAGTGTAAAAACTATAAGTCCAATATAAATAAACCAAATGATTATGTTTTCTAACTCTATAAACCAAATGAGTTATTTTGTGTTATATTTAATAGAATTTCACATACAATATATATTGTATATATAGTATCCAATAATAATTTTCAAAATTATATACATAATAGCAATTTAATGAGAAACTTGGTATAACCAATATCTCTTGTAAAGAAGCTTGGCATAAACAAGATAGAGAAAAATAGAAGAAGATGGTGAGTATAAAGTATCTCTTGTAACAATTATACCAAGTCATCCATATAACAACTCAATGAGTGAATATTGTGTGAGACGTTGGTGGAATACACTTTGTCAAAAAAGTATAAAAATTAAATTACATAAAATTTACTCATTGGTTGTCAAATGGGTGACTTAGTATATATAATACTTTCTTGATAAAGAAAGAGAGAACAAAAATATTTCAAAAGATATTTTACATGAGTTTTTTAAGCTTTATGAGCTAATAAATGCTTATTGCACACTTTGATGTGTTTATTAGCTTTTTTTTTTTTTTTTTTTTCTCAAAGAACATATTGGCATATGTATTACAAAAGATAATAAATTATCTATAAACTATATTGGTTGCTCCTCTATTAGATTTGATTAATTATGTATTACAAGTTTTAGATGGGACTTTTTAAAGTTTTAATTGAAACTATCAACTACTCCATCTAGATACAATGTAAGGGTATTCATTTGCCAATATTCTCCTCACGGCCATTCTCATTTGAGTCAAAGTTTGCAAGTGCATCTCTTGCCCGACCCTCTTCAACCTTCTCTTCTTTAGACAAGTCCCATCTATGAACCTCTTTGAAAGACACATAGTGTGGAACACCTTGCGCTATGTCTCCCTAAAGCTCACAGTTTCACACACACCTCTCTTGGCTACCATTATTTCACACAAAGCCACATTTTGACCATTGGACTTTAAAAGTGCGACCTAGACCACCAGTTGTCAATACCAAATGCCTCTTTCTGTCCTTTAGACCCACTGCTTCCTCTAGCCCAACAGTGAGATCTTTCTTTGCTAACTCAAAAGAACCTGGGCCGTTACTCCCTTCTAGTAGTCCTAGTTTGGTCCTTTAATGGCCTTTTGGAACGGCCTTTTAGGTCCAGTTGTCAAAAATCCAAATATCAATAAATAAATAAAGAGTAATAGTAGTAGTGTATAGGTAGTAGCGCAAAACTTAGATACAGTTACTTAAGTTTTTTTTACTTGGATTTATTTTTTAAATTTTAGATACCAATCTAGTTAAATAATACAGCTAACACAATTTTCTTTTTATCTCTTCTAGATTCATAAGAAATAAAAACTCATTTAGAAAAGGCGTAAATGCTCTTTTCGTCCCTATATTTTGGGTCATTTCTATTTTGGTCCCTATATTTCTATTTTACCACTTTTAATCCCTAAACCAATTAACGCGTATTATTTTAGTCATTTCCGTCAGCTAACAAACGGAAATAGCTGACGTGGCTAACGGCACATTAAAATAATAATTAAAAAAAAATCTATTTTGACATTAAAAAATGCCACGTCAGCATCTAAATTAATTTTAATTAAATAAAAAAATTTTAAAAAAATTACAGATCTAAGAACATAAGAACTTGTTCTTCAATGTTCTTCTTAAATCAAGAAATAAACCCAAAATCAAAGAGCATGAACATCAAACCAACAGGAAAAAAAAAAAAAAAAAAAAAAAAAAAAAAAAAAAAAAAAAACATGAACATCACCAAATCAAAGAGCATCAACAAGAGCAAACACAGGAAAACCCACATGAAACCACACCCAAACCAAACCATCCAAAGAATAGAAACCCAGCAAAGCACCCAACTCATCCACTCCCAAACCAAACCATAATCAAAGAAATTTCGAATACCACAAGAAGTTAATAACTTAAAAAACAAAAAGAAATTTCAAAATACGAAATTCCCAGCAAACGCCAAAACCAAATCTCTAGCAAACCCCAAACCCTAAATGTCTAGAAACGATCACCGATCAAACCAACAACAACAACAAACCCTGCAATCCCAACCAACGAACCCAGTCGAACCCAACACCCACCAACAAGCTCTCTTCCACCCAGAAGGAATCGAACTGAGATTCCTATCAAAAAAGCTACGCGCTCTGGCCAGATTTTGGTATCGAGAAGACCGATAATGACATCGGAGCCAATAATGACAGAGGTCCTTGAACACGACGAGGATTAAGGGGTTTTTGCCGATCGTATTACCTTCGCTTTGCGTGAGAGAGGCAGAGAAGCCATCTCTTTCTCTAAACCCAGATCCGATCAAACCCAGTCAAACCCACCAACGATCACCGATCAAAGCCAAAGAGAAAGGCCAGATTCCAGCAAACCCAGTCGAACCCAGCACCCATCATCTCTTTCTCTAAACCCAGATCCAAAGAGAAAGCTAAAAGAGAGATAGAGATAGAGATTTTGATATGAGAGAGAGAGAGAGAGAGAGCTTTAGATGAAAGAGAGCTTCATTTTAGATGAGAGAGAGCATTAGTAAGTTGAATCTAGTGGATGAGCCATGACCAAAATGTTTTTATTTGGATTTCAAATAAAGTAAAATGTCGTTGCTGGGTTTGCTCTTTGATTCTAGGTTTGATGTCGTTGCTGGGTTTTTATATTCTTAGATTTGTAATTTTTTTTAAATTTTTTTTATTTAAAATTAATTTAGATGCTGACGTGGCATTTTTTAATATCAAAATAGATTTTTTAATTATTATTTTAATGTGCTGTCAGCCACGTCAGGTATTTCCGTTTGTTGTCTGACAGAAATGACTAAAATAACACGCGTTAATTGGTTTAGGGACTAAAAGTGGTAAAATAGAAATGTAGGGACCAAAATAGAAATGACCCCAAAATGTAGGGACGAAAAGAGCATTTACGCCTTTAGAAAACCATGAAAACCTCCTCTACTTCTCAATTCTCACCCTCAATCCTAAATTTCATATTTCTAAACTTTTGGAGTCACAACCTAGAGTTGTGACGAAGTTGACATGCCTTAAGCCATGAAGGGAAAATAGAAGAGGTAGCTTTTGATTTTGAGGTAGCTTTTGATTTCAAGGTCACTGGTGTGAGACAGTGTCGATTCGCTGACTTCAGCTAAAGCTACTAACTCCTTCATAGTCTCTTGCATCCATAAATTGATCAAACATGACAGTTTGTTTCCGTTATTCATGTTTGCTTTGCTCTGCTTTGCCCAAATACAAAGTACTTTGAATATACAGTCAACGTTGAGCCTTGCATTTCAAAACATCGTCTATGAAATATATCTAGATTCATATCACGAATTAGAAGTCTAAGCATAATCGACTTGAGGTTTGAGAAAAAAAATTTGCCCATTTCTTGATTTGGATTTAGAAGCATGAGATTGAAGGATTGAGGGTGAGAAGTGAGTATTGAGAAGTTGAAGAAGCTGAGGAATTAATGCATCTAGGAGGAAAAAGAAAATTATCAGATGGTGCTAACTTTAGTTAGTTGTAGTATTTAGCTAGACAATTGTCTTAAATTTAAAGAGGGAACCCAAGTAATAGTATCTAAGGTATTATATCTAAGTTTTAGCCTAGGTAGTAATATATGAGATGTGATATATATTGATGATGCACAAAAAATCGGTAAGTTGAATGCTCCGAGCTTCAATGGGCTTGTGGTTGCTTGAAATGCCTGAAAATAAAGAAGCACAAGATCAAAGGTGATTGGGGTGAATGGGCCAAGAACCCTCCGATGCTTAAGTTAGTTTTCTCTCTTGAACTCAGGAATTCCAACTCTATGAGTGGTGAGAACTTAACTTAATTTGATATGGCTGAGTCCTTTTATAGTGAGCTTTGGAGCGTTTACTTGTTAGTAACTTCCTCAACGTGGATGGAAGTTAGAAAGTTCAGACTTAACTTCTACAATTGCTATCAAAAGTTAAGAACTTAGTGGGAAGTTAGAGCGATGAATAATGATTTTGCTCCTACTTCAGAATAGTATAATGTGGTCTGAATTATGAGCTTTTGAATATAGATTTACTCGGAAAATTTTCTAAGTGTTGGGAAGTCATCCAGGTGACTTCATGCTGGACGACCTTCTTGCACTTGGTCAACCTTCCTAGTTTTGGACGACACTATGGACGAACTGGAGATGGTCCAATTTTTTTGGTTCACCATCATATATGATGTGAAATATGAATGCATATCATTTGGCTCAAGGTTTTAAGACATTCTAAAATTTTAGCATAAAAATGAGAATGAAAAATAAAAATTGACATATATACACATATTATGAATTTAAATGAAAATTTTATAGATTGAAATAACTTATATATATTAAGTTATTTATTTTATTATGTTCCAATTTAGTAGCATTTTTATTTATCTTAGTATGATTTCATAAAACATTATTAAAAAAACAAATTTAAAATTTAGTATTTAATATATAGTTTTTTTTTTTTCAATTTTACCCATGTTTTCTAGCAAAAATAACAAATAAGTAAATGAAGGAGAATATTTTATTATTATATTCCTTGAGTACTTAGCTTAAAAAGGAGCAAATATATATATATATATATATATATATATATATTTATTTATTTATTATTTATTTCTCTCATATAATTTAAATAATTTTTGTTTGTTTCGCATATAATAAACATACTTACATATTATATGACATAAGCTAATCATCCAAATTATAGATATATCTTAATAGATCCAAGAAAAAGAAATTAAGGATTATAAAAAAAAAAAATTTAAAAAGAAGAAGAAGAAGAGAAAATGTTGGTGTTTAATAACAAGTAGCAAAACAAGGAACTAAAAATATTAATTATAAATTTCATTGTAGTATATTATAACACATATTAAAGTTTAATTAAGTTGAAGTATTTTCGTAAAATATAATATGAAAAAAAACATTTGTTTTATATATAAATGGATACAAGACGGGTATGGGATCACTTGTCTTTGTCCTCACTTTTGGGAGGGTTCCTCCCCCGACCTTGACTCGCTTGCCTCGTGGGTTACCTACCATAGGCTAGAAAAACAAATACGAATTTACCAATGATCCCTAAAACTAGACGTGGCAAAACAAGTGAGTCGGGTTGAGTTAATTGGGTTGGCGAGTCAAATGGGTCACGGGTCAAAACAGGTCACGGGTCAAAACAGGTCATTTTTAAACGGGTCAATCGAGTTGCAGGTCGAGTTGGGTTTACCAGTATTTTTCAAACAATTTTCTTTTTCAATTACAAAAACAAATCAATGACAACTTGTTTAAAGAGAATGAATAAAATCAATTAAGCAAATGAATTGCACTTAATGCCATTTGTTAATATCTTTCCAATTCTGACAATTTTGAGCATGACAAAAATTATTTATAGTCATAAATTCATGATAAAAAAAGTCTTCAATGCTAATAGTACACTATCAAAATGCATATATAGAGTATATATAGAGTATAAACATATCTTTCATTCACAGTATTTTTCATACTTTATTGAAATGATAAGTTATGAGTGGTGGATAATCATTTTTCCATGCATTTATTATTGACATCACTTATTTTCTATCACTCACAAGCTGTCACCTCAACAAGTTGTGGAAAAAATTGTATTCCTAAACTTATTCAAATATTTTTACTGAATTTTTTAGTTATCCCTTAGAGATATACTAAGGGATAAGGATAAATAACATTTTGAAATTTCTTGAATGTGGATTAAAAAAATGTCTAAATATATGTTAGGGATTTGAGCCATGAACATTTTTATTGAAAATATCAAAAGTTATCAATTAAGCTAAAAGACTTTTAACCTTTGGAAACTATAGTTATTGACATCAAAAGGGATCAAGTAAGCTTGAAGAGGGCTATGAAAAACAGCTAAAATTTCATTTAAATTGTTTCTATTTTTTAAATAGATATAATAAAATTTCAATCTATAATATTTGGTCCATGTCTCCTAAATTGTTTGAGTTATACATTGGTTTGAATGTAAACAAAATTTGTAATAAATTGATAAAATTGCATTGCCGTTTAATCCTTTGAATGAATTTGTGAGTGTATCATGTAGTTGACTCAAGCTAACAATAAATAAATATAAAAGCTCCTTTTAGGTACCACAAAAGAAATAGTAACTCTTTGAAAACTATCTGCATATCAATAAATGGGCCAAGAGGTTCAACCATTCAAGCGACACTGTTGTTTGGATTAAGGGGTATAGAGAGGACTAAGGAGTAGAGTAGTACTGTTAGCTGAAAATTACTAATTTTCAGCTAACACTACTTTACTCCTCTACTCCTCAATCTAAATTAGCGCTTATTAGACATAAGGCTTCTTTTTATGCACCATTGAATAGTAACTCTTTAGAAACTAAAATTGGTCACATCAATGACGAGACCAACAAGACTTAAAGGAGGCCATTGGCCGACTACAGCTAGACCTAGTATTGAATGATATATATATATATATATATATTTTAATGGTTGTCTTGAGTCTTGACAGCCTTGTGTAACGTGTTGTCTTGTCTCATGTCTCATATCATGTTTGTGAAGCACTGAAGCTTAATTGTTTATAACTTTATATCTATAATATATTGATTATTAGTTTTGGTACTTTGTGCTTTATGCTTTATGCACCTAGTATCAAGATGTAGCTTAAATTTTTTTTAGAGAACTTTTTTAACGGGTCGGGTCGCAGGTTATCCAGGTCGGGTCACGTGTCAACCTGTTTTTGCTTCAGGTAAAAAAAATCAAGTTCAGGTCAGGTATTTTTTGGGTCGAGTCAGAAAATTTTGACCCGTATTACCATGTCTACCTAAAACCGAGTCACAACACTACCACATTCCAACAATAGAGTTAAGCCCCAGCAAAGCAATTGAATGGAGTAAAGGTCAATAGCTGGAGAGCAAATGCAACCACTGTTTTACCCTTTATCGCCTAGCTAGTTATAGTGGCTGATCTCCTTGGCTTGGGAAGCGTTCACATCAATAAGGCGAAAGTTGAGGTCAACAATGAGAGAGGAATTGATTGATGAAGTCAGTAGTCTTCTCTAAAACTTCTCTTAACTTAGTCTTTTTTTTTTTTTAATAAATGGTTTGGGTTTTGGGATGGGAGATAAATACCATCATTTGACCTGCCCTTGTTTTGGGTTTTGAGGAAAAAAAACCCACATCTGCAATAATCTCTCGGTGGGGTGACCATTATGTCAAGTTCGAGTTTAGTACTTGTAGGTTGGTTGCTTATGGCAATCCCATGTTTTATACTTAATATAAACCGCTTTTAGTTTTCTTAAAAAAAAAAAATGTTATAACACATGATTATTTTTTAAAAGAAATAGGTACTGATTGTATAACACATGATTACATAATGTTATAATATGCTTATTATTAACTATAAATATAACAATAAGAAATATAAATTCATGTCTTTTAACTTGCTTCACCTTCCCTTAAACTCTTATTCTTCCTATAACTAACTAGTGGTTTCTCTGCTGCTTTGAGAGTGTCAGGGGCGAAGAAGTTTCCTTTCTGACAAATGAGATTTATGTTGGGTTAGGGGGTCTAAATCGAAACTTGACTATGGGCTTGATGCATGGCCCAAAAGCTATCAGTGAAGATCCAAAGAGTTCATTGTATTTTATGCCTTGGGCCTAGATTGAGACCGGCAAGAGTGGACCATAAACAATCCCTACAGCAGACACATTAGCATGGTTAAAAAACATATTGTAAGAAATAGTCCAGCAGTAAAATGTTTCTGCAGAAAATGACCTAGCGGTAAGGTGTTTCTGTAGAAAACAGCCCAGCATTAAAGTAAGATAAAATAGGATAAACCTCCAACTGTTAGCTATTTCACAGATTAAGGAAATATCGACACTTTCAAACGCATCATCGCTCTGGAGAAGAGTCTTCTAATACAACAATATGAGGGAAAAATTTTATAGTAATAGTTACATCATAACCATCAATAGTAAATGAATACGTAAATATCATGGGTTCAATCATAACAAATAATGAGGAAAACTTAGTGTGAGATGAAGGGAGAGAGAGAGATCCTAGCTAGCGTAGCAAGATCATTATGGTGCCAAGACATGCTCGTGAATATAGTGAGTATGAGGAACATTTCAAATAGTATGAGTAGTAAGAGAGAGTGTGTATAGTAAAACTACTGGGGGTAGATAAGTGTTTATGAGTAGAGCTAGGAAGAGTGTTTGTGAGTTAGGAGCTGGGGAACTTAGTTTCTAAGCTTGAAATTAAGAACTCAGTTTTTTTCAGAGCTTAGAGAAGGATTAAATAGAGAAGTTAAGGAAGAACTCCTTTTTCTTGGTGTATATCTTAGTGTCCTCTTTGAAGCATTAATGGAGAGTTCCATTTATATTTTGGGTTTTAGGAGGTAATCAGCAAATAATCTCTACTAAATCTTTCTCAATCTTCAGAAAATCCTTAAAGAATCATTCCTAGGATTTTAGCTAACAGTGGTAAGCTCAACTTTTAGAAGGTTCTTGCTATTTTGGGTAATAACAGCTGAGATTCTGACTTAGCATTGAATGCTGATTGGCCTTGGCTTATGGGATTAAAGCATGCTTTAGGCTAATGATCTTGGTTATGCTGCTGCTAGAATGAGAGCTCCCTAGGGCAAATTGTATCACTCCAAGCCAGGTGTCAACCTTGGAGCCCTTGCTGGGAACTTTGCTGGGATCCCCTTGGTGCCCACTAAACCACATTTCCCTAAATTTCCCCATTTGGGGTTCGTGTGCTTGGTCCATGAACCAGTGAATACAGGTTTTTAGTATGAAAATAAATTGATTTCAAGTTGTTTCAGGAGCTTTAATGGCCTGGTCATGGATGCTCCTAGTTCTTGACCAGATGGGTTAGAGAAGAAAGAAGTGACAGCTGGCTGAAACTTCCCAGCTTTTTGTCACATCACCTTCAGCTTTATGTCACATGAGAAATAATGGAATTTCAGCTTGTGAAGGAAGGGTTTAACCTCTGATGGACACGTGTCCTCTTTTGATCCGATTGGACAAGTTAGGATTTGATGGGAATGGGCTCCAACTGTTTAGTTGTGCTGAAATTTGGTTGGTCAGCTCACGTGATCTCTAGCTGCTAGGATTTGTGTGTGAGCTGGGCTGGCCTAGCTAGGCTTTGTAGTTAAGCTTCCTTGGGCTTGGTTATCCCTACAAAATGAATAGTTTTGCCATGGGTGAGCTTTTATAAATCTTGTAAGAGATGTATTTCTTGAGGGATGAGTAATTATATTTCCCATGAGTAGGGGATTTAGTATATGTAAAACAAGTGTCAAAATAATATTTGAGTTTTGTAAATATGTGCCAAAATAGCATTTGGGCTTTATGAAATAGTTACCAAAATAATATTTGGGTTTTGTAAAATAGGTGCCGAATTAGTATTTGGGCTTTGTAAAATAGTACCAAATTAGTATTTGGACTTTGTAAAATAGTGCCAAATTAATATTTGGGCTTTGTAAAATAAGTGCTAAATTAGTATTTGGGCTTTGTAGAATTTTGTAAATAATATTGCCGTGTAGCAACGGGCTCTTAGAAAGTGCCATATCGTAACGCGTTTTAGAATTGCCGTATCGTAACGGGCTTTAGAGATGCCGTATCGTAACGAGCTTTAAAGATGCCGTGTCGTAACAGGCTTTAGAGTGCTATATCGTAATGGGCTTTAGAGATGCCGTGTCGTAACGGGCTTTAGAGATGTTGTATCGTAACAGGCTTTAGAGATGCCGTATTTTAACGGGCTTTAGAGATGTTGTGTTGTAACGAGTTTTAGAGATGCTGTGTCGTAATGAGCTTTAGAGTGCCGTATTGTAACGGGCTTTAGAGATACCGTATTGTAACGGGCTTTGGAGTGGGTTTTGTTGGGCTTTTTGGATTTTCCCACAAGGTAAATGCTTTTGGGCTTTTTATAGAAATGGTATAATTTTGTGGCTTAATATGGTAGCAATATGGTGAGTAATTTTGTGAAAACCTGAGTTGTATAATATGTGGGATATAATGGGTAATATTTGTGAGAGGGCCTAAGGAAATTTATGGGGCTTATGTATGGAATATTTATGAAAGCCCAATAACCTGGAGAATATTTGGGTAATATATATATATAGGGAATATTTATGTGGGCTCAAAATAATTTATGGGTCTGTGTGGATATTTTTTTGAGTGGGCTAATGAGATTAAGGCTTGAAAATTTGTACCTCAATAGAGAGTTAGTCTTCTGACTTCTCATGCACTGTAGAATATCTTGTCCCTTCTTTACGAGGGTGTTGTTAGTCTCCTTGGAATAACAAGATTATTCCTTGGCTAGTGGTTTTTTTCAGAGGTCCAAGGAAACAAGAGTGTTGTTTTTTGCCTTTCCTCTGTCCTATGAAGGATCTCGCACAAAATTGGAGTCGTCTAACTTTGTCTGAGAGGGAAGGCCTGAGGTCCTGCCTTACGAATGAAAAGAGCTCCTTGGATTTTTCCATAGCGGCTAAGTTTCTTACAAAGAGAGCCCTAAATGTTGATGTTTGTTGAGGAATCTTTTTTCGCCCCACATGGCACTACTTCATTGGCAACTCATGCCAAATCAACATATTATTGATTTTTTGGGTAAATCTCTTTAAAGCCCAAAATAAGCTTATATCTCATGGATTGGCCTCACATGGCCCATAAAATCCTTACTTCAAGAGGTGGATTCATGGTCCATATTTCCTCTTCATCAATTGGGATCATAACCCCATGACATCATCAACATCAATATATGGATTGGGCTCAAGCAATGAATCAAAGTTCATGGCCTATATTACCTCTCTTACACTCATGGCAAGCGGCTTCTTCAACAAAAACCCACGTTTATGCAAAATGACAACAAAACCCAAGGTACGTCATCTCATCTTTGGCTTATGATCTAAGCTTATAAGTCTCTTTAGGGAAACTTTGGGAGTCGTGGTCTGGAGGGCCAAGAGATATGTTTAGTAAAGCTCTAGCGATTTAAAGTTAATAAAAGAAACATGTTACTTGGCGTGTCTTCTCCAACTCCCTGTACTCTAACGAGTCCATGTGTAACGGGTAACATATGGTAAGCATCTCTTATCACATAGCACTTAAGATGATAAAACTCTCCATTGCTCTTTTCCTAAAACTTAATATTCATCATATGACAAACACTCAAAAACTCCAGCCATCTAAATGCTAAACAAATAACTATTTCTTTTATCTCTAGCTGTTGCTCTGCAAATTTAGAAACCTAATTCTATTATTCTACATAAATCTTATTACTACTTTCAGCTAAAATCCAACTCAAACACATGGCCTAATTTGATTGGCTATCTTTAATCTCCAAACATATAAAATATTCATGATATCTCTAATACCTAGCTGCTATTTGCTACAATCAGACCAAATATTCCTCTGCCAGCTGCTAGAACAAAGCATTAAATGTTTTTCTTGCTCACCAAGATTAAGTTACAACACAATGAGACCTTAACTAGATCTCTAAAGCTTCATTAAATATCAATCAATCATTCTATTACTTACTAAAGATGTAGAATCTTGGACCAAGAATATAAACACCCCAAAAAGGAAACATTTCCAGCAGTGTGTTCAACACTTGACACGTGGCTGAAACTGATATCATCAGCCATTTAATGCTGAAATCTCAGCAGCCTGACATCTGACCTCATCTGCTTCTACCCCAAGCAACAATTGTCTAATGACAACTGTGACAGCTTTTCCTGATAGCTAGGACAACTTTTTCAGAACAGCTGTGACAGCTAACCCAGTAGCCTTAACATTACTAATTCTCCTTATTTGGCTAAGAACTAAAACCAACTAAAGAAACTATCTTTTTCTTGCTAAAATACTTTCTTTTTCTGCTACTTTTTCCTTCAGCAGCTATTTCCCAAAACAGCAATAACATCTTAAAGCTAAACATACTGTTTTTGGTCAAATCTTAGGATGGATTTTCTAAAGATTCATTGCTGATTGGAACAAATTTCAGCTGAGATTATTTACTAAAATACCCCCTTAAACTCAGCTATAAATAGAACCCCTTGTCAACACACCAAAAGGGGGGGGACCAATAGAGAAGAATAATTCTCTCATAAACTTCTCTATTCTCTCTCCTACTAATAATCTTCTTAAGCACTTAATGAAGGTATGAGTTTCTGAGTTTTTTAGTTTCCAAACTAGGAACTAAACTCTTCAGCCCTTAGCTCATAACTACCCTTCATAAGCCTTCATACATCCTCCAGCAGAAAATCCTAGCACCATTACTCTCTTATACTCATTCTCTCACTTTCCATATTCTGAAAATATATCTATCTTGCTGCCCATATCTCTAAACATCTCTTTCTACACTTCTCTTACACAATCTCATACACATTTACTACATTATTACATATAACACACTACAACTCTTCTAAACTCTACTCTCATACTCTCTCACTCAGAAATTCTACTATTTTACTACCCATAAACACTTCTCAATACTCTTCTCCACCTCTCTTACAAAATCCCTTCTTATGGAAGGTACAAACCTGAATGATCAAATAGTGTATAAAACATCTTGAACGTTTAGAACCCCAATTTACAAATTACCAATTCAAACTTAATATCAAACAATATATGTGCGGAAAATGAACATAAGCTTATAACAGAATTGATAAATAATCTAAACCAAATAAAATCACATCCATAGCAGAAATTAAAAGGCAAAGATTAAGGGAAGAGAGATGCAAACATAAGAACAACACAACGATGTGTTATCGAAGAGGAAAATGAAGCCCTAGGCATAAAACCTCTCCGCCACCCTCCAAGCGGTAAATAATCCACTAAAGAATGAAGTTGGGATACATGAACAGCAGAAGACCCTCCAAGCTTCTTGCTCCAACGAGGTTACGCTAAACTTTTGTCTTCTTTAGCTTACTGGATTCTGCTATAACCTATAGCATCAACCAATATCAATTGGTCCCTTCCTAACTGCTTCCCAAGCACCAAATAGCCTTCTCACACATATGGGTATGGTGAGAAAATGTTTTGACTAATGTACCTCTCAAGGATGTAACAATGGAGAGGGTGAGAGTTAAGGAATTTGAAGAGTCACTATGTAAAGATTGTGGATGAGTCAATCTTGTTTTCTCTAGGGTTTCTCTCTCAAAATTCTCTCTAAAAGCTCTTAATATTTCGTGGGTATAAGGGGTATTTATATTGGAGTGAGAAAGGAATGCGAAGAGTCAGTTTTTTCATAACAGAATGGACTGGTGACTTGGCCTCGCGACTTGACTGAGTCGCGAGTCCAAGCCGTGACCTAACTGAATGGCCAGTCTGGACTTTTTGTCTTGTAGTGCTACAGCTGGCATGACAGTTCAACTTCTCTGCATGCTTCACTCGTATGCATCTTCTGGTGACTTGCCATCCGCGAGCCACCTGCGAGATCCAGCCGCGAGTCCCTGCTTCATTGCACAGTCTTGAACATTTCTTCACACTTTCTCACACACTACCCTTACATGATTCCCACCTAAATACAAGGTTACTAATTGCTAAATTACAAGCAAATTTGGCACGAAATAAAGCCAACAAGATGGTTGATTAAATTCAACCTTACAAAACCTATCTTACAAAATCCCTTTCCATGAAGGCAATACTATTCTTAGCTCCACAATATCTAAAAGAGCATTATCAAAAGGGGAAACTCATTTAAGTGCATGATAAGAGGGGCAAGCTTAACCAGCCTCTACACATAGCTGGACATACTCTCTCCCCCTCCAATTGCACCTATTTTTCCCCTTCAATCTTGAAGTTATCATGGCAAGTTGCCTCTCCACCGCTGGAGTCATTCTGCTGGAATCTTATCAACTCACAAATGCTATACAGCTGGAGTTACAAACCATACAAAGATAAGTGACTCTGCTTCTATATCTTTAAATTTACATCATTGAGTACATGATTACTTCACCTTTAAATACGTATTACTTTATTTTAACTTCTATTATGACTACTAATCAAAGCTATTGTATCAAACGCATATTATATATTTATTCAACCATTATCACAATTCTTAGACTTCGGCTTTAATGGTTTTGTAGGCTTAAAAGTATGCCAGTAGCCATTGGACCACATGGCCCAATGTTGAGTTCCAGATGCAACTCCCCAAACACAACTCGGGCCTAGCAAGGTCACCCCTCCAGCGGACAACACATGGCCGAGCACCGAAAAAAGGCCCCCAAACAATGTTTTTGCCCGAACCTTTACTCTTTTGTGGAGAGCTTGCAATGGCTTCAATATCCAAAATTTGGGAGATCATAAAATCCTTTTCAACTTTGGTAATAAGCCTAATGTTGATAGAATTCTTCAGAATGAGCTTTGGTGTTTTGATAAACATTTAGTCGTGATGTAGTATTATGAAAAAGATGTACCAACAGCCATTGGACCATGTGGCCCAATGTCGAGTTCTAGATGTAACTCCCCAAACACAACTCGGGCCTAGTAAGGTCACCCCTCCAGCAGATAACACATGGCCGATCACCAAAAACAGGCCCTCAAACAATGTTCTTACCCGAACCTTTACTCCTCTGTGGAGAGCTTGCAATGGCTTTAAGATCCAAAATTTAGGAGATTATAAAATCCTTTTCAACTTTGGTAATAAGCCTAATGTTGATAGAATTCTTCAGAATGAGCTTGGGTGTTTTGATAAACATTTAGTCATGATGCAGCGTTACGAAAAAGATGTACCAATACAAGTTCTTATGTTCGATATGACTCATTTTTGGGTTCAAATTCATGGTATTCCCTTACGGTAATGACAATGGAAGCTGCTAAGAAAATTTGTGCTGTTGTGGGGGATGTCATTCGACCCTTAGAGCCTAAGGAGTTTAATGTTGGTGCTTTTCTACGGATGAAGGTGTTGATTGACTTGTCACTCCCGTTATGTCATATACATCTTATCTTTTTAAAAACGATAAGCAAACTTGGATAACATTCAAGTATGAATGATTACTGAATTTGTGCTATTGGTGTGGTCGCCTCACGCATGCCGATAGGGACTACGATTTTTGGATTTACAGTGAGGGCACCTTACAACTTGAGCAAAGGCAATTCGGACCTCACCTTTGAGCACCTGTGTTCGTGCCTTCAAGAAAGAACGCGCTCAACGTTCTAGGATTCTACTCTGCCAAAAAGAATTTGACACCCTCTACTCCAGCTTTTAATCACGGGAATAAATTTGCAACGGTGAACCATGATGGTGCCGTTATTCCAACTCACCCAACATCTCTTCCCACCATGCCGGAGCAATTAATACAATGGAGTAGTTAGCAAGGAATTGATATGGCCACTTCAGAAAGGTCTGCTTTTAATAAGGTCTGATTTTTAATTCCCTTATTGATACGATTTCTGAAGATGCATTCAGCATCAATTCCAGTTTTAGTGGGTGTGTCACTCTATTAGGATATGTGCCCTTTAACTCCTATTGTATGATGCTATGTATGACATTATGTTATGATTAATAAAGTTGTTTTATTTTTATCTAAAATAATGGTAACATGAATATTTGGACATTATCATATAGTCCATGAGATGCATACTATGTGATTTATGTGATTTAGTCATAGAATATATAAATCACAAATTCTTTGTAAACTCAGAATTTTAGTTCGTAGTCGGTGATAAAATTGGGTATTTCATCTGTGAAGACTATAACATATCAACTAAGATGATTTGTCTTGATCATGGAAGTTGAGACTTCTAGTTGATATGTTGATATGTTTTAAGTGTTAAGACATATTGAACTAGACTGCTGTGAGATTTATTGTTTTACTAACGACTATCAAATGAATAATAAATCTCATGACCTCTATTTACATCAACTCTTAATCCTAATAGAATAATGAACCTAATCATGAAGTGTAAGTTGCTTTGATATATTAGGAGTGACATCTAAAGTCATGATCAAAACCTCAGTATGTTGAACAGCCACATTTAATGTTGAAGGAATATATATTCTCAAGACGGAATTCATAATCTCTTAACAGAGATATAAAATATTTCATTGAGATAAGTTTAAGGGGTTTAGTTATTCAGAATGTTAGGCCTAACTACTTTAGTAAGAAGTTGCTAAAGTATATATTTATGAAATTGAATTTCATAAATATATGATGAATAACTTAAAGGATTAAACCGGGTACTCAATGATTAAAATGTAGTAATCTTCAAAGTGATGGTCAACATTCATGACTTTAGATTACTACGAATATTTTAATGAAGTGATTGAATGTATAATAAAGTCTTGAGATATAATTTATTAATAAGGCCTAGAGTACAATTATATTTATATTGTGGTATTAAATATAATTAATGGTAATTTTAGGCTTGTCAAGAGTTGACAGAAAAGCCCAAAACCCATTGGAGCTAGTGTCTTATTTGTCCATTTTGGTCCCACTTCAAGCCACATACTAAAACCCAATTGGAATGGCTCAAAAGGCTAGCCCAATTAGATAATCAGTTATATATAAGGAGAGAAACATACAAAATTTATATAACATATAATTAGTTATGGAAATGGTATATGTGAGTGTACCATACGTGAACACATCTCCTTTAAACACATACGGGAAAACTGATTGAGAGACCACACTTCTTAGGCAAAAGTGGAATTGGAGTGAAGATTAAAAGTGTTCTTAAGTACTTCTAATCATTCGTTTTGAATTTCACCGCACCAAGGTAGGCTCTCTTGTTCTTAAATTCTGAAATTTACATAGTACATATTATCAATAGGGAATGAAGTAGATCCGTTAATTTTCCACTGCATGTGTTTTATGTGTGATACAAACAATGTTTTTCCAACACACTCATCCAGTTGTGTTGGAAAAACATGGTTTGTTGATTTCATACAGGTAAGGAACTTGTTGATTTCATACAGGCTAAAGATCCCTTTGCCATATTTTAGTCGAAACTATGGTAGATGAAAGAAGGCTAGAGACGATACAACGCAATATTGAATTTAATCACTGATGGGTAGTACTAAGAGAAGGCAAAAGTGATGGTTTGGTCCTTTTTTGGAAATCTTACATTAATTTGAAGATTGAAGGATCTAATAAATATTACATCAATGCAACATGTGGGGTCATAAAGCCCAGTGACATACATCCACCTTTTGTACTGGGCTTGAGGCTTATGCCGAGGTCCAGAATCGTGTATAAAGAAGACAGTGGTAATCATTACTACCCAGAAAACCGTGTCAAGGACAACGCTGTCCTCGGCTACCAAAAGCCGAGGTAGAAGAAAATTGATTTACCGGCAAAGACAATCTTCCAAAGCACCTCAAGGAAAAAGATAGGTACAGAAAGTAAGCACACTGGAGCATGGCAGTAGAGCAATTCCAAGAAAAACTGCTGCCTCCACATTAAATGCTCCACAACTAACACTCTAGCCGCATTAATGTGGAAAATAATACCTGAGCAGTGGCTTTTCAGACTTACAGCTACTACCTAAAAGCTTTGGGAGGAGGTTGATGTGACAAAGACCAATAACATCAGATCCGACCTACACGTGAACGGTGAAGATGAGGAAGGAAAGTAGTATATAAGGAAGAAGGAGCCCTGAGGAAAGGGATCAGATTTTTGACCAGAAGACACTATAGCAATCTGAACTAAGTTGAAGCTCAAGAAATATATAAGTTGAAGCTCTTCGGACCAGTGTCGAGGACTGAATTGCTTGCTTAAAACCATATTTGTTTTACTTGTTCATCCTTTAAATCATCTCCAACTGTTGTTACACTCATTAAAACCCAAATCTTCCATCCACTCTCTACAAATTTATTTTATTGGGCTTGCTGGGCATGAATTCACTTATCCTTTAGGAAAGTGCCCAAACCCAGTCCCTACAATTGGCACTATCTGTGGGAAAGAACTTGTGTGTTAGTGAGTACAACTGTTAAACATGGTAGGATCAGGTCCACACCAAGAAAACCCATGCCAAGCAGATCCCCAATGGACAGAACCCGTAGGATCCCAACGACAGAGTAATTTTCCTGACCCTGAAAAAAATCGAGAAAATGAAAGGAATCGAGAGGGGAGTGTGCATACCACCCAGACGAGCAAAAGCCATTCCCAGGTGGGTAGTCGCATACCCCAGAGACAAAACAACAACCAAGCCATGCAGCAAGAGATAGATGACTTGAAAAAGAAACTGCGCCATGCACAATAGAGGCGATCTCCTTCTGGTTCTGACATATCCTTTAATGATGAAGAGGACGGCAATTACAGGCAGAGATCAAGAACTCCTCCAAGCGAGGCATTCTCTTATGAAGACGAGCACCATCATAGATGAAAACAAAAAGGCCCATCTACTAGGGGTCTGGGTAATGATGCCATGAGTGAGGCTCTGGATCAGATCTCTAAGTCACCCTTCACGCGTAGTATAGAAGGGGCTAGGCTACCTCGGTGGTTCCATCAGCTTATGTTCACCGTTTATAATGGTCGAATGGACCCCGTAGAGCATGTGAGCCAGTTTAATCAAAGAATGGCTGTCCACTCCAAGAATGAAGCTTTGATATGCAAGGTTTTCCCGTCTAGCCTAGGACCTGTAGCGATGAGGTGGTTCAACGGCTTGAAGACTAACTCCATAGATTCCTATAAGCAGCTCACCCAAGTCTTTGGCTCTTGCTTCATTACGAACAGCAGGGTTCTTTGGCCTCTGAGCTCATTGTTGTCATTATCCATGTGTAAGGGAGAAACTCTGAAAGTATTCTCGGACAGATATTGGGAAATGTACAATGAGATGGATGGCAACTTTAATGATGTTGCCATCAGCACTTTTAAAAGCGGTCTCCTAACTGAGCATGGCTTGAGAAAATCCTTGACTGGCAAACCTATCATCAATGTACGTTAAGTTATGGACCGAATTGACAAATACAAACGAGTGGAAGAGGACCAGCTGCAAGGGGAAGGAAATGAGAAGGTTATCCCACAAAGGAGGAGTGATTTTAGGTTGGACCGATACAACAATGACTGTTCGAGGAGAGATTTCGCAGGGCAATCCGTATCAACCAATACGCAGACGGTTAACGCCGTATTCAGAGAACCAGTACATCAAGTTTTGGAGAAAATCAAGAATGAACCATTCTTCAAGTGGCTGACTAAGATGGCTGGAGACTCCATAAAGCATAATCAGAGTCTGTATTGTCAATACCACCAAGACCACGGACATATTACAGAAGACTGCAGGAACCTTTGGAACTACCTTGATCAGCTAGTTCGAGAAGGGAAACTAAGGCACCTCTTGCATCCTTCCAGTGGCCATCAAGGCTACGTAAACCAGGAGCCCCGAAGAGACACTTCCTTAAGACCACCCATAGGAACGATAAGCGTAATCTTTGCCGCTTCGGGGAGGACGGGCTCATGCCCTACTAGGGTGATGTCTGTAGGTTGGCTACTCGCCAATAACTCTGGCCTAGAACTAAAAAGACCCAAAGTGTATCCTCATCTATTCTTGGGTTTCTCCGAGGAAGACAAAATTGGAACCATCCAACCCCATGATGACGCGTTGGTAATCACTCTTCGAATTGGGCGTTACGACGTAAAAAAGGTAATGGTAGATGGTGGTCGTGGGGCCGAGATCATGTACCCTGATCTCTATAAAGGGCTAAAGTTGAGACCGGAAGACTTGACGTCCTACAGCTCTGCCTTGTTAACTTTTGATGGGAAGATGGTCATGCCAAAGGGCCAGATTTGACTACCTGTGCAAACCGGCCCGGAGATAGTGGAGGCTAACTTCATTGTAGTGGATACTTACTCCCCTTACACTACCATCGTGGCCAGACCTTGGCTTCATACCCTAGGAGCCGTTGCCTCCACCCTGCATTAGAAAGTGAAGTTCCCTTTCAAAGGCCGGGTCCTGGAAATTCGAGGTTGCCAGGCTATGGCGAGAGAATCCCTGGTGGCTACCATCTCACATCGGCCCAAAGCAGAGTCCTCGACCCGTGTTGAAGAAAGCTTTTAGCAATCAACGAACTTGACATCGCCTATTAATGCACCAGCCGAGGAAGCAAAATGTGAGAATTTAGAAAAGGTGATCGTTGGCGATGACCCAGAGAGGTTCTTCCAGGTAGGATCTCAACTACCCCTTCGGGAAAAGGAGGGATTGATAGGGTTCCTTAGAGAAAATGTTGATGTGTTCGCATGAGACGCCTATGGTGCCCCAGGAATTGATCCGAACTTCATTTGCCACCACTCAAATGTAAATCCATTAGCCACTCCCAAAAAATAACCACCTCGACGCCCATCTAAGGAGCACGCTGACGCTGTCAGGGACGAGGTGAGAAAGCTCAAACAAGCAAAGACTATCAAGGAGGTGTTCTACCCTAAGTTGTTGGCTAACACTGTGGTTGTAAAAAAGAAGAGTGGGAAGTGGTGAATTTGTGTGGACTTCACAGACTTAAACAAGGCATGTCCAAAAAACCCGTTCCCCATGCCTCGGATAGACCAGTTAGTGGATGCAACTGTAGGCCACCCTCGGATGAGCTTCTTAGATGCCTTTCAAGGCTATCATCAAATACCACTAGCCTTGGATAATCAAGAAAAAATGGCATTCGTGACTCCTATTGGAAATTACCACTACAAAGTGATGCCTTTTGGTTTGAAGAATGTGGGGTCTACCGATCAAAGGATGATGTAGAATGTTTGAGCCATAGTTGGGCAAGAGTATTGAAGTCTACATAGGCGACATGGTGGTAAAGAGCAAAGTGGTGTCCAAGCACGTGGAAGACCTCGAAGTCATTTTTGACATCTTAAGGAAACATAAACTGCATCTCAATACCTCTAAGTGCTCATTTGGTGTCGAGTCTGGCAAATTTTTGGGCTATATGGTAACTCATAGGGGAATTGAGGTAAGCCCAGATCAGATCAAAGCAATTCACAATCTGTAGCCTCCTCAAAATCCCAAAGAAGTCCAGAGACTCACTAGAATGATCTCTGCCTTGAATCAGTTTATTTCCAGATTTGCGGATAGGTGCAAGCCATTTTACCTCCTGATGAATAAATGGAAAGGATTTGAATGGTCCGAGGATTGTGCTTTAGCCTTCTAGCAACTTAAGGAATACCTATCTCGGCCACCCATCATGTCCAGCCCTGAGGCCGACGAGGTTTTGTTCGCCTACATCGCGGTGGCCCCTCATGTTGTAAGCTTGGTGTTGATACGAATTGATGGTGGCATACAACGGCCAGTCTATTATGTGAGTAAATCATTACATGAGGCCGAGGTGTGCTATTTACCATTGGAGAAGGCAATTTTGGCAATAGTGCATGCCACGCGAAAACTCCCTCATTACTTCCAAGCGCATACAGTTGTTGTTCTAACTTAGTTTCCACTTAAGTCTGTACTCCGAGGCGCCGATTACACGGGAAGAATTGCTATGTGGAGCACAGTTCTAGGAGCTTTCGATATCAAATACATGCCCCGGACCTCCGTCAAGAGCTAGGTCCTCGCTGATTTAATAGCCGAATTTGCCGAACCCACGATAGAAATAAGGGTAGGGAGTAAAACATGGATGAAAAATCGGTTAGCATAATTTTCGTGCAAGGACCCTTACGCTGGAAAGTGTATGTTGATGGTGCAGCTAACCAAAGGGGGTTCGGAGTGGGGCTAGTTCTAATATCCCCTGAGAAGATTACCATAGAGAAATCATTAAGACTAGGATTCTCAGCCACAAACAATGAAGCTAAATATGAGACTTTATTCCAAGGAATGGTCATGGTACAGAAAATGGGGGGAAAGGTAGTGGAAGTGTTCTCGGACTTGAGACTGGTTATGGGCCAAGTGAAGGACGAGCTAGAAGCCAGAGATGTGAGAATGCAAGAGTACTTAAGTTAGGTTAGGCGCTTGCAATCGGATTTTGAATTCTTTGACTTGTCACATGTCTCTAGGAGTGGAAACACACACGCAGATTCATTGGTTACTCTTGCCACCTCCTCGATGCAGGGTTTACCTTGGGTCATCCTTATGGAGGACTTGTGTAAAGTAGATGGAATCAAGCAGGACGTGGTTTGGATCCATCAAGTCAGAGTGGGTCCGAGCTGGATGGATCCTATAGTAAGCTTTGTTAAAGATGACACACTACCTGAAGAGAAATCAGAAACTGAGAAAGTGCGAAGAAAAGCTCCTTGGTTTTGGCTGTCTGAGGATCACAAATTGTATAAGCGCTCCTATTCTGGGCCATATTTGTTATGTATACATCCCGAAACATCAGAATTGCTGCTCGAGGAGTTGCATGAAGGAATTTGTGGGAATCACACAAAAGGAAGATCTTTGTCCCACAGAGCCATCACTCAAGGATATTGGTGGCCGGGTATGTAGAAGGAAGCTCAAGAATACGTCAAGAAGTGTGATCAATGCCAGAGATTTGCTCCGAACATCCACCAACCAGGAGGGGTCCTCAATCCTCTCTCCAATCCATGGCCATTTGCTCAATGGGGCTTGGATATTGTAGGCCCTTTCCCCAAAGCAGCAGGAAATAGGAGATACCTATTGGTCGGCACAGACTATTTCACCAAATGGGTTGAAGCCGAGCCTCTGGCCAATATCAAGGATGTAGATGCTAAGAAGTTTATCTAAAAGAACATCGTCACTCAATTTGGGGTCCCTCATACCCTCATCTCGGACAACGGCCTTCAGTTTGATAGTAAGGTCTTCAGGAGATACTGTTGTAACCTGGGAATTACAAACAGGTATTCCACTCCAGCCTACCCCCAAGGAAATGGATAGGCCGAGGCCGTTGATAAGGTCATGGTCAATGGGCTGAAAAAGAGATTGGATGATGCGAAGGGAAGATGGGTGGAAGAACTGCCACACGTCCTATGGACATATCAAACTACACCATGTCGGTCAACAAGAGAGACTCTCTTTTCCATGACTTATGGGGCTGAGGCTGTCATCCCCCTAGAAACAAGATTCCTAACATTAAGAACAAGTAGCTTCAGTCTGCGCAACAACAATGAACTGTTAGGGAAAAGTTTGGACTTAATTGAAGAGAGAAGAGAAAAGGCAATGATCCAACTAGCCTATTACCACCAAAAACTCAAGCAAAGGTATGATACCAATGTGAAGCTATGACCATTAGCACCAGGGGACTTGGCTGAGAAAAGTTTTGGGTAATGCCAAGAACTCGGTCTGGGGAAAGCTGGGGCCTAACTGGGAAGGACCATATCGCATCACTTCAGTAGTAGGAATAGGTGTATATCATTTAGAAGACTTAGATGAGAAAGCTGTACCCCGCCCATGGAATGTAAATAACCTAAGAAGGTATTATTATTAATGAAAGCAGTTTTGTTTGCACTCTGATTTATTACTAATAACTTTTGGCAACTATTTAAGTATTAGACAGAACCAAGGTCTTGAATGGCTCATCGGACCACAAACCTTGGGGAAACTAATAACTTTTGGCGACTATTAAAGTATTAGATAGAACCAAGGTCTTGCATGGCTCCTTGGACCACAAACCTTGGGGAAACTAATAACTTCTGGCGACCATCTAAGTGTTAAACAGAACCAAGGCATTGCAGGGATCCTCGGACCACAAGCCCTGAGGAAATTAACTACTTTAGACATTTATCTAAGTGATAAACAGGACCCTAAATGGAGCCTGGCTCCTCGGATCACCTGCCTTGTCCTTATTCAAGAAATATGTAAACAAATGTCCATCCATGAGCATTACTTAAAACATTTCAAGGTACACTGGGCCTATCTTTCCTTTATAGTCAATACTATTGTGTCTCCCTGTGGTCAATGAGTTTCTAAAAAATATCCATTTGCATGTCCTGCCATAATGTATGTGCCTAGAAGTTGAAGTTTTTTCTTTTCATAAATACTGTGAATTTAGCATCTCTAATCCATTGTGGCAACCAATTCAGAAGGTATGGGACCTACATTATAAACCTAAATTCTCTTATGGTCCACCCAATAGAAGGTAAATTAGATCACTGAGATTGCTCAATTATCCATTAAAGCCTAAGTTGAAATTTATATTGTGGACTTAGTATTTTTTTGATTGTTCGTTCAGTGAAAGATGAGTTACACTACTAGGATTACTTAAATGTTAATAAGAACACGAATCACACAAACAAAGAGCCTTATCATCAAAGGAAGTGCACACATTTCATTACAAAAGACAGTTTCATTACAAAAAAAAAAAAAAAAAAAAAAAAAAAACCGACAACAACAGCACAAATAAACAGACACAGCCTATTTCTTCAGCTTTATAGTCAACTTGTCCTTAGAAGGTTGTTGAGAGGCTGTGTCTGAGGCTTCAAAACCCTGGCTCGGAGGAGTGACTTTGAGTGGCACAGCAAAGGAGGCCGAAACTAACTCTGTTTTCTCAGGAGCCTCCTTCTCAGCAGGGGGAGCTTGCGAGTTAGTAGGAGGCTTTATCACATCCTGGGGTACTTCCTGGTCAATAATTTTCTCTTTTGCTAGCACCCCAGGATGCTCAGTCTCCTCGGCAAGTGTGCCAAGTGGAATTGGAGCACTGGTGGCACTATCTTAACTTGCCTATGCCGCTTCGGGGGCAGTATCAGCTTCAGAACTGGCAGGAGCAAACTCTCAGAGAGCAGGGGGGTAATACACGTTCTCTGCTCTCCTAAGTTCAGACGAAGCCTCAACCCCAGCCTGATTGAGGGCTTCAACCCAAACTTGGGAGCAATAGAGCCTGCATACCTCTAGCACTTAGGCTCTGAGATTGGTCTCAGTCTCAGACACCCCAATCTCGTAAGCTTCCTGCTCGCCTCGCTTTTTAGTCTCTTCTGCTAGTTTTCTAGCCTTCTCCGCCTCCGAACGAGCTGACACTGCCTCATCCCTGGCTTTCTCCATGGAGTCCTTGGCTTTCTCTGCACCTGCTAACTTTTTCTGCAAGGACTCAATCTACCCTTTGGCAGCAGCCAATTGATCCTCGGCCTTGCAAAGGAGTAACCTCTGGTATTCGGCTTGCTTCTGAGCACTCTCTAAAGTCGAGTCCGCACTCCTCCTCGCCCTCTCCTCATCCTTCAATTTATTCCTCAGGTCCTATGTAGATTGGTCGGCAATGTTAAAAGCTTCTACAACCGCAACATGCTTATTCCTCTCGTCCTCTAGTTGCCTGCTGTAGCTGGAGGCTATCTCCCCTACCTTGAACATGGCCTGAACAGCTTAAAAAAGAGAACAAATGCAAGGTAAACAGGGAACAAAGGCTAAAAAAAAAAAAAAAGGCTAACTAATTAAACTAAGTTGGAAACCTTACCATGCCCAAGTACCTCTTGAGCCTGAGGAAGACCTTCTGCCTCCTAAAGGATCGCAGCTCGGCCATGTTCGAGGGCAACAGCAGAGCACTCTCCAAAGCATCGGCCACATGGCTGTCGATGCCTCCCTGGAAGTCCCTGATGGAAGCATTGTTCATCAGAGGAGCCCCATTAAGCATTGGAGCCAGGAGCCAGGCCTAGGGCTCAGACAGAGGATCGAACCTCTTCTCAAGTCCCCTGTGCCCAACCTTTTGTTGCTTGGCAGCTTGTTGGGCATCCTCTTCCGATGTGGGATGTGGCCTCTCAGCCTCCACCACCTCTTTGCCCTTTGACTCCCTTTTGCGTTTAGGGTCGAAGGGCTCGGGTCTCGGCGATAGGGTTGACTTGGGAGGAGGAGGAGGAAGTTTGGATGGAGTAGGAGGGAGCTTGCTCTGAGAAGGGGAAGGGGGTTTGCTCTGAGCTGCTCTCCCTTATGTCCCCTTCCCCGGCTGGGACTCTATCAAATCTAGCAAACTTGTACTTTGCCTCCTCTAAATGCCCATATCGTCTTCAAAAAGGTTTTCTGCTGAAGGGAAGTCTTCTTTAGTGTAACTTGGATCGTTGAGATCACCAGAAGGGTCCTCAGACGACTAAGCTTGGTTGAATACCTCAAATTCGTCCTCGAACGAACCTATCTCAACGACTTCTTCTTCTTTCTCTGTTTTTTCTTCCTCTTCCGTTACCACTGGACGAGAAGAGGAAGAAGAGCCAACCAAGGGTATGCCCTCCGAAATTGAAGCACCCTCAGGGAGCAGAAACCCCTCAACGGCAACATTGATCCTATGGAGACGTGGATCATGGGCCTTGATAACACACTTTGGCACTTGGAAGGCACGAGAGATAGGCGTATACCCTAGTATCAGGTGAGCCACCCTGAGCTGATTGTCATCCTCATTCACAAACACCTCGGCCTTAAGGATGTTGTCCAAGCTTTCCTTGTTAACCAAACTGAAATTTGGTTCGATGGCGCCTCTGTCTGCAGAACCATAAAAAGCAAAGGGTTAAAGGCCAAACCAAACAAATCATGATAAAATAATGAACAAGTCCTACTCCTATCTTTAGAGCCCCACCTGGTTGCCCCTCTTCCGTCGGGCAAGGGATGCCATCATGCCACTCCCCGGACACGATCAAAAAATCCTTATTTAGCCCTTTGCTAGACTCGGGAAGGCACTGTATGAGCCTGATCTCAGGCGGCCTTGTTTTCAGGTAGTACCCCTTCCCTTTCAGGTGGTGAAGGTTGTAGACCCAATTCACATCGTGATGGGTCAACCGTAGCCCCATTTTCTCATTTAAGGTTTCTACACACCTTAGTATTCTGAAGACGTTTGGGATGCACTGAGTGGGGGCTAGCTTAACAAACCTAAGGTAATCCCTCATCACCGGCCCCATAGGGATTCTCACGCCGCCTTCTATGAAGGCGATCATGGGAATCACCACCTCACCCACTTGCCTTAGAAAATGCCATTCACCCTCCTTACAATATTTCAAGCCCACATTGGGTGGAATCTTGTAGTCAGTCCTAAATTTTTCCATCCCTTCCTCGGAATCTACCAAACTCTTAAATCTACCCATCCCCAAGAAAAGTTCAGAGAAACTAAAGAAAGTCGGGAAAAGAGGCAAAGGAAGAAAGACACAGGAAAAGGAAAGTAAAGAAAATTTGAAAAGTTCGGAAATAACTTACAAGGATGAGGAAAGTGTCCTCGGACAGGCTTTTAAAGAGACACGAGTGAGTGAGAAGGATTGGTAGATTCAACGTATGTGCGCAGGAGCTCTTGAATGCAAAGGTAATTTGGGCAAATTGATTTAAATGGGTATTTATACCCAAATCGAAGTAGCAGCAGGAGTTTTCCCGCTCATGATTTGGAAAAAATCTCCACCGTTGGATCGCTATCGCACCGTAAAACGTGGGGGACAACCAACCGCAGGAATTTAATAAGGGTGCGCTCCAAATACCAAAGCATCAGGAACATGCCTTGGGCAGTTAAAAATGCACTGACGCCGGTAGAAGACAAGACATAACAAGCCCAAGATAAACCCGAGGACATCAAAACTCTCCTTTCTGTCTGAGGGGCCAGACAGCAGAATTTTGAGGGGCTATTGTGGGGTCATAAAGCCCAGTGACATACATCCACCTTTCATTATGGGCTTGAGGCCCATGCCGAGGTCCAGAATCATGTACGAAGAAGACAGTGGTAATCATTGCGACCCAGAAAACCGTGCCGAGGATAACACTGTCCTTGGCTAGAAAAAGCCGAGGTAGAAGAAAATTGATTTACCGACAAAGACAATCTTCCAAAGCACCTCAAGGAAAAAGATAGGTATAGAAAGTAAGCACATTGGAGCATGGTGGTAGAGCAATTCCAGGAAAAGCTGCTGCCTCCACATTAAATACTTCACAACTAACACTCTGGCCGCATTAATGTGGAAATGATACCTGAGCAGTGGCTTTTCAGACTCACAGCTACTACCTAAAAGCTTTAGGAGGAGGTTGATGTGACAAAGACCAACAACATCAGATCCGACCTGTACGTGTACGGTGAAGATGAGGAAGGAAAGTAGTATATAAGGAAGAAGGAGCCTTGAGGAAAGGGATCGGATTTTTGACCAGAAGACACACTATAGCGATCTGAACTAACTTTGTAACCATTACCATTGTCACTCAAGAAATATATAAGTTGAAGCTCCTCGGACTAGTGCCGAGGACTGAATTGCTTGCTTACGTCCATATTTGTTTTACTTGTTCATCCTTTAAATCATCTCTAACTGTTGTTACACTCATTAAAACCTAGTTCTTCCATCCACTCTCTACAAATTTATTGTATTGGGCTTGCTGGGCTTGAATTCACTTATCCCTTAGGAAAGTGCCCAAACCCAGTCCCTACACAACCATTGACAAAAATACAGATAACAAATAGCGAATGACTAGTTTCTATGGGGAACTGAAGATAGCAAGAAGAATTGAAGCCTAGACTTTATAGGTCCTTAATTCTTGTCTAGATATTTCATGGCTATGCATGAGGGATTTTAATGAGATTACCAAACAAGAAGAAAAAGTGGGGGGAGCGATTTGGTTACACAGTCAAATGCAACTATTTTGTGATGTAATTGATGAATGTAGCTTTATGGATTTATGATTTGTGGGTCCGAAATTTACTTGAAGCAGGCACTTTGAGAATGGTATATTTTTGCGGTGATATATGCGGTGCGGTGCGGTTTGGTTAGTTTTGGGATGGTATATTTTTCAAGATGTCATGGCCAATTTCTAATTTACTATTAATAATTATGACAATATGACAGTAATTTTTTAAAAAAAAAAAATATATATATATATATATATATAACTTGTATAACAAAAAAGTAACAAATATATATATAAGAAAAAAAAAATCCATGACAGATTGATAGTAAACTAAAAGTTCCAAAAATATATAGTATATATAAAACCAAAAAAAAAAAAAAAAACTTTTGAACTTTTGATTTTGTATTTAACCAAAACAAAATTGTTTTAACGCGAAACTGGAATGTACTAATATTAGGTTAGTCACTTACTTCATATAATATTAAATTATTAATATATATAATATAAAATAAATAAATAAATATATATATATATAGGTGCGGTTTTTAGCGATTTTCTTATTATAAAACTGCACTCCGCACCATATAATACGGTGCGGTTCATTACAACTTACAGTGCAGTGTGGTTACTTCATTTTGCGAGCGGTTTTGGTTGGTTTGAGTGCGGTCTTGCGGTTTGAGCAGTTTGGTGAACACCATTGCCACATATGCAAAGATTTCGTAAGTCGCATGTGACATGTTTATTTGTCAAAATTAACGGTCTAATAGACGTTTAGGTGAAAAATAAAATATGAGTTAAAGTTTAGGATGATAATAATGTATTCTTAAAATTCAGGGGTAAATGTAAATGAGAGTATAACTTACTCCAATAAAATGTAATTTTCCCAAAAACAAGAAGAGAAATAATAACAATAGATTAAAGTAGACAATCAAAGAGGCACAGGCGCACCTAAATACAGTAATTGCGTGCATTGTACACGAAGCGTCGGATCAGAACCCAAACCCAAAACTAATATTTGATCAAATATAAATACTAAAACCCATGGAAGAGAGAAAGGGATCGAAAGCAGCGAAAGAGAAAACATACGCACAAGTTTCTTATTTTGCAAATTGGGGTTGTAAATCAGAATTAGGGTTAGGGTTTGAGAAATCATCATGGCGACACCACTACCACCACCACCACCACCATCACCACCTTCGGAGCAGCAGCAGAGCAATGCGAAGCCAGCGCTGAGGAAGCCGGAATTCAAGAAGGTCGACCAGTTGAAGCCCGGCACCACCGGCCACACTCTCGTCGTCAAGGTCGTCAGTTCCAACACTGTCTTGGCTAAGGGCCGCTCTGTTTCACAGCACCTCCGCCACACTCGAATCGCCGAGTGCCTCGTCGGTGATGAGACTGCCACCATCGTCTTCACTGCCCGCAACGAACAAGGTATCTCTCTCTCACTCATTTCTTTTTTTTTATTTGATAGTTTCTGTTTGGTTGCTTAGAAAATCCGAGAAATGAAGATGTTGTCTGTTTTGCGTAGAGCAAAGTCATATTGTTGTTTGGATTATAAAGAGTTCTGTTGATTACAAGCTCTTGTGTGCACCAATTTTTTTACACCATTAGTACAATTGTTAGTTTTTACCCTCGAGTTTGATTTTTGTTCATTTCTTCGGTGTTTGTTTGTTTTTTTTTTTTTTTTTTTTTTTTTTTTTTTTTTTTTTTTTTTTTATGTCTCTTGTTGATTGGATTATTTTTTTGTTTGATAAGTGAATTTCTATTTTTGGGATTATGAAAAATAAATGCAATTTTAATGGGTATAAGAATTTTAATGATTGAAATAAAGTATCCTCTGTAATTGGTTTTATTTTTGGTCTATTTTAAAATTTGGGGGTTGGTTTCATGATTTCTTACTGTTTGGTTGGTGAGAAAAAGGAGGACAAGATAATGGATTCTTGGCTTTATTTCCACTCCACAATTCTGTTCCCCTCTCCATTCCTCTTTTCTCTCTTCTCTTTGAGTCCTTGTCTAAATTTTTACTCCAGCAAAGTACAACAACAGTTTCCATTGTGGTAATCTTTGCTTCATTTGAAACTCTGCTTTCTTAGATATTTGTTTTATTTGTTGAGGAATGTTGGGGGTGTTTGTTGTTCTTCTCTTTTAGAGCCCATGAATCTTTATAATTTTAGGTCTTAATTTGTTGCATTTTTTTCTTTTGTATACTTCCCATGTACTAGGGATTTGTGCTGTTTTTCTAATATGAAAAACAAGTTTAAATTGTGATAACCTTTAACTGTTCCATGGGTTCTATGAATCTTCGGCATGTTGTTCTCTATTTATTTCAAGTTTCTTGGGTTATGCCTTACTCTGTGAAGGACTCCGAACTTGTTGGCAGGCTTGTCTTAAGGACCATCCAAATCTAGACATTGGGAACGCCATTCCTCTTTGTCTTATGTGTTGCATTTTGAAGGAACATAATTCTAGGTTTTTTGAAGGGATGGAATCACTGTTACTTCAATTGAAGGTTTTATTATTATTACTAGAATTTTAAAAGATATCTTTGTGATTGGCTTAGGAGCATTGGGGTTATTTAATTGTTCTTCTATCTTGGAATTCTTAGCTCTTTGTAACTTTAGGTCTTAGCCTATTGGATAGGTATACATCCTGTGTTCTTGGGCTATGTCCCATTTTATTCTCTAATAAAATTTATTACATGTAAAAAACAAACCTATAAATCTATAATCGATGTCTTCAAATGTGGGGCCTGTTTCCTCTTTCGAATTATTGTGTTACATTATTTGACATTCTTTGAGTTCTTATGCCTTATTTTCCCTAGTCTTCAATCCTGGACAGCGATTATTTATTTTGTAAATTAATAATATCATAAATACTTTCCCATTTCCTTGAGCAGCCATTTACAATCTAAAGTAGTTGTCTAGGTATTATATGATTGCTAGAGTCTTTCCCTCTGATCGTTAATGTTAATGGAACATTTTAATATATCTTATTTGGTGGTATTGAAATTACTTAGAAAATCATGACCCATTTATTTTTTTAATATTGCATTCATATGGTCAGAATAGGTACCCGGTGTTTTGTCTAACTGTAGTTCTTAGTTATTCAGAAAAGATGTTTACTGTTCTGGGATTTTGTTGAGTGCTTTTTTATGTGCCTGCTAACCACCGTTTTGATATGGATGTGCAATCTTACATTAACAAAAGGATTGAGATGCGGTGTGGAAATGAAAATGGGATATTTTTTAATAAAAGATAATTTCCTTTTGTCACTGCTTTCTTGGGTTAACAACAGATGTCGTTATGACAGAGCTTCATTTGCTGTCAGTCCTCCATGCTCTGCTTTAATTTTCTTGGGGCATGTATGCCAAACAAACCTGATCCTTAATTATCATAGTGGTATGATGGTGATATTGCAATCATGTTTTAGACTTTCCTGATGATTAAAACTTGAATTCTAGATAGTGTTTTTCATAATCTCATTAAGTTCTTCTGATATTAAAATATATTTAGAAGTCCAAAAAAATTAAACATATAGTTTTTTTTATACCTATGATAAATTATATTCTATTCTTTTAATTGTGCCAATTTAAACCCCTTGCTTAGTATGACAATCTAAATTATCAGTCTTACTCTGTTAAATTCTGCTTTAATTGCGAGAAATTTGGCATTAATATACACAAAAAAATGATACCCTTTTTCTGAAGATAACAGTGGTGTTTCTTTTCAACTTTAAGAGAAAATCAAATGTAATGGATGTAAAATTTAGTTTTTTTTTGGTTATACTAACAAGGTTTTATTAGGTTTAACATTTTATATTCTAATGTTGATGGCTTTGTTGTTTCCCCAGTGGATTTGATGCAGCCCGGTGCAACAGTTATTCTCCGCAATGCAAAGATTGATATGTTTAAGGGATCTATGAGGCTAGCAGTAGACAAATGGGGTCGTGTTGAGGTCACTGAGCCTGCAAAATTTGTTGTCAAGGAGGATAACAATCTATCTCTAGTTGAATATGAACTGGTGAATGTTGTGGAGGAGTGACTGGGATATTTGGGCAGCTGATAATTAGAGATAAAGAGTAGCTTCAGAATTTTAAAGCATATGATTGGTTCTAGTTCCTGGTATATGTGGTTCTATCTTATCTTTTGGAATATGTAGTTTGGTATTGGTTTACGGATGCCTTTAAAACTGGAACTAGTGTTCTTCCCCTTTTAATATGACTACCATGACAAGTAGGGCTTTGTTAGGTATTTACAGGGACAGCCTGATCTCCCTGCTTATGATGAAAATATGAACTAGTGTTTGATATGATTAAAGATCATTGGATCAGAGTTTTTCTCATATCTTTTAGTCTTTTAGACTTGAATCATTTTGATGCTCATGTATTTGCACTCTCTATGAAGCACTATGTACAAGCGACATCAACCAAGGATAGTAAATTCTAAAATCATGAGAAACGTTAAATAAAATTGGATATGTTCATATGAATATATATATATATATATATATAATTAGTATGACTTATGTTTGGAAACTCACCTGCCACCCCCTTCCTTTCAGTTTATATATATATATATTCCTCTTTGGATCTGTACAGGACTTGTAAGAACGATCAATGATGTCAACGAACGCTCTCTTTTGGATTACATAGACAAGTTTGGCTGTAACATACTATAAATTTATTAAATAGGCGGATTGGATAGCCTCAGGTCCTGTGGCAATTTCTTTGGCAATTGTATAGCCAAAGAGCTATAACCATTTCATAATATGATTTTTATTAACTAGTCGCTAACCCGTGCAATGCACGGAAAAACTATTAGAAAATAATAAAGCATGCATATATTAAAAGACAATTTAAGTTCATGTGTGCTTGCAAGGGATACATACCTAAATAGTTCTTGTGGTAGAAATAAAAGTCTTATATTTGAGAAAAAGAACTGATTGTAAACAAACTAACCTTATATAAAACAAATTTAAAAAAAAAAAAAAAAAAAAAAACATAAAACTGATGTCACGGGAAATTCAGTCACATAGTAGTAATATATAAATCTCTTAAAACCTAAACCTAAACCTAAACGTAAGAACTAAATATATAAACAAACTAATCTTACAAAAACTGAACTTTATAAACTAAAATCTATACCGTAAGTTGTAGCTCTTGAATGTTATGCCATGCGTTTAGCGCAGTTAGAATTTTGGTTTAATTCTTGAACATTGAATTGGAAATTGATTATATGAGTATTTAATGGTGAACAAAGTACTATGTATTAATTAATATATAAACAAAACTAACCTTACAAAAACTGAACTTTATAAACTAAAATCTATATCGTGCATTGTAGATCTTGAATGCTTTAGGGCTTCCTACGTCTGGAGAGAGAGAGAGAGAGAGTTTGCAGAAACCGTGGCTTTATATTTCTTAACTTGAGAGAGGGATAAAGTTGCTAGGGTTTTGAGGAGTTATAATTTTTATTTATTTTTTATTTTTTAAATATTGTGCTGACGTGGAAAATTGTGGTGCCAGCAAAGGCTTTATTTTTTATTTTTTAAATATTGTGCTGACGTGGAAAATTGTGGTGCCAGCAAATGATTCGGTTTTATATATATATATATATAGATTAGGTAAAGTGGTAAACTTCAAAAGTATAGCTAATGTTTGGTTTCTATTAATATTATAAAATGTTTAATAACCAAAGGTCTTGTAACTAAATTGACACATCTCCATGCACAAAATGCTTGGGGGACTAGAGGGAAAGGATTCAAGTTACAGGATTAGAAGCATATTGTAATTATCTCTAAAATGGTTAAATAATAAAAATTTTAAAACATTTAATAACCATTTGTGCAGTTAAAACATTAGAGTTTAACTTGAAATAATAATCAATTCTTAAAATAAAATTAAAAAATAAAAAATAAAAAAAAAAACCTTGAAAAAAAAAAATCAAATTATGGAGTTTATTATATATATACTCATTCCCAAAATTGATTATAAACTATTATTATACATAATGAATTGTTACATAATGAAATTGGACTCTTATATTACAATCTACTAGGATATACATAATATCCGGCTGAGAGTAATGGAAAAGAAAATTTGGAACAAGCAGGAGAAACTCTTACACGCTCTTAATAGAGAGTGATAGAAAATGGGGATCCTTAAATCATAAAAGATTGCCACTTTTTCCTTAGTGATTTTTTTTTTTTTTTGGGAGAAAAAAGACTGAAATTCTTATTAAAGCAAAGACAAATGTGTCTAATAAACATCAAAGGTGTGCAATGGGACATCTTTTATCCATACAAAAAAACCAGTGACATGTCGTGCATGTCTAGCTAAGTTGTGAGCTCCAGAATTACCCTCTCTACCAACATGTGAAAACTAATACATTGAAATTGTTCCGCATAAGTTTTTACATCCCGAATTAGAAGGCCAAAAGAGGCCAATGAGGCTGAATCATTTGTCAAAGCTTTCATAACTATCTCCGAATCTCCTTCTAAAATAGCCGAAACAAAACCCAAGTCTATGGAAAATTCTAGAGCCTTAGCTGCTGCCAATGTTTTGAGTTCCACTATTGATATGGGAAGAGGAATATTATGAGACATGGAGGTTGTAGGGCCTTGGGGCCTAGAAGTTCATTATCTACCTGTATATTGGGCCTGTGGCCCAAACTGAAAACAAGGATCTACCCAAGGAGGAGAAGAAGTCTTCATTAGAGGAGACTGTGTTGATGAATAAAAAGGTGGGATTTGGTCGTAATAGCTCAAGAGAGTGTGTCGAGGATGAAGGCGTCCTCGGCTAGACAAAGCCGAGATCCTAAGAGATGGTTTTTCAGCAAGAGTGACGATCCCAAAAATTCAGTTGGAGTGGACAAGCATTGCAGAGACATTAGATAAGGAGAAGTCCCAAAATATCTTAGGTGAAAGCTGTTGCCTCTGCATTAAATGCATTGCAGCTAACTCTCTGGCCGCATTAATGTGAAGGTGGTGCCTGAACAGTGGATTTCAGCCTTACAACTACTACATAATGACTTATGAGGAGTGCTGATGAGACAAGTATCCAAACCAATTGTCTAGAATGCACGTGGAAGGTGGAGATGAAAGTAAAAGACAATATAAAATGAGAATGAGTGAGTGAGAAGAGGAGATCAGAAAAAGGAGGAAAGAAACACTGTAGCAATTAAGAATCAATCTTGTAACGTTACCTGAGAGCATTATATAAAAACCATTGTCCTCAGACTTCATCGAGGACGTTTTTTCTTCAACATACACTCGTGTATTTTCATTCTTTTAACATCAAACCTACCTAACTTGTTGTTCAACTAACTAAAGCCCAGTTTTTCTAACCCATTCACTTCAACATACCCTGACTATTTCGAATAACAACCCCAATCTTAGCTCTATCTTCATCTGTAAACACAAGCGTTGTCCACCTTACTCTCAGTTTAGCTATTGGGGACTGCTTCTTTGGTTGTGCTACCCGAAACTCCATAAGAGAAGTAATTGCTCATTGCAAAACTTGATCAAGAGGAAAACCTGGTAGAGAAAATATGACCTTGTTGTGCCTAAACTAGATAGTCCATGTAAGCATTGAAAAAAAAATTTGGATTGCATTCTGAATCTAGAACAAAGGACAGCAACTGTGGAAAGTTTGTAAAACTCATATTTCTCCTAAAATTCCATTGAGGGTCTTCATCCCAAATTGAAGATAAGCTTGGATAGTTCCAAAGCGCATGCAACACATCTTCATGTTGGTTTGTGCAATGGGGACATGTTGGATCATCAATGACATAGCAGCGAACCAAATTGGACATGGTAGGAAGTGCATTACGACTTGCTCTCCATAGAAAATTTTTTATTTTACCTAGCAGCAATAATTTCCATATGCGTTTCCAAAATGTTTTTGTGTGAGCAGGTTGTACATAATTCAAAACAGCATGGCAGCGAGTTTCAGACTTGAGAAAGAAATATCCCAACTTGATTGAGTCTTGACCCGATTACATATAGGGCCAATATAGAACATCTTCTGAACAGCTATGACTTAATGAGAATTTTTGTATAAGGTTAGCTTCTATGGGGCTAAACACATCAGACAATAAAGTTGAGTCCCATTGGCACGTAAATGGATTGATTAGAGTACTTATAGTAGCATCTTGGATTTCAACTAGCAAAGGGCCCTGAATTCGGGGGGAGTTTAGTGAGGACAACCAGTTCTCAACCCAAATCTTGATAGAATGCCCATTCCCAACTCTCCATGTTGCTCCTCACCTAATAACTTCTCTACCCTTCAAGATGCTCTTCCATGCATAAGATCCTCCATGGCCCTCTTTTGCTTCCATAACAAAACAATTTGGAAAGAACCTTGATTTAAAAACTCTGTAAAACAAGGAGTTTTTATTATGCAGGAACCTCCATATTTGTTTCATTAAAAGGGCTTCGTTAAATAGCGCCAACTCCTTAAAACCCATTCCACCATTTGACTTGGAATCACACATATCTTCCTATTAACCCAATGAATTTTCCGACGATCACCCCATTGTCCCCACCAAAATTTGTGGATAAGACCTTCAATTTCATGACAAAGAACCAATGGAGGCTTAAAACAACTCATTGTGTAAGTTAGAATGGCTTGAAACACTGCTTTGATCAAGATTTCTCTTCCAGCTTGTGACAGCAACTTCTCTTCCCAACCCTGTAATTTCCTCCTTGCTCTTTCTTTGATGTAATCAAAACTTGCCTTTTTATGTCTTCCAATAAGTGATGGAAAACCCAAATACTTGTCATAGTGCATAATTTCAAGAACCCCAAGTGCTTCCTTAATTTTCATTCTTGTTGCTTCCATGGTGGACTTGGCTAAAGAATATAGAAGTTTTTCTTCGATTTATTTGCTTTCCGGAAGCACTTTCATAGATCGCCAATATTTCCAACACCTTTTGACAGTCATGTCTATTAGACCTACAAAAAAGCAAACTATTATTTGCAAAGAGCAGATGGGTTAGTCTTGGACTCCTCCTACAAAGGGAGAAACCCCTAATAGAACCATCATTGTCCGCCTTGGATATAAGACTATGTAAGCTTTTGGTAAAGAAGAGAAAAGGAATGGAGATAAGGGATCGCCTTGACAAATCCTCCTAGAAGGTTGAATAAGCCTTTTTGGTTCGCCATTCAGTAAAATCGAATAGGAGACAAAATTAACACATATCATCATAAGGTTTATCCACCTCTCATTAAATCTCAATTTTCTCATGACTTCCTCTAGAAACGACCACTCCACTCTATCATATGTTTTGCTCATATTCAATTTGAGAGCCATATAGCCAGTTTAGCTAGATTTGTGATTTTCCATACTATGGAAAGTTTCAAAAGCTGCAAGGATATTATCAGAGATCAGGAAATTTTTTGTGAATTCACTTTGGTGTTCTATAATTATGAGAGGTAAAAAAAAAATTTCAATCTATTTGTTAGCACCTTGAAAAAAAAAATTTAAAAGGACATTACAGAGGCTTATGGGACGGTAATCAGAAACAGACTATAGGTTTTTTATTTTTGGGATTAGGGTGGGGAAGAGTGGCTGTATTTAGGTATGGCAGAATGGTTTTCGTAATATCACAACCTACCAAATTCTAATAATTTTGATAGAAGAGAGGAGGCCTACCATCAGGACCTGAAGCTTTGAGTGGAGCCATCTACTTCAAAACTGCTTGTACTTCCCATTCCATAAAATCTTGTAGCAGCTAAGCATTCATATCATCCGTGAGTAACTTTAGAATTGGGTTCATTGCTTCCTCTTTCATGGCCAGATTGGTGGATGTAAAAAGTCACATATAATAATTTGTGAAGGTTTCTGCTATAGCTTACTAATTGGAAATCCACTCTCCACTAGAATTATATATGCTTGTGATCTTATTACACCTGTGTCTCTGAGTTGTTCGGCTATGAAAATATTTTGAATTTTTATCTATCCCAACTAGGAAAAAGGATTTTGCCCATTGTCTCCACATCTTGTTTTCCTTGAACATCAACTCATTCACCTCTTTGTTTAATTCTCTAACCCAAAGATTATAGCTTGAATGAACAGCCAATTGCTCAGCCCTATCTAGCATTTTTCTCTTCTCAACCAACTCCTGCCTAACATTCCCAAAATGTCATCTACTCCACTGTGTTAGTTCAACACCACATTTCTCCACCTTTCTCATTACTTGTATCTCAGGATCACAATGGATTTGGTCTCTCCACACTGCCTTAACCATGCAGCCACAACCCTTATCCAAAAGCCACATCTCTTCAAATCTAAATGGTCTAGAAAAGGGAGGAGATTCTAAACCATTTGGAACAATCCAGAGAGGAATATGATCAGAAGTACTATTGTTGAGATGAAAAACTTTAGTCACCCAAACTATTGTAGTCAATCGTTTGTGCAAAAAGTTCTATCCAATCTCTCCCAAATCAATTGACCACTGGCAAAGTGCTTCCTCCAAGTGAACTTTGAACCCAAATAGCTAAGATCAATGAATCCACATTCATCTATTGCATCTCGAAATAGCTGCATTTGATTGTGGCTTCTCCTATTACCCCCCCCCCCCCAAATTTTTCATCGCTTCTAATCAATTCATTGAAATCTCCAGCACATAACCATGGAATTTGAAATTTTTGGTCTAGACTTCTCAATGTTGATACCCATTTTGGACAAAAGGTCCAACGGCAGAAAAACCCTAACAATGAGGAAAGATGAAAGAGAAAGGGGGTAGAGGATGTAAGAGTAAAGTAAATGGGCCGTGGAAGCCCAAGAAAAGAGGTAAAAATCCCTATGGGCCAACATGGCAAGAATGATAGCCATCAAGCCCATATGCATAACAAGAGGTAAAAGTAAAGTGAATGGGCTGTGGAAACCCAAGAAAAGAGGTAAAGAGCCCAATGGGCCAACATGGCAGGAATGACAGCCAGCAGACCTACATGCATAATAAGAGGTAAAAATAAAGTAAATATGCTGTGGAAGCCCAAGAAAAGAGGCAAAAAGCCCAAAGGGCTAACATGGCAAGAATGATAGCTAGTAGGTCTATAGGTATAGCAAGAAGAGAAGTTACAATAACAAAAGCTCAACGGACTGGATGGGCACGGACTTTTGCCTAGCCAATGTCCAAGCCCATGGGGAAATAAGAGGAAACAGTACAATCCCAAAAGCCCATGCAAAAATGGCGTGGGAGTAAAAGAAGACAAATGCAAAAGGTAGTGGAACGCACACACAAGGGCTAGAGCACCACCCACTTGTACCTAGCTAATACAGAAGAGGTGGGCCCTCAGTGAAGGGACTTAGAGGATGTGGTTTTGTGGTAAGGGGAAAAATGGTCTATTTTAGGGTTCCTACCAAGACTTCTTTTTGGAAAAATGCCTTGCTGGGATGGCGTTTTGCCCAAAAGAGGTAGGTAAAGGGCTAGGACCACCTGATGCATGCCATAGAGGTAGGTCGAGAGAAGAGCTTAAGCCCTTATCCATTCAGGTAAGGCAGGAAAGGTGAGGGGAGAAACAAAACAAAGTAGAGTTTTTTCCAGAACAAGGAGTGATGTAGCAAGCACACTCTGAGCAGAGGTAGTGGCTAGGCAACCAAAGGGTTAGTGGGAAATCCTGAAGGAATGCCCACAAGAAACCAAAAGCAGTTGGTGAAACTTTAGGGACAAAAAGGAGAAATCTCATTGAGTCAATTCACTATAAAAGGAAGGGGTAGCCATAGATGAAAGAGGAGGAACCCACAGTGAGAGAATAGCAAGAAACTAAGAGTAAAAGAACTAAGAGAAAGAAAGAAAGAAAGAAAGAAAGTGGTAAAAAAGGAAGAGAGAAAACACAACAGAAATAGGGGCATGCATAAATAGATAATCTTTTCCCTTTTCTTGACAAGCCCACTCTTTGGAACTCTATAAGTCATAACCCATAACCATTTAGACTTTTTCTCTAGAATGAACAACTTTGATGGCAAAAGCCTATAACAAGGTTGTTTGTGTTGGGGTTCGAATCCCTTCTTGGACTTTTCGTTGTTGGTATACTTGACCCAAGATTGGGACAGTGAACTCACATCATCTTATTTGCCTAAAGTAGTTGCCATTTTCCTGTTGTGGTTTCTTTTAACTTATTTAGCATTTTTATCGATATTTGTTTTGTTGTAGTGTCTTACACAATTGGCTATTCTACCATGGCACCTTTTATTATATTTGATGCATCAGTTGTTCTACTGTATCACATTTTATTATATTTACTGTATCAGTTGTTCTGCTATAGCACCTTTTGATGATTCCTTGGAAATCAGTAGGTTGATAAGTTTCGGGCGCTGATGATCTTAAGGCTTGATCCTGAAAACAAATACTAAGTCAGAGGGGACTGGCCAAAAGTCCTCCAATGATGAAGTCAGTGAATTTGTAATTCCCAGTAAGAAGGAAGTAATTTCTGGAATAAAATGTCTGAATGGATCCTTACCTTCTCATCGAAGAATGCTTATATAGCATGTGTGAAATGGTTATCAGTTTAATAACCGTTCCTACTGTCGAGAAGTCCAGAGAATTTGGAGGTAACTTCCATAATCGCCATGGAAGTTACCTCAATTGGACTTGTGTTCCATAGTGATTAATGGAGAACTTGGCACATAGTAATCCAACCCAATGAACTCGTCCATCCTTTATTAAGGACGAACGAGGCTATTAGGGACGACTCGTCCTTGTGCATTTACTTTTTCCTAATTTGTGTAGAGTTTGTCCGTCCAAACGATTCTAAGGATGGACAAGCTTCTCATGGGACCTCATCTGTCCAAAGACGAACGAGGTCCTCAAGGACGCTTGGGACGATCACCTCATGTGCTTGGTTCACCCTAGTCGGTCTTTCATTGGACGAGCCATATGGACAAGTCCAGGAGTTGGTGTTTTTTGTAACACCATCAGTTGCCCTCTTGTCCATATGGATCGTCTAAAGGATTTGTGCATTCAATGTCTGAAACTGTACATGCCATGTGTCATAACTTAACTGATGTCCAGTCTCGTCGATTTATTTTTTCGAGGGGTAGGCCACGTGTCATATCCTGGTTGGTTGTGCTGTTTCAAATACCCAGGTCAGATGTCTATAAATAGTGGAATTCCTCCCCTACCCTTTACATTTCTGAAATCTTTCTTCGTCTAGTGCCCTCGTCTAGAAGTTCCTCCGCGACTATAGCCCTCTCTCGTCTAGAGCCAGGTACTCTCTTCTTTCTCATCTTTAGGTATTTAGTTTCCAAAAAATGTCTCAAACTATTATTTCCTCGTCTAGTGATAGTACAGAGAAAGCTATAGACGAGTATTATGATACAACCAGCAATGGTAGTTCAAGTAATAGTAGTCATAGTAGTGGGGAGAGCTCTACGGATGAGGGGTATACCTCTGGTGTGCCCGAGCTTCCTTTAGAAGTTATCCAAGAGCAAATTAGGAAAGCCTCTGATTCCAAGGTTGGCACTTCGTCCAATGTGCCTCCGTCTAGTCCTTTGGACGAAGAGGAGACAGTTTACAGTTGTGCTATAGGTGTTCATTCTAAAACGAATGAGCAAAGGCTAAACAATCTTAGGGCATGGTACCAGATCCCGGACGAGCTTAACCCTAGGTTGCCCGTCCATGGAGAGTGGTGTTGCAACCCCCGTTTTAGGGTAGGCGTCTATAGGGCTTATTTCTTGGGGGGTTTTAAGTTACCCTTGAATGCATTTGCCAGAGAATTATTGGTTAGGTTACGTATAGGTATATGTCAATTTAACCCTAATGCGTGGAGATTAGTTATCTCTATGCAAGTTTTGTGGAATGAAGTATTTGGGAGGGACCGTCCCCTTACTGTGGACGAGTTCCTTTTTTGCTACAAACCTTCAAAGATAAATCAATCCCTTGGTTTTTACCAATTCACAACTAGGGGTCTTTGGCCTCGTCTGACAGAAATTGGAAGACAGAGTTTATCTTTGTCTCTGGTTTTTGGGTAGGGAATCTTGTGGATGTTGGCAGGGACCCATTTTGCTCCTTACTCTGGAGACTTAGGGAACTTGCGTCCTGAAAGTACGTCCCTCCCCTTTTTCATCTTTCTTTCCTTCAACTTATTTTTTTATTTGTTTCTAACTTTTTTTTGTCATTTGTTTAATAGGTGTTAAACGTCCGTCTTTAAGCAAACTTCACCGTGATCACGTCCATAGAGCTCGTCTTTTCGCCGATAGGGATTTTCGTTCTTTAGTCACCTTACGACGTCTTGCCAAGTGGGGACTCGGTCCTGAACCCTCAGACGAGGCCATTGCTCATGAAGTCATAGTTAGAAGAACTAAGTTTCTACCTAATGTCATTTTGAACACTTTACTTATTTTCTGATCAACTTATTTCTCACTTATTGTCATTGTTCTTCACCTTTAGGAGTGTCAACCATGAAAGAAAATAAGGGAAAAGAGATTGTAAATGAAGAAGATCGTCCTAAGTCCCAGCCACAAGTTCGTCCATTAGCTGGGGACAAAAAGAGATCCTTGTCCAAAAGTCTTGATTTGGGAAATCTCCCTAACCGTTGAGGCAAAAAGGCCAAGCATGGGTCGTCCCAAATAATTAAGCCCAACATTTCCTCGTCTCAACAGCCTGTCAGAATTTACGATGTGGACTCGTCCACTCCAATTGGGACTATTCTATCCAAGACTCCTCCGTCCAAGATGACTGTGCTTGTCACATCCCAGCCTTCTCAACAGGTCCCTTCAAATATCATTGAAAATGAAGACCTGGCTTGGGAGCATTTTCAAAAGGCTATTTTAGACGAGGACATAAATGTTTGTTATGACATGTCCTTGAAGGATTTTGAACATTCTAGTGTTCACGATCTTTTCAAGGTAAGTAATTTTATATTTTTCCTCGTCTTTGCCAATATATATATCTTCATCTCATTTTTTTTTTTTTTTAGACTATGTCAAAATTTATAGCAGCGTCTAGGCAGGCTACAGGATTAGACAAGACGAGAGTCCTGCTAGAGATGAGGATCCAAGAGGTGAAGGAGGAATCCAAGAAACGGGCTGGGGTGGCTGCTCAGGCTAAGGAGAAAACAACAGAGCTCCAGAAATTGATTGAGGAGTTGAAGACTGATGCAGCGGAAAAAGACACTCGTCTTGATCATTTACAGAAGAAGAACGACGAGCTGAGTGTTCTTTTGTCCAAGGCTAAAGAGGATGCAGTGACTGAATTTAAGGCGTCCAAGCAATACACTGATCTTCTGGATGCCAATTATGCAGCAGGTTTTGAGGACTTTAGAGCGGATGTCATGGAAAACGTCCCAGAAGTTGACTTTAGCTCTATTAAGCTTAACCTTCCTGTTGCTACCAACTCTCTTCTTCAAACTAGCTCCGAGGACGTCAATGTGGAAGACGATGCCAGTACTCAGCCACCCCAAGATGACCCCAATACCAATGCCCCCTTTTCTTAAGTACGAGACTTTTACTCTTAAACAATCCTTGTATTTGTTTTCCTTTCATTTGGTTTTTGTTCGGTCCTTTGTTTTGGAACCTTTTTATGTAACCTAAGTACATTTGCCTCGTCCATGGTTTTAGGATGGGGTTTTAAACAATCATTTCAGTTTTTTGACTTAACAAGGGTTTTTCGACGTAGGATGTCCACCCTTTAGTTAATGAATGAAAGTTTATTTTCTATCTCTGCATGGACGAATGCTGTTATCTACAACTCCAGCTTTGGCTCGTCCATGGCGAAAATATATATATATATATATATTTTTTATATTATGTTTGTTAATGTAGCTCGTCTTTGTGGGTAGTATTTTCATTTTGCTTCATTCGTCTTAAGACTTGTAAGCTGATTTTACATACTATCCAGTTTCTTTTGCCTAAATTTTCACTCGTCCAAGGATTGGATTGTTTTAGTTGGCTTTTGAATCTCGTCCTTAAATTGGACGGTCATGCTTTATAAGGCTTTCCCTCATCCATGACTTGGATGAGTATGCCTAAGTTTTTTCCTTGTTTTACTCAGGAAAGCTTATAGACGTTACATCTCTGCGTCCAGAGAATTTATTCGTCTTGAATCTTTTAGCCCCCTTGTGGGTTATCTTGAACGAGAATAGCATGGAGATTTGAAATTCACACAACATTTTGTACATAACATAAATATCGTTTACAGATAAGGTACATGCATGCTAATGCCTTTTTTATTTAATAAGTACAAACTCCATAACTTCGTCCATAATCATGACACAAATAACCACAACATAAATAATAAAGTAGTAATATCAAACACAAACAGCATCAAACATAAGTAGAATGTAAGTAGACAGACAAGCTCCAAGCTCGTCCATAGTAATACTCGTCCAGGCTCACTTTTACTGATAGTACCTCCTCAGGTGTTCCATATTCCAAGGATGTTCCAATTTTCTCCCGTCCAAGGCCTCCAAGTAGTAGGATCCTTGCCTTTTATAGTTGATAACTTTATAGGGTCCTTCCCAATTAGGGCCCAATTTCCCATGAGCTGGGTTTTTGGTTGCCAAAGAGACCTTTCTCAGGACAAGATCTCCTATGCTGAAACGCCTTGGCTTTACCATTACATCATATTTCCTAGCCATGAGGTACTTGTACTTTGCTGCCCTGTGCTCTGCATTTGCCCTTACCTCATCTATTAGATCGAGGTTCAAGCGAAGTTACTCCTCATTATCTTTATCTTGATACATCATCACCCTGTGATTGGTCATATGTACTTTTGCGGGTATGACTGCTTTGCTTTCATAGGCTAGCTTGAAAGGAGTTTCCCCCGTAGGGGTTCTCACTGTCGTCCTGTACGCCCATAGAACACCTGGTAACTCATCTGGCCATACTCCCTTTGCCCCCTCAAGCTGAGTCTTGATGATTTTCAACAAAGATTAGTTTGCAACTTCAGCCTGGCCATTGGCTTGGGGATGAGTGGGTGAGGAATAATGATTTTGAATTCCGAAGTGTGCGTAGAAGTCCCTGAAGAGTGCATTGTCAAATTGTCGTCCGTTATCAGACACCAATACCTTCGGCACTCCAAATCTGCACACAATGTTCTTCCACACGAAATTTTTTACATTCTGTTGTGTGACATTTGCTAACGGTTCAGCTTCCACCCATTTGGTGAAATAATCGATGCCCACCACTAGAAACTTCATCTGCCTTGTGCCCAGCAGAAAGGGACCCAAAATGTCTAGTCCCCATTATGCAAAGGGCCACGGTGCCATCATCGGGGTGAGGTACTCTGATGGTTGTTTGGGGACGTTGCTAAACCGTTGGCATTGGTCGCAGACCTTGACGTATGCTTTAGCATCAGCTTGCATATTTAGCCAATAATACCCTGCACGGACAACCTTGTGGACAAGTGACCTGGCTCCTGAATGATTGCCGTATGCTCCTTCATGAACTTCTCTCAATATGTAGTTTGTTTCGTCCAGAGCCAAGCATCTAAGATAAGGTTGAGAAAAACCTCTTTTTTATAGCACTTCGTCCATAAGAACGTACCTAGCCGGTCTTACCCTCAACTTCCTAGGTTCGTCCTTCTCTTCTAGGAGTCGTCTGTCTTTCAAGTATGATACAATTGGGGTCATCTAATTTCCTCTGCTCCCCACCTGTTGTATTTCTGGGATATCTATACTTGGCATATACTGAATTTCATCAAATTCGTCCTTAGATTTATTTGCTGAGGCTTTTTTCGCTATGGTATTAGCTTCCACGTTCTCCTCCTTTGGGATTTGAACGAAGTCAGCTTCTTCAAATCTTTTCATAAGGCGCATCACCCTACTAAGGTATTTCCTCATCCGTTCTTCCTTAGCCTCATATATCCCATTCACTTGCCCCATAATCAACTGAGAATCCCCCAAGACGAGTATAGACTTGGCTTCCACAGACTTAGCCAATTCCAGCCCTTTGAGAAGGGCTTCATACTTGACTTCATTATTAGTTGTTTGGTACTGCAAACGAACCTTATGTTTCAGTTTGTCTCCTTCCGGGGATTGTAGGACCACACCAATTCCACCTGCATGCCGTGTAGACAAACCATCCACATGGACGACCCATCTCTTACTGTTTTCCGTCTCATCATGATTTAGAGTAAACTCCGCAATGAAATATGCTAGGGCTTGAGCTTTTATCGCATGCCTTGGTTGATATCTAATGTCAAATTCACTAAGCTCTACAGCCCACTGGATCAATCGTCCTGCAGCTTCCAATCTGTTTATTACCTTCTTGAGCAGATGATTTGTCATGACATTAATGACATGTGCTTGGAAATAATGCCTTAGCTTCCTAGAAGCGGTTATCAATGCGAAGGCTAATTTCTCCATGTGTGGATATCATCCTTCCGCTCCCCTCAATGCCTTACTTGTATAGTACATAGGCCTTTGCACTTTGTCTTCTTCTCTTATCAATGCTAAACTCACGGCATGCGGGGTTACTGCCAAGTACAAATACAACTCTTCTCCCACCACGGACAGATTCAGCAAAGAAGCCATGGTAAGGTATGCCTTTAGATCTTCGAAAGCTTTCTGACACTCATCGGTCAATTCGAATGTTTTTTTAAGAACCTTAAAAAATCGCAAACATTTGTCAGTGACTTTAGAGACAAACCTGTTAAGTGCAGCAACTCGTCCAGTGAGGGATTGGATTTCTTTGGTATTTTGCAGAGGTTTCATGTCCAGTATTGCTTGAATTTTATCAGGATTCGCTTCAATTCCCCTATGAGAGACCATAAATCCAAGGAATTTCCCTGATGATACTCCAAAAGCACATTTGCTAGGGTTCAGCTTCATGTGATACTGTCTAAGTGTGTCAAATGTCTCCAGCAAGTCGTCCAGATGCCTTCCCTCGTCCTGACTCTTCACCAGCATGTCATCTACATAGACTTCTATATTCCACCCAATTTGTGGACGAAACATGTGGTTGACCAATCTCTGATATGTCGTCTATACATTCTTTAAGCCAAAGGGCATCACCTTATAACAGAACAAGCTTTGACTGGTGACAAAGGATATCTTCTCTTGGTCTACCTCATCCATCCTTATCTGATTGTATCCAGAGAAAGCATCCATGAAGCTAAGCAACTTGTGCCCCGCAGTGGAATCTACCAACTAGTAAATGCATGGTAGCGGATAGCTATCCTTAGGGCAAGCCTTGTTTAGATCGGTGAAGTCTACACACATTCTCCACTTGCCATTTGCCTTCTTGACCATTACTACATTGGCCAACCAATCCGGATAGTACACTTCTCGAATAAACTTCGCTACAATTAACTTTTGAACTTCGTCTTTGATAGCATTTTCTCTCTTAGGGTCAAACACCCTTTTTTTCTGTCGCACTAGCTTAGAGGAAGGACATACATTCAAACGGTGGGTAATGACACTAGAATCTATACCCGGCATGTCCTCATGACTCCACGCAAACACATCAATATTTTTCTTCAAAAAATGGACGAGGTCCTTCTTAATCTTCTCCTCTAGATCTGCTCCAACTCTGGTACACCTCTCAAGGTTATTTTCATTTAAGGAAATATCTTCCAATACTTCAGTGGGCTCTGTTACAATTCTCTTTTCTTCAATATTCATGGTCTGAACCTGTTCATCCATGGCCAACATGGGTAGGTAACATTCTCTTGCTGCTAGTTGGTCTCCTTGTACCTATCCTACTCCGTGTTCTGTTGGAAACTTGACTGATAGGTGGTAGGTAAATGTAACAGCTTCCAACTATTTAAAGTTGGCCTTCCAATTATGGTATTGTAGAAGGATGAACAATTTACCACAAGAAAGTTCACATCCTTGGTGATTTGTCGTAGGTATGCCCCCACTACCACTGATAAGGAAATAGTACCCACAGGCTGTACCTTCATTCCAACAAAACCTACTAAGGGGGAGTTTACTGGACGGAGCTGGTCTCGTCCTAACCTCAACTGCTGAAAAGCTGGATAATATAAAATGTCTACCGAGCTTCCGTTGTCCATTAGCACTCTTCTAGTTGTGTAGTCAGCAATAAGTAAGGTGATGACGATAGCATCATCATGAGGGTGATGAATTCTCTCAATGTCTTCATCCGTGAAAGTGATTGCTTGTTCGTCCATGAACCTTGCTCTTGGTGATCATCCAGAAAGTTGGATGCTCTGCACTACCTTCAAGTATGCTTTCTTGGACTTGGACAATTGGCCTGTCGAACTTCTCCCTATGATGACTCTTATTTCTCCGAGCAGTGGTCGTGATGATTCTTCCATCTTCCCTTTCAATTTCTCGTCCTTGTGGTCTCGTCCAAGGAAATTCCTCAACTTCCCTTGCCTTATGAGATTTTCAATTTGCTGCTTTAAATCAAAACACTCGTCTGTATCATGACTATGATCCCTATGGAAGCGACAATACTTGTTCCTATTGTGCTTATTGGGATCTCCCTTCATTTTCTCTGGCCACTTCAAGGAAGGATCATCCTTGATTTGCATAAGGACCTGCTCAAGTGGCATGTTCAAAGGGGTATATTGCTAATTCCGTGCTGAAGAGCCTAGCTTCTTATTATCTCGGTCTTTCCTTTCTTTCGTTCGTCCCTTCTTTGGACGAGAGCCTTGCTCGGAATGACGACTGGGGTTTGCTTCTACTCTCTCAGATCTCATCCTCTTCTTAGCAATGATCGCGTCTTCTGCATTCATAAAATTTTGGGCCGAATGGACGAGTTCGGCCATGGATTGAGGCTTTTTTTCATAGAGTTTATGTATAATAAATCCGAATTCACCCCATTATGGAAGGCCACCAATAGAAACTTATCATCTACTTCGTCCACACTTAGGGTTTCTCTGTTGAAACGAGTGATGAATGACTGCAGGCTTTCGTTCTCCCCTTGCTCTATGGTCAACAAGCTGGACGAGGAACGCTTGTGTCTTTGTCCTCCAATGAAATTATTAACAAACAACTTGCTCGACTTTTCAAAAGAACTTACCGAATTCGGGGGTATTTTGCTGAACCAAACTCATGCTGGGCCCTTGAGGGTGGTAGGGAAGGCTCTACACATTATTTCATCAGGAACCCCTTGAAGATGCATAGTGGTCTTAAAGGTGTTAATGTGATCAAACGGGTCGCATGTTCCATCATTCGAATCTAGAGAAGGCAACTTGAACTTTGATGGTAGAGGGTGACTGTTGGTGGAAGCCGTAAAGGGGGAATCAATTCTGTGGACCAAATCTTCTATCAAATTCGCCCTTCTCATGTTCTCTTTCATGTCCTCCATGACTTTTTTCATTTGGTCCATCTCCTCTTTCAAGTGTGGTACCGTTCGTGAAGTGGTGCCTCTTAACTGACTTCCAATTTCAGTATTTTCTCTATCATAATGACTCTGTGTTTGTCCTCCTCCTTCACATTCTTCACGTGTCTGCCTTCTCAAATTAATCTCCATTCTTAACTCTTGGTTTTGGCGAGTCAACTTCGCCATTACGGCCACCATAGATTGCACATGTTGGACAGATGATGTCTGCATAACTGGTGCAGATTGGCAATCGCAATGAGGGTTGCTTGAAGCGTCTCTGCTTCCCTGATGGCTTGGGCTAGTAGCCCTCGATCTGGTCCGAACCATCAACCTTTTGTCACGGAAAAGAAAACTACAAAACAATCTCTTTCCCACAGACGGCGCCAACTGATGATTCCTTGGAAATCAGTAGGTTAATAAGTCTCGGGCGCTGATGATCTTAAGGCTTGATCCTGAAAACAAATACTAAGTTAGAGGGGACCGGCCAAAAGTCCTCCGATGATGAAGTCAGTGAATTTGTAATTCCCAGTAAGAAGGAAGTAATTTCTGGAATAACCGTTATCTGTTTAATAATCGTTCCTATTGTCGAGGAGTCCAGAGAATTTGGAGGTAACTTCCATAACTGCCATGGAAGTTACCTCAATTGGACTTATGTTCCATAGTGGTTAATGGAGAACTTGGCACATAGTAATCCAACCCAATGAACTCGTCCATCCTTTATTAAGGATGGACGAGGCTATTAGGGACGACTCGTCCTTGTGCGTTTACTTTTTCCTAATTTCGTGTAGAGTTTGTCCGTCCAAACGATTCTAAGGATGGACAAACTTCTCATGGGACCTCTTCCGTCCAAAGATGAACGAGGTCCTTAAGGATGCTTGGGACGATCACCTCATGTGCTTGGTTCGCCCTAGTCGGTCTTTCATTGGACGAGCCATATGGACAAGTTCAGGAGTTGGTGTTTTTTGTAACACCATCACCTTTTATTACATTTGTTGTGTCAGTTGTTCCACTGTAGTATCTTCTATTATTTCTGTAACATTTGTTCAGCTGTGGTATTTTCCTTATTATATCTGCTGTATTAGTTATTCTGCCATGCTATTATCTGTTGTGTCCGCAGAGACACCCAGTTTGCTATAGAACTTTCTGTCTCGTCTAAGCATTGGGAATGCCTAACTTGCACACAAGTTGGCTTGCGGTATAATCTCACTGGGATAATAGGTCAGTCCCAACTCCCTAACCCTTAAATCCATAGGCTTAGGTGTAGTAGAACGAGCCCTAGCCCATCAAAGCAAAAAAGGCTCCCACATTGAGTAAATCCCATAATTCAAACCCTTTTTGAGTCTTCGGTTTGCCAAAAAATCTGGTAAATCGCCATTTATTCTCCTTATTCTTGTTGATGATAGCATCAATGTAGTTTTTGCTAAAACCCTTCACCGTTACATCTATTGTTGATCTCCAAAACAAAACTAATCCACCTCCCCTGTTCATTCTTGGGGCAATGAACATATTCTCAAACCTTATTCTTCGTAACACATCTTTTAGCCTTGTTTCATCTGCTCATATTTCAGTTAAAAACATAACAAAGGTATCTTTTGCCCGCACTATGTCAGCAAGCTCGTTCTCTGTCTATGGGTTCCCAAGCCCACGACATTTCCAAACTAAACAACTCATTGCGATAGGCGGGGCTGATGCTCAACCTCCACCATTGAATTTGAAGAAGTCCCATCATCTTTTGAAACCAATATACGCTTAGAAGGTAACTCCAGATGATCAACCCCAACTCGCTTCCCACATATCGAACTACTCTATGTTGTTGTTGCTGGTTTTTTTTTTTTTTTTTTCCCTAAAGCCTTTGTGTGAGCCTGTTTTTTCACTTTCTTTTAGAAGACGTGGGATTAGGGTTACTCGAAATTAAATGGGTAGCAAAGTTTAACTCCAAGTAAATAACTCCACCCACTAAATTCTCTGTTGTCTTTCATGTGCCCCTGCCTTTATTTGGAGAATTTTATATTGAAAAGGAATTAATATTCTCATTGAAAGCCTTCACCCTTTTTCCTAAAATATCCGAATGCTTGTCAAACTTTTCCAAGTCTTCATCAATCTCACGTATTTGAATATCAAATAGGTTTTCTGGAGTAATGGATGAAGGGAATAAATTCCCATTATGACTTGTCTCCACCGAATCTTGAAAAATAATTGGAGGAGTTTCACGTGGAGTAGAATTCAGAATTGGATCAACTACCAAGTCCAAGTGTAACACCTTCCCCAAAACATTCGTTTGTGTAACTGACAACTCAGTCACATTAATGCCTTCACTCCCCTCTTCGGTTTCCATGTTGTTTTGATTTAGCTCTGGTTGGCCAACCTCTGCTTCCTCCACCACCTTCTTCAACGCCATCCTTGCCTCTCGTAAAGTTTTTCACTAATAAGGTAACCTGTTCACAAAATAACCTGGCACAAAAATGACATCCTTTCCATTGGGCGTATATGAGGCTGCTTTCATACTTGAATTATATTGCTGTTGATCAGGAGATAGGGTGCCTTTGCTTTTTATCCATAGATCGCAGCTTTTATCGTTATGATCCAGTCGCCCACACCAATAACATAGGTTTAGTAATCACTCATATTTGAATTTAACCCAACTTTTGATTCCATTTTCCAATATAATAACCCTTCCTCAACACAGAGGTAAGGTAATATCAACCACGACTCTTACCCGAATAAAATGACCACCCTTTTCATCAACTGCTCCAGTCGATCTTTGCACTTCTCCAATCGTTTCACATATGTTCTTGGCCACTTTCCTTGTCGTATAGCGCACTGGAATATCGTGAACCTATACCCAAAATAAGGTTTTTGAAAAAACCAATTCACAGATAGGACAGTCTATAGTATATCTCTGCAACATCACAAGATGTTTATCAAAACTCCAAGGTTGATTGAGAAGGATTTTGTCTACATCACTAAGATTATCAAACACAAAGAATTCTATGTTCACTCTGATTTTGGATCTTGAAGTCATTTGTGGAACGCCATAATTGTTTGAAAGTTCGAGCCATAGCCTCCATATTTAGGAACCGGGGTTTTAGAAATTTTGCAGTGAGAATAAATTCCCCAGATCGTTGATCCTTCTGAAGTATGAAATCAGTACTTTCCTTCTCCGAGAGGGAAAGGTTGTTCCATTGATTTGCTAGTTCCTCCATAGTATTGAATGGAAAGAAAATAGCAAAAGAGAGAGATGTATTTCCCCTAACCCTGAAAAAACAAAACCCACAAGCTCTGAAGGTAAACTTGTTACCTTAAGAGAACAAACTCTCCTTCAAAAGAAGGGACCTAAACACTTCTACTGCCTAAGGGTCTATTTGGATTGAGGGGGAAAGGAAGGGGAGTGGAGGGGAGTAGAGTAAAGTTGACTGAAAATAGGCTAATTTGGAATCAAATTTACTCTACTCTACTCTACTCCCCCTCCCTCCCCTCAATCCAAACAAACTATAAGAAAAGAGAGAAAACTTACTTTTTTTTGCGATGGAGAGACTTGCTGAGCACACACATATACACTTTGGTCATGAACTTTGGTCATGATTTAAGTTTTATTGGGTTAAACAAGTGAAAGACTAAAAGTGTTGATTTGCTCAGCGATTTCTTAAATAAAAACAAACATAATAACTATAATGTTAATTATGATTATAGACATTCTGTTTACAATTCCCTACTATGACTTCGTTGAGTATCCTTCCCTCCACTCTTAGATGTTGCTCAAAATTCCCAGAACATTCTTAATTGCAATGAAAAGTCACTAGCTCAATCCCAACCAAGAAGTACGACAAATGACACTAAAGTGTCAAGATTGAACTTGTCTATGTAGGAATTCACCAAAGGCCAAATTTGATTACTAACAATATCCTTGGCACTACCATATCCATATAGTCTCGTGCTAACACTAAATTTTAATTAGTGCAAAGTAAATTAAGGCTAATCTAACAATTAATGAGGAATTAATGCGGAATATATGTGATTAACCAAATTAACTAAGCATGGTTATTGATTCTCAAAAAAAAAAAAAAAAAAAACCCTAAGCATGGTTACTAACAATTGCATGGATAAAACAATTGCACAGAATATATGTCATAGTTTAGGGTGCAAAACGGGTATTTAAAAAGTTTAGTTGCAAAATGTAATTTGAGACATAGTTTAAAGTAATAAAGTGTAATTTTCCCTTTTTTATTTTTGGTTTGGTTGGATCGTGCTATTTTTTCTCGTTAACTATATGTTGACGAAAATTGTTAACCAATGTTTAACAATAATTGTCAACTTATGTTTAACAAATATTGTTAAATTAGTCAAATTCGTCAAACATAATTTCACCCATAGGCCTTTTGGCGTATGAGTTTTATTGATATGAGTAGTACCCATTCAAGAAAATGTATCTTTTAATTACAATCCCTTGTTTCAAGGGAAGACCCTTTGATTCCAATCATGTTGTCTTTGTACATAAATTTATTTATTTTTATGTTTAAGGGAATATGTGTTTTTATTTATTTGTGGCTGCACCTAATAATTTATTTAGATTGCCTACGTACCCTTGGCAGGGATCAAGCCAATTTGTAGTTCTTAATTTGAGGTTTTAGATTCAAAATCCTCAAATTGATTTTGCCCTATTTAAATGATGGACATTTAAGTCAAATACTTTGTATTTAATTAAGCATCGACTTAATTTTTCTTTTGGGTGAGATAATTGGTTTTAATCTCAAGGATAAGTCAAGGACTATGTTTTTATAGAAATTGAATCAAGGATTCTCTTTTTGAGAAGTTAAAGTTCCAAGCAATTTTCCCTTTCTTTCATTTGCTTCTTTGTAGGAATTTTAATGATATTTTGATTGAGGTTTCCAAATTTAATTAAGGGAAAGAAAACTCTTTTGAAGCAATTTTATTTTTTGTGAACATTGGGAATTAGAAAATTTCCTTAAATCAATTTTTATGGTCATTTATTTTGAGAATTATTAATTCCAATCTTGATTAAGAGATTACAAATTCCAAAGAATTAGTCATATTGGAATTTGAAGGAATTAGAATCCCCACTTAAGATAATTTTGGGATCAAGGACTTTAATTAATTTGGTAAAGTCAAGGACTCCATTAAAGGGGTAGAGTCAAGGACTCAATTAATTTAGTAGAGTCAGGACTCCATTAATGGGGTAGAGTCAAGGACTCCAATTAATTTGGTAGAGTCAAGGACTCCATTGATGGGGTAGAGTCAAGAACTCCATTAATTTAGTAGAGTCAAAGACTCCATCAGTTTAGTAGAGTAAAGGACTACATTAATGAGGTAAAGGACTCCATTGATGGGGTAGATTTAAGGACTCCAATTAATTTGGTAGAGTCAAGGACTCCATTGATGGGGTAGAGTCAAGGACTCCATTAATTTAGTAAAATCAAAGACTCCATTAGTTTAGTAGAGTCAATGACTCCATTAATGGGGTAGAGTTAAGGACTCCAATTAATTTGATAAAGTCAAGGACTCCATTGATGGGGTAGAATCAAGGACTCCAATTAAAATAAATGTAGGTGCCCAATTTGTTACGATCCCAAGACAGTATTGGGCTCGTACGAAAAGAGACCTTCACAATATCATTTGTAGAGAATGGGCTTCAAAGGTATGGCCCGGAGGCATAGATGATCTTCCTCATAGTAGTTCCTCTGGGAAAAATCATATATCTCCCTTTGGGCGGATCTCCCCCCCCCCCCTTTTATACTGGTGCTCCATCCTTTTTTCTGTGTCCACATGTTGATTTTACCCTTTGGGGTACAGGCCTGTCCAGTCGACCCATACCTAGAGTGGTTGGGAGTTGCTGGAAAGGCGCATGGGCACGGGCATGGGCCTGTCAGATGCCGAATTACGTATTACTGTGTTGGTTGCCTTTTCCCTGGCCCTGCCCCTACACCCATTTTGTTCCTCTCTTTAGGCGTTTAGTGAAGTGCCGAGGAGGAGGTCGTCCTCGGCTATGGTTCTCCTCGGCTTGGGCCGCGGACCTTAAGACAAACTGGGCCTGGGCCGAGGCTGCACTTTCTTTGGCCCCACAATAGCCCCTCAAAAGCCTGCTGCCCGACTTTTAGTTGGGGAGGAGGGTTTTGATAATGTTGGGCCCACATCATAGCCCGTTCTGATTCTGCACTCCATAAATATTTGCATTTTTCCATTTACTCGGGAGTCGTGCCAAAACAAGGGACGCGCCTTTATTTTTCATTCGCGCGGAGTCTTTTGATATTTCGGTATTCAAGGTGCGCCTTCACGAGGATCTTTAGATCCCACGGCTGAGGGTAAGGTTGGAAATTGAGCCCGGTCTGCTTTGTTTGTAGTGTTCCTTGGAAATTTGCACAAGTTAAATGCCACCGGTCTGCTCTGTGTATAAATAGGATAGGTGGTCACTCCTCTTGTATACAAACCCTTCTGCCTCCCTCAAAAATATAATCCATCCGCCATACTCAATCTCCATTTCAGTGTAATTTAGCCTCAGGTTAATATGCTTGAGGCATGGGTTGGGATGAAGGGTCTTTGCCCGCTTCAGAGGCACCGAATCCTCCAGGTGATATGGTACGGACAAGGATGGCACAGATTCAAGCCGGTCCTCCGCTTTGACAGAGGGAAGATGGTCTTCCTCTCTCTTTTAGTCAAAATCCGAAGCAGGTTCTGGTCATGCCAGATTTTTGGCATATCAGAAGAAGGAATTTCCGCCATCAGCGCCGTCTGCCTTGCCGCAGGCAAATTTCCGCGGGGGCTCTCCAACTTCCGGCTCCCTGCACCTTTTCTTCAGCGGCGCTGGCCCAAAGCCAGGTGCTCTTTGCACCTTTTTTTCGAAGGTGCAGGCCCCTCGCCGAGTTCTTTTGCTGCCTGAGTTATGGGCATGTAAAAGTATTGAGAAGTGGTTCCCTTACTCAACATCTCGGCGCAGCAGCCAACCTCTCCTCTGTGTTTTTCCTTCGGCTTTATCTTTACTCTCTTGTATTTTTTTTTTTACTTACGTAGTTAGCTTTATTGTAAGCTTATTTCAGCTTTTCATTGTACACTGTACTATTCCTTTGTCTTAATAAAAGATAAGTTTATTTCTTTCTATATACTTTTCTTTTCTGCAACAACTACTTTGTGCATGAATATTAAATATAAGCTTGCCTCTAATGATACTCGGAGCACAAAAATGCCTTAACACAGACTCCTACTAGTTCAAACTTACAGACATTATCAAGTATAACAATGGTAATCCTCAATAAATTAAATTATTGGAACTAACCGGGATAACGGCTGAGTGCTGCGCAATGCATGCTAGACCAATGTCCGAGAACGATAAATTCATCCGAGAGGGTAGCCGAGCAGTAAGGGACCTCAATTGTGTTTTTTTGGTAGCATACTGCTCTAAATTGCATCAATCCCTTTGGTACTGAGGGTCCGAGGGTAGGTTGGGGAACCCACTCAGTGTAGGAATTAAGCCAACTGTTAATGGGGAGTTCTCCTCAGATAGATTCTAAGGCCCATGTAACGTAGTTTTTCTTTTAAGTAGTTGGTTTCCCAGAGGCTTGGGTCCGAGGACCATACAAGGCCTTGGCTCTGTCCAAAACTTGTATTTTTGCGTCCAAGTAGTTGGTTTCCCCAGAGGCTTGGGTCCGAGGACCATACAAGGCCTTGGTTCTGTCCAGAACTTGTACTTTTTCGTCTAAGTAGTTGGTTTCCCCAGAGGCTTGAGTCCGAGGACCATACAAGGTCTTGGTTCTGTCCAAAACTTGTACTTGTGCGTCTAAGTAGTTGATTTCCCCAGAGGCTTGGGTCCGAGGACCATACAAGGCCTTGGTTCTGTCCAAAACTTGTACTTGTGCGTCTAAGTAGTTGGTTTCCCTAGAGGCTTGGGTCCGAGGACCATACAAGGCCTTGGTTCTGTCCAAAACTTGTACTTTTTCGTCTAAGTAGTTGGTTTCCCAAGAGGCTTGAGTCCGAGGACCATACAAGGACTTAGTTCTGTCCAAAACTTGTACTTTTTCGTGTAAGTAGTTGGTTTCCCCAGAGGCTTGAGTCCGAGGACCATACAAGGCCTTGGTTCTGTCCAAAACTTGTACTTTTTCGTGTAAGTAGTTGGTTTTCCCAGAGGCTTGGGTCCGAGGACCATACAAGGCCTTGGTTCTGTCCAAAACTTGTACTTATGCGTCTAAGTAGTTGGTTTCCCCAGAGGCTTGGGTCCGAGGACCATACAAGGCCTTGGTTCTGTCCAAAACTTGTACTTTTTCGTGTAAGTAGTTGGTTTCCCCAGAGGCTTGAGTCCGAGGACCATACAAGGCCTTGGTTCTGTCAAAACTTGTACTTTTTCGTCTAAGTAGTTGGTTTCCCCAGAGGCTTGAGTCCGAGGACCATACAAGGCCTTGGTTCTGTCCAAAACTTGTACTTGTGCGTCTAAGTAGTTGGTTTCCCTAGAGGCTTGGGTCCGAGGACCATACAAGGCCTTGGTTCTATCCAAAACTTGTACTTTTTCGTCTAAGTAGTTGGTTTCCCCAGGGGCTTGAGTTCGAGGACCATACAAGACCTTGGTTCTGTCCAAAACTTGTACTTTTTCATGTAAGTAGTTGGTTTCCCCAGAGGCTTGGGTCCGAGGACCATACAAGGCCTTGGTTCTGTCCAAAACTTGTACTTTTTCATGTAAGTAGTTGGTTTCCCCAGAGGCTTGAGTCCGAGGACCATACAAGGCCTTGGTTCTGTCCAAAACTTGTACTTTTTCGTGTAAGTAGTTGATTTCCCCAGAGGCTTGAGTTCGAGGACCATACAAGGCCTTGGTCCTGTCCAAAACTTGTACTTTTGCTTTTCTCATCTGCGGGGCCTTGTCTTTAAAGGAATGAAATCCTCGGCCGAGCCCCTTGAACCATCTACGTGGCTGACGCTATAAGTGTAGCCCCTAGTCAAGGATCACAACCCCTGTCGAAGCTTTACGCTAGAGCACAGTAAGTGGCTGGTAAAAACGACACGGGTATCGTCTTAGACCATCATCTACGCCCAGGCACAAACCTTCCCACAGACGGCGCCAATTGTAGGTACCTAATTTGTTACGATCCCAAGACAGTATTGGGCTCGTACGAAAAGAGACCCTCACAATATCATTTGTAGAGAATGGGCTTCAAAAGTATGGCCCGGAGGCATAGATGATCTTCCTCATAGTAGTTCCTCTGGGAAAAATCATATATCTCCCTTTGGGCGGATCTCCCCCCCCCCCCCTTTTATACTGGTGCTCCATCCTTTTTTCTGTGTCCACGTGTTGATTTTACCCTTTGGGGTACAGGCCTGTCCAGTCGACCCATACCTGGAGTAGTTGGGAGTTGCTGGAAAGGCGCATGGGCACGGGCATGGGCCTGTCAGATGTCGAATTACGTATTACTGTGTTGGCTGCCTTTTCCCTGGCCCTGCCCCTACACCCATTTTGTTCCTCTCTTTAGGCGTTTAGTGAAGTGTCTAGGAGGAGGTCGTCCTCGGCTATGGTTATCCTCGGCTTGGGCCGCGGACCTTAAGACAAACTGGGCCTGGGCCGGGGCTGCACTTTCTTTGGCCTCACAATAAACATTACACCACAACTTGAGAGAATTTTTATTTGGTAATGTACACATAGGATTTACGAGTCAAAGACTCGTATCTAAAGCTTCATGCATGGAGTTAGGAACTCCCCATAAAACCCGATCCTAATTGCATTACCAAGCAAAAATTCAGATTTGAGAATGAGGGAGAGAGAGATTTAGAGAAGAAAATGACTGATGAAATCCCATATACAAACCTATGATGCGTATTACTCTTCTGCTTAATGTTACTTTCTCTGTTCGTGTCTCTCCTTTTTTTTTTTTTTTGGCTTCTCTCTATGTCTTTGCTGTGTGTCTGTACTTGCTCTCTTTTTGTGTATCTCGCTTCTTCTTTTTTGCTTGCAGAAGGACCCTTTAATTTATAGAGGAACTGGGAAACCGCTTTCCCCTATTTTTTTCTGTTAACTGATCGAATCATGGCCAAAACTGCAAGGGAAGTGCAGTACTTTTTTTTGGGACCATTAACTTCTTTCACGTTCATGCCATCACCCACTTTGAGCTTTTTAATTTTTTTTAATATTTTATTTACTCCTGCCATGGCCATCTTTTCACTCTTTATCTCCCCTTTTTTTTTTTTTCTTTTTTAATGGAGAATGGCAGACTTGTTTTTTGTTAATGCTATGCCCCTTTCTTTAGTCTTTATTTTTCTCACTTTAGTGTGAATTTTAATATTCTTTATTTTGTTGAAAATTGAAAATAATAAATAAATAATTTCTACAATACTATTCACCCTTTTAATACTGTAACTTTGCCAGAACTGTGCCTACTTGCAATGTTCACCCTTTTAATGTGTCAACCCTTATTTTTTGGTGAGGTACATTTGTTTTAATGTGTATTTTTTTTGTTTCAACACTATAATCTTTGGGCCATTATGAGGGAATGTCCAGCAAAACCACAACTGCACAAGTATATAGTTACCTTTACATTGTACTTGATTAGGGTGAAACTAGTGAAAGTGGAAAATGGAGGAAGAAAAAGAGAAAGGGAAATATATAATTTTTTCATTTTTGGTAGGAGTGAAAATTAATGTGGTGTTGTTTTCCATATTAGCCCATCATTTTTTTCCCTCTCAAATTGGGGAGAAAAGATGAGAAAATAATAATAATGAGAAGGTAAGTAAAAAATTGTCTGTGGGGCCAAAGAATTTGTGATCCCGACCCACTTTACATTAGGGCCCAAGGCCCACGCCGAGGATAGGCGTTGCCGAGGACATGCAACGGAAATCCAGATGGCCTAAAGATACAGCCGAGGACGATTCTGTTCTCGGCATCCCAAGGCGCTCCTAGAAAAAAGGGCGAGTATGGTATAGGAGCAGTTCAAGGAAAAGCTAGACACCTTCGAATTAATGGGGAAAGGACCTCTGAGTAGTGTGGTGACAAGGAACAAGGGAAAGGCTGCCATTACTGTAATTAAGTACTCTGCGCTTAACAGAGCAATACTTTTCAGCTTTACAACCACCCCCAACCACTTTGGGTATGGGCTGATAGGACAAGTATCAGCCCTAGAAAGCTGGGCCTACACGTGGACGTTGGAGGGAGGGTAAAGACTAGTATAAAAGGAGAAGGAAGCAATCCAGGAAAAGGGGGGCTGGGACCAGGGCCAAGAACCAGAGCCGCCCAGGCCGCGCCGAGGAGAAGATCTTCTTGGGCAAGCATAATTCACCTCCGTGTGTCCACCATGAACACCACGACTAACCACTGTCGGATGACCAAGGCCTAACCTTTCAGCCCACTCTCTACAAATTTATTGTTTGGGGGCGAGGACCAGGGCCAAGAACCAGAGCCACCTAGGCCGCGCCGAGAAAAAGATCTTCTTGGGCAAGCATAGTTCACCTTTGTGCGTCCACCATGAACACCACGACTAACCACTATCTGATGACCAAGGCCTAGCCTTTCAGCCCACTCTCTACAAATTTATTGTTTGGACCTTTAACGTTCGAACCCAATAAACTAATTTGGGGTCGTTACGAATTGAGTCCTTACAATTGGCGCCATCTGTGGGAATGGCTTGTGCGTTGGCACAGGCGGCGGTTAGTCATGGTAGGATCAAGCTCCTGTCAAACAAGGGTCTGCGAAAGCCCCTCCATCATTTCCAGCAGCCCGCTGTTGTTGCCCTGATATAAAGTTCCATTAGGGGCTAAGCATCGAAGCGTCAGTGGCACGGGCAGTTCTAGGGGCTTCCAACATCAAGTCAACGTCCCACACCTTGGTCGAGGAGCTAATCCTCAAAACTACTTAAAGAAAATCTAAGTTTTGGAAGGTATTGCATGGTCCTCAGACTCAAACCTATGGGGAAACCAACTACTTTAAAGAAAAACTATAAGTTTTGGACAGAACCAAGGTATTGCATGGTCCTCAGACTCAAACCTATGGGGAAACCAACTACTTTAAAGAAAAACTATAAGTTTTGGACAGAACCAAGGTCTTGCATAGTCCTCAGACTCAAACCTATGGGGAAACCAACTACTTTAAAGAAAAACTATAAGTTTTGGATAGAACCAAGGTCTTGCATGGTCCTCGGACTCAAAACTATGGGGAAACCAACTACTTTAAAGAAAAACTATAAGTTTTGCATAGAACTAAGGTATTGCATGGTCCTCAGACTCAAACCTATGGGGAAACCAACTACTTTAAAGAAAAACTATAAGTTTTGGACAGAACCAAGGTATTGCACGGTCCTCGGACTCAAACCTATGGGGAAACTAACTACTTTAAAAAAAAATTATAAGTTTTGCACAGAACCAAGATATTGCATGGTCCTCGGACTCAAACCTATGGGGAAACCAACTACTTTAAAGAAAAACTATAAGTTTTGGACAGAACCAAGGTATTGCATGGTCCTTGGACTCAAACCTATGGGGAAACCAGTCATTAGAAAATGGTCTAAGTCCTAGATAGAATGGAAATCCCGCGCGGCCCTCGGATAGTTCATTTTAGGTTACGCATCCTCGGGTGATCACCCCATATGCAATACAGAGCATTCAGCGGTTATCTCGGACAGTCTCATGTGGCTAACCTACTTCAAGTCAGCATTATTATGCCCGTCAGTTTTAATAAGTTCAAAGTGATAGCTCTTTATTAACAAGGGTTTCGGCCCTAAGTATTGTTCAAAAGAAAAGGACACCAGCACATCCATTTCACAAAATAATTATGACAGAAAAGAAAGAACACGCAAAATGAGATAAAGTCATCTTTTACTAGACAAAGAAGTAGTACAGCGTACAATAAGGGACTTAAACAAGCCTATACCAGAAGCTAAATACAAAAGCAAAAAGAAAAAGGTACAGGGGAACGATAAGTCCTACAAAATTTTGTCCTAGCAGCAACTAAGCACATCAGGATGGCACCAGTGATGGAAGAGAAGAAGAAGCAGAGGCAACTATGTGGCACCAATGATGGAAGAGAAGAAGAAGCAGAGGCAACTAGGTGGCACCAGTGATGGAAGAGAAGAAAAAGCGGAGGCACCTAGATGGCACCAGTGATGGAAAAGAGAAAGAAGCAGGGATGCCTAATCCCCGTACCAGCTCTGACTACAATCGAGCAGGCATCATATTAGCAGCACTTAAGAGAGAGCGGATGGTACCGACGATGAGAAACCTCAGTGTTGTCGCACCAAAAATCTGATGCGACCTCCACCTGCTTCGGATTTTGGCTGAAGGAAGAAGAGGCTCCTTTCTTGCCTTATTAAAGGGAAGAAGTGTCTTGAGTTTTTGTCTCCCTTACCCTGACTGGACCATCTTGAGTCCCAAAGAAGCCCAATGCTCCTGGAGAGGGTGTGGTCCCTTTACCCTCACCCTAGACTTGACCATGTCACTCCCTAGGGCTTAGTCACACTAGTAGTGGGGACTTTGAGCACAACTGGAGGGTTAGGGATTTAAGAAGCTTGAAGGGTCTGTACATAAAGGAAATGACCTCCCACCGTGCTTCTTATATGGAGAGCAAGCCTGGCGGCATTTAAATCTGTACAAATCTCCATGAAAAACTACAAACGAGATAAGTCTCACTCAATTCCCAAAGCAGCCTTCAGCCATTGGAATTGCGTCACCTCGTGAAGAGACCTTATTAAAGGCGCGCCTAGTATACCGAAACAGCAGGAGCACGGCGTGGGTGAACCAAAATAATGTCTTACAATCTGGAGCGTGTTCCAAGTAAACGAAAAAGCTCCAGCATTGATCAAGGACAAGACTTGGCAAGCCGTGACGTAGGCACGACGTCATCAAAATCCTCCTCTCCGTTCGAGGAGCCGGACAGCAGGATTTTGAGAGGCTATTGTGGGGTTAGAGAATTTGTGATTCCGACCCACTTTGCATTAGGGCCCAAGGCCCACGTCGAGGATAGGCGTTGCCAAGGACATGCAACGGAAGTCCAGATGGCCTGAAGATATAGTCGAGGACGATTCTGTTCTCGGCATCCCAATGCGCTCCTAGAAAAAATGACGAGTATGGTATAGGAGCAGTGCAAGGAAAAGCTAGATACCTCTGCATTAATGGGGAAAGGACCTCTGAGCAGTGTGGTGACAAGGGACAAGGGAAAGGCTGTCATTACTGCAATTAAGTACTCTGCGCCTGACAGAGCAATACTTTTCAGTTTTACAACCACCCCCAACCACTTTGGGTATGGGTTGATAGGACAAGTATCAGCCCTAGAAAGTTAGGCCTACACGTGGACGTTGGAGGGAGGGTAAAGACTAGTATAAAAGGAGAAGGAAGCAATCCAGGAAAAGGGGGGCTGGGACCAGGGCTAAGAACCAGAGCTGCCCAGGCCGCGCCGAGGAAAAGATCTTCTTGGGCAAGCATAGTTCACCTCTGTATGTCCACCATGAACACCACGACTAACCACTGTCCGGTGACCAAGGCCTAGCCTTTCAGCCCACTCTCTACAAATTTATTGTTTGGGGGCTAGGACCAAGGCCAAGAACCAGAGCCGCCCAGGCCGTGCCGAGGAGAAGATCTTCTTGGACAAGCATAGTTTATCTCTGTGCGTCCACCATGAACACCACGACTAACCACTGCCCGGTGACCAAGACCTAGCCTTTCAGTCCACTCTCTACAAATTTATTGTTTGGACCTTTAACGTTCGAATCCAATAAACCAATTTGGGGTCGTTACAAATTGAGTCCTTACATTGTCCATAATATTTTATCATCCACTTTTAATAATGACATAATAGTAATTTAATCCTTATCCTTCCTCTTTTCCATTATTTTTCCAAATGCTAGAAGAGATTTAAAATACCCATAGTGTTTTTGGCATTATAAAAAACCATTGGCATTTCTAAATACCTAGCGTGCGTTTGGATTGCGTTGGGATGAAAAAATGGTGTGTCCTACGGTACTGTTCATGCACTTTTTGGTATTATTCATGAGTCCCACTATACTATTTCAACTAACTTTTACCTTTATCTATAATACTTTCAGTAATAAGTTTTCAATTTCAGTAAAATAGGCAGTATCCAAATACACCCCTAATAAATTCCTTATTGCATTTTATTTATTTATTTATGAATGCGTACGTTCTTGGAAAAAGAAACACAAGATTTATTAAAATAACTATCAAACGTTTTAGAAACATACAGCATATCCAAGAGGATAACATCAATATTGTTAGTCCAAAATCCTATTCACTGTAAATTTAAGTTTGCATGGTAGAATTTTTCTCAAAAAAAAAAAAAAAAAAGGTTTGCATGGCAGAATAGGATAAGAACCCAAAATAGAGTACTGCTTATTATAACCTATGTCTACCTCTCTAACCATTAAAAAGTCTGTTGACTGTTGTTATTTATATTACAAAGGAAAAATAGTAATAATTGAAAGGATTTTGTTTCCGGAAAGGACTTTGGGGTTCATAATAAAAAGTTGCAGAAAAGAGAAAGATAAACTAAGAATATGGGAGATTGCCAGTGCAGGCCGTTGGGTTTTTTGATAGGGCTGCCCTTTGCATTTGTGTCTTTGCTCTTATCTCTTGTAGGATGTGTTGTTTGGATTATTGGGTGAATTTTTCTCTTCCATTTTCTCTCTATATTTATTCTAATTTTTTCATTACTTTTCTTTTTCGTATTTTTATAATCTCTAACAAGGAGAAAAAGTTAACCTGTCCATGTAGATGGATTTTTTTTTTTCCTTTCTGTCCATTTACATGATTGTTCTTGTTTTGACTTAGTTATGTCATTTTTTATGTATTATGATTCATGTCTCTGAAAGCAAGTTTTTCTTTATTGTTTTCAGAATTTTTTTTCCCTCGTGCTATTATATTATCAGCTCCTGTATACTGCCATTCTTATAATTACCAAAGACATTGTAGTTGGAAATGTCAATGTATGTTGAATTTTCAAGGCAACATGGATCTTTTACTTCTAAGTTAGATTTTCATTTGATTATAGATATATAAATGTTGTATTTTCTTATACAACATTACTCATTGTAAATTGACCATTTGTTAAACGATAAATTGACCATTTATATATAACAAACAAAACTGATTTTGCATATTCTCCCTATTTGTTCATGTGTTTACCGTGGAATCTCCAGATATTGCTATAAAATAAGTTCACCAATTTTGGTAATATTAATAGTAGATCTGTTTTGAGCTGTTTGTGTCCCTGTTGCGCATGTTGTGCTGGACTCGCAAATTTGGCAATGAGCATTAATGGAATCAAAATCTTTTAAATAAAAGTCGTATGGATATTGAATTATTATTATTATTTTTTTTTTTTTGTGGGGGGGGGGGGGGGGGGGGGGTGTTTCTATGATGGATTTGGTAGACAAATCGAGAATTTCTTTACATTTTTTTTGGGAATAATTGTAAATTGTAATAGATTTGCGGAGCAGTGCCCAAAACCTATTTTGTGGGGTTTTTTTTTTTTTGTTTTTGTTTTTTTTTTGTGTGTAGATGCTTAAAAGTGCATTTGTACTAACGCAATCTTTTGTATATATGTTGTTTTAATTATATCGGTGTGAATATATGTATGAGATTGTTCAACTGGCCGGGTTGTGCTGATATCTATTGAAATTTGTTAAAGTTGCAATCTTTCTCTCAATTTTGGATACTAAGAAGTAAGAACGTGCAAGAAAAGCTGATGTTTTTTTAATTAATATATATTTTTTAAATTCATCTTTCAATTTTTTTTTAAATTTTCTGATGTTTATTTTTCTGTACTTAAAAAATTGCTGATGGTGCTTTTCCAATAGTAATTAAAATTGTTTTATTATTACATTATTAGCCACATAATATAAGTTTCAAGTATCCCATCAGTGCAATCCGTTAGCCACATAGTTTTTCATCTGTGAGATAATGGTAGGAACCAAATTAATTGTAATTTGTATATTAATAGGGATTGAATTAAACTCTATCAAAATATAGGGGCCAAATTGATTGTGGCTCTAATGTAAAGACTAAAATATTATTTTTCGCCTAAAAATAAGTCACAAAATACCAGAATATTGTATAGACTTAAAACCAATTATATATGTTAAAATAATTAATATTTTAAAATAGATTATTTATTTTTAATTTGATAAAAAATATATATCGCATAAAGACAAGCTCACCAATCAGTAGGCAATTCACAATTAATACACCATAATTGGGATGTTTTAGGATGTGTCCCGAAATTGAGTTTAACCACCCAGAAGAAGGGAGAGTTTAAGAGAATTCCAATTAAATTTCACTATTTTGAGACAATTTGCATCCTTTATAAGTTGCTAGGCATTATGTCAAACAAATAATAAAGCTAGAGTTAATTATAAGCCAATACCAGCAATGAGCCTAAAGAAAGGTGAAACTTTTGGATACACATTCTATGCCTGGGTTCAATAACACATGCCTCCCTCAGACCTTTTCTCTGTGACACTTAAACGAAGTAATCAATCAAAATGAACAAATAATAACATGATCAATTTATTGCTTCTGCATGTATTTTGAAAACTCATCACCCTATATACCTAATTAATCTTTTTTTTTTTTTTCAATGTATTGCTAAGTTGAGGACCGGCCACTTTGACTGGTTAAAGTTCATGCATTTAGACAGGAAGAAGACCATCAAAAACTTTAAACAGTTCTGTGAATGCATTGAAGTCATCCTGATCCAAACCTAGGATCTTTTTGCTTCATGCAAGGCCAGGCCAAATCACAATTCAAAGGGTGCATGCACAGAGGCTCCAACCACCAAATTATAGAAGTGTGGGGAAGAGTGTGCCCCTCCAAAACTACACAATATCATTGATGTAACTTATGGAATTCGGATTCTGGGAGCTTCTGATCCACGTATTAGTTTTTGCTTGGCTCCCACTAGCTAGTTCGAGATAGAATTGTTTCCTCAATCGGATTAAGATCCTCTCTTATTTAAATCTTTCAACACCGAATAATTTTTAGTCAAATGTGATAAATTGATATAAATGGTATTTTTTTAGATTTTGTGTCACTTTACGGCCATACAGGCAAGTCATTAACGGAGGGATTGCTTTTGTTAATAGAAGGAAACTTCAATGTGTAAAATCCAATTTTTCAAAATTCAAATATAAAATTCAAGCAACTCCACAATTTACCCTAACAATTATTTATACACCTGAGCTTGATACATATTATTGAAAAATTTTCCTAGTTAAGTTTTTAAAACTAATTTTCTCCAATAAAATGAAAAAGGCAAATTGCATTGCTTTACTGACTTTCATGATACATACCGAGTCCTGTCCTTCTAGCTACCTACTTCTCTTTAGTTTTTTTTTTTTTTTTTTTTCCCCTATATATTTTAGGGTTAGGTGACCGTTTGGAATTTTCTATTATAAGAAGAGTTTTAGCTATATATAGAGTTTTGGAATGTAGAGGTTTAACTGAAAGGGAAATTATTAAATACTCTCATAGTACCATAAATGTGTACTCCCCCATCTCTCATAACTGTGAGTCCCACTAATTTATATATATATATATATATATATAAAACCGAAACCTTTGAAACTCCCACAATTTTTCATATCATCATTTTAATTTCCCACAATTTTTCACATCATCATTTTAATTTAAAAAAATTTTAATTTTTAAAACTAAATAGTGAGAGAGTCCTAACAGGAGTCTCTTTTATATATATATATATATATATATATATATATATAAGAGACAAAATCTTTGAAAACCCTAAAGCAATCTCCTCTGTCTATCTCCACTAAGAGAGAAAACCCTAAGCTTCAATTTCTTTGGTACGCTTGCTATTGCTTTTTCTCTTTTTTGTGAATTAGTTTTTGTTGCTTTTGTTTTGTATGGAGTAGTACTTTACAATATATAGTATAACTACAAGTATTGTAGTAAGTTTGCTAACTTTTTGTGTGGTTCAAAGATGCTATATTCTATATTATTTTAGATTATATAACCTTAAGTTTTACCTTATGGAGACGTATGTACAAGTTTTCAATTCCTTTTGTGTGGATATTTTCTCACAGCTGTGGAGTAAGGTATATGCACTATATGTTATCTTATGTTTTCTCTTATGGTGTCATGCTTCTTTGTTTATTAATTAAAGATTATGTTGGAAGCCTATATTATTTGCACTTTCAAAGTGTTCGACAATGTTTGAACCAAATTTTTCATCAATTAGGAAGAATTGGATAAAAAAAAACAAAGTTTTCCATCCTTACTGAAAATGTCTCGCAATAATGACTTTTTTTTTTGTTTTGTTTTTATAATTTGTAGGTTCTGAATGTTTTGATTTTTAATTTTATTGTCTTTTGAAAGTTTAACCATCTAAATTTTTGGGTTCAACTTTTTTGCAATATTTGAAACAGTTTAGCAAATTTCAACTGTTCTAATTATGGATTATTCTCTTGAAGGTAACTTATTTTTCTCTTATATTTCTCTATTTGGTAGTCATATATATTTTGTTTTGTTTCAATAATTTCTAGGCAGTGTCAATAAATTTTCTGATTTTTTTTCCCCTTTCGAACGTTTTAACATCAGAACTTTTTAGTTATTTTTGTTTCGATATCTAAATTTGGCTTATTCATCAAATTATAACTCAAAAAGATAGGAGCAATTCACGCAATAGTATAGTTTCATAATCAATTTAAAATTTTATAAAATTATTTTAGTCTATTATAAATAGGTAAGTTCCCGTGCGTTGCACGGGTTTCCGACTAGTTAAATTTATAATGGAACCCACAATTCATTTGAGAGAGAAGAGTACGCATTTATGGTACTACTGGAGTATTCGATAATTTTCCTAACTGAAAGCTTTTGAATGTTTGGTAAAAGCTTCAAATTTCAATTATAACCTCTGATGATGTCCAACATTAGTAATTACATATCCCAATCGTGCACTTCAAGGCTTGCCAAACAAAACACAAGAAAGGTAGTGTCAACCATAGCTACTCTGATGTTTAAAAGTTAATTAAAATAGCACTCACAGGGGTGAGAGACAATAATATCAATATCAGGTGTTTTATAATTTCCAAGTGTTTTTTTTTTTTTTTTTTTTTGACAAATAAGGATATCCAGACCTTTTCGAGTATATGACTAATCTCTTGGGCATGTACAATCTCTCCGTCCCACACACACTAAGTTATTACAAAGAGAAATTTTATGGAAGTGGCCCCAAAATGCTGGTAAGATATTTCGAACCCAGTCAAATGTTTCTTATACAGCTTCAAAGTTCGAAGTGCATATACAAGGATGAACATACATATAGGATTTTTCCTACCTACCCCACAATGTCAACAATTCTCTGTGATTGGGTTTGTAGAGTACGTCCATCCATAGATGGGGGCATGTTCTGATGTTCCACTTCCTAGCACGAAATGTATGATCATTTCTATTTTAGGGTTTATTTGGATACCGCTTATTACTGAAAACTGAAAACACTATACCAAAATAATTTTTAAATATGTGAATAGTATCGTGGGACCCAGTTTTAACTTAACATTTGCTGAAATTTGTACTTGTAGGTCCCATGAACAGTGCACGGGGCCCACAGAAAAAATGCCAAACGCAGAGAGTTTCATTTTTCAGTGCAATCCAAACTCAACCTAAAAGAGCTTTTTCTCCTTTAAAGCACTTATCCAATAGTACTAACATCAGCACCACCAAACAAACCTTAAGCCAATATGGGTTTCCTACTAGAGCTGTTGGGTACATAGTTTCAATCCTGCATTTGTATCACTGGTTATGGTGAAACAGTAGAAAGGTGTAAACGGGTTCAGTATTCCAAACTTCTCTTTCCCATGCCCTCCAACTTGTTAGGTCAAAGGGGGCTGCCAAACTTCTTAGTTTTCAGAGATTATGACATCAGTGATCACACATACAAAAGCAAGTCAAAAATTCTAGTTACTAAGATCTAGGAGGGCTATTAAACTCTACATTTTCTTTTGGACAAAGAGTGACAACAAATTTTGTTGTGGCATATGATTACAACCCTACTCAATATTATTTTATTAAATTTGAATTTTAAAAAATCCACGATTAGATTACATTTTCTTCTTATATTCTTTATTCTTGCGAAATTTCCAAAAAATCAAAGATCACTAATTATGTCATCAATCAAATACTTTCATGTTTATATAATTTAAAATTTTATATAAAAATTAAGTTTATGGATTGAATAGTCAATAGCATCTGATTGGTATGAAATTTGACGTGTGTATTAAGAATATAAAGAACATGCAATTTAACGGTTATGTTTTCAAAATATATAGTCATGTTAATTTTTTTAGTGGAAGTTGTAGTGTTAGGCTACAACCAAGTTTGGAGCAAAAATTTATCTTTTTCTTTTTCCATTTTACCATACTTTTCGAATATGGAAAGAGCTCTTGTTGTTTCTACTTCTCTTCTTCTTCAAATTAGTACCTCATGTGAGTCCCACTCTTCTCAATTTCCATAGGCTATGACATCACTGAACTCATATATACAAGTAATGGTCAAATTTTAATTGTTAAGACCTAAAGGCGGATTGAATTCAAAACCCTTTTTTTAAAGAAAACAGGTAAACTTTCCTTAAAATGTCAAATTATATTTATGGTCCATTATATATATATATAAATGCGCACGCGTGTGTGCCCTTGCATGCATTCATACTTAGGCCATGTAAAAGGGATTTCAAGCAAGGAAGTGATAGTCTTTTATGATGGGAATATGTATGAAATTCCCAGACCTGTGAGATGCAAAAAAAGAGAAATACACGCCAAAGAGAAATAATCACACACAAGACAATATTTACGTAGTTCGGCAATTTGCCTACATCCACGAAGTTTAATGGATTTCACTATTCTCAGGAAAAAATACAAAGTGCAGCAGTACAGTTTTTCTCTCTCAAAAATGACATCAAAACCCTAATCTCCAAAACAACAGTTTTTATATCCTGCGCACAAGATTCACAATGGGCTACAAAAACGAGCCAAAATTATGAAACAACATTATTTCGGGTCAGGTCAGAAAATCTCCTATTAAAAACTGTAATAACATTATTTCAGGTCGGGTCATAATCTGGATCAAACATAACTAGGCTCCACAAAGCCTAACAAATCTCCCACTTGGAGACTAATTCAATCACCAACATCAACGGCAATCCTCCAAAGACAATCCCTCATCACTGCAACTCATCCTCCTGTCCTCAAGCTAGAAGACCAACTGAAACTGCACATAGCTTTAGCTTCTCAGTAGTGACACCCTTAGTCAACATGTCTGTTGGGTTCTTAGATCCACAAATCTTCTCAATATTACCAGTTTATCTTCAACAAGGTAACGGATAAAATGGTATCTCATCTGTATATGCTTCATCTTTGAATGAAAATCTGAATTTTTAGCTAGAAAAATTGCACTTTGACTATCACTATATAGAATGCCCAACTCCTTCTTCTTACCCAATTCATCCAAGAAGCTATGTAGCCAAATCATTTCCTTTTTAACTTCAGTTGCTGCAACATATTCAGCTTCTATAGTAGAAAGAGCAACAATCTTTTGTAAATTTGAAGCCCAAGATATAGTTGTACCACCCAGAGTAAATACAAACTCAGTAGTACTCTTTCTACTATCAATATCACTTACTAAATCAGCATCTACATAACCCTGTAGTTTCAAACTTGCACTTGTGAAGCAAAGACATGTATCTGTTGAGCCTCTCAGATACCTCAGAATCCACTTAATTGCCTCCCAATGATGCTTTCCTGGCCTACTCATATATCTACTCACAACTCCCACTGCATGTGTAATAGCCTTGTACATACCATAGTATACATCAAGTTGCCAATAGATGAGGCATAAGGCACTTTGCTCATATAGTCCCTTTCTTTTTTTGTCTTTGATGACTGTTCTTTACTTAGTTTGAAATGACTACCCAATGGTGTACTCACTAGTTTAGCTTCATTCATGTTGAACCTGCTGAGAATCTTTTTCACATATTTTGCTTGTGAAAGCTTAAATGTACCATTTGCCTTGTCTCTAATAATTCTAATACCAAGGATTTGTTTTGCAGCTCCCAAATCCTTCATTGCAAACTATTTTGACAATTCCTTCTTTATATTATTAATCTTTTCAATGCTAGACCCTGTAATGAGCATATCATCCACATATAATAATAAAATGATATAAGAATTGTCAAAGAACTTAACATAGCAACAGTGATCAGCTTCACATCTCTTGATAAAACTATCAAATTTCTTGTACCACTGTCTTGGAGTTTGCTTTAGATCATACAAGCTCTTTCTTAGTTTGCAAACTAAATTCTCTTGTCCCTGAACAATAAACCCTTTTGGCCGACTCATATAAATGTCTTCCTCCAAGTCACCATGAAGGAATGTTGTCTTCATATCTAACTACTCAAGATGTAGATTCTCTGCACCACCATTCCCAGTACCAATCTAATTGTTAACATCTTCACAGTTGGAGAAAATATTTCTGAATAGTCAATGCCCTTCTTTTGCTGGAACCATTTGACAACTAATCTGACCTTGTAGCATTTGCTAGCATCATGCTCATTCTTTATTCTGTATACCCACTTATTGTGCAAAGTCTTCTTTCCTTCTGACAATTCAGTCAGTTCCCATGTTTGATTCCCCAACAAAGAATCCATCTCGTCCTTCATGGCGAACTCTCACTTGTTTGAATTTTCATCTTACAAGGCTTCATCATAACACTTTGGTTCACCACCATCAATCAACAAGAAATAATTTAGAGCGGGTGAATTACGCTTAATGATCCTGGAAAATCTACAAACTTCATCTACAAGTGTACTCTGATCTACCTGTGAATTTACATTCTCCTTTTCTTCTCACCCCTTTTCTAGACAGTATTTTCAGTCAATTCATCTAAGTTGACAAACTCAGATTTCTTTTGATCTATCTCTGTAACATCTGGCACTATAGTTGATATGTCCTTGTACATAACCTATTCATTAAACATTTCTGCTTTTGATGATTTTTCGATTTTTTTCATCCTAAAACCGATAGCCAAATTTCTCATCACCATAGCCAATAAAAAAACATATTTTAGACTTTGCATCAAGTTTACTACGAGCATCAAAATCAATATGAACATAAGAAACACAACCGAAAACTTTTTAATTGGAAAACTTTACCTCTTTACCACTCCAAACCTCTTCAGGAATTCTAAACTCCATGGGAACTGATAGTCCTCAATTTATCAGATAAGGTGCAATAATAACAACATCATCCCAGAAAGTTTTTGATAATCCAGCATTCAACCTCATACTCCTAGCATGCTCATTGAAAGTTCTGTTCATGCGCTCAGCCACACCATTCTGCTGTGGTGTCCCAAGAATGGTCTTTCCATTCTAATTCCATGTGCAGCACAATACTCATTGAACCCTCCATCTATGTACTCTCCTCTATTGTCTGACCTCAGACATTTTACTTTCAAATCTATTTTCATCTCAACCATGGCCTTCCACTTCTTAAAAGTTTCAAATACATCAAATTTATTTTTCAGAAAATAAACTCATACTTTTCTGCTTAAGTCATCAATGAAAGTAATGTAGTACCTTAAACCTCCAAGGGATGAAACCGAAGAAGGCCCCCACAAATCAGTGTGTACTAACTCCAATTTTTCGGCTTTCGATGTCCTGCCAGTTTTCAAGAAGCTCACATTTTTCTGCTTTCCTAAGATGTAGCTTTCACACATGTCAAGATTAATAGACTTCAATTTTGGTAGTTTTCCTTTTGACAGTAGCATCTTCATTCCTTTCCTACTCATGTGACCAAATCTACGATGCCATAGACTTGCATCAGTATTTGCTTCAGCAATTGTAATTGTGCCCTTTGGACTTGAGGTTATATACAGAGTACCAGTTTTCCTTCCACAAGCCAATACCATAGCTCCCTTTGTAACTTTCCAGATACCACCAACAAATAGTATTACATGCCCTTCATCATCAAGTTGTCCTACATAAATCAAATTCCTTCTCAGGTCAGGAATATGTCAAACCTTCTGCAGTAACCAGATAGACCCATTGGGAAATATAATCCAGACATCTCCCATACCTACAACATCCAAGGCTTCTCCATCAGCCAAATACACCTTACCAAAATCACCTTCAATATAGTTCTATATAATGTCTTGGTGTGGAGTGGTATGAAACGAAACTCCTGAGTTCAAAATCCAATCATCAAGTGGACTGTCTACAGCAAGAAGCAATGCATCTTGTACCTCATCTGTTACAGCATTAGCAAAATCATCATCATTCTTCTTCTTAGGACTTTTGTAGTGCCTCTCAAAGTGGCCAATTTTGCCACAATTCCAACATTGTACCTGTTGGCCAAATCTAGATTCACTTCTATTCTGATTGGAATATCTGGATTTTGATTTGCCCCGATTTGAATTTCTGTCATTACCTCTACCTCTTATCTCAAGGTTTAGGGTAGAACCAGACCCTGAAGTTTCACCTGCATCTCTTATGTGAATCTCCTCAACCAAAACTAGATCTCGTATGTCATTGTACTTCAACTTTTTTTTTCCAGTAGAATTACTTACTACCATTCTCATAATCTTCTAACTGTTTGACAAAGAAGCCAAAACAATCAGTGCATGAATATCATAATCAAAATCAATTTCTACAGAAGACATTTAGATGTTGTGCTACTGATGCATTCTCTACCATCTTTAAATTGAATAGTTTCTTCATCAGATGCACCTTGTTGTTTACTGACAATTTTTCATACATACTAGACAAAGCCTTCATCAAATCTGTTGTGGTCTTCTCCTTCACAACATTGTGTGCAATAGACCTTGACAGAGTTAATTTGATAACTCCCAATACCTGTCTATCAAGAAGAGTTCATTCATCATCTTTCATAGTTGCAGGTTTCTCCCCTAAAAGCGACAAGTGCAACTTCTTCCCATAAAGATGGTCCTCGATTTGCATCCCCCAGAATCCAAAGTCTGTGCCATCAAATTTTTCTATTCCAGACACCTTTCCTATTTCCTCTACCATTGCTCACACTCAAACCTAACCCTAGGCTCTAATACCAATTGATGGGAATATGTACGAAATTCCCAGACCTGTGAGATGCAAAAATAGAGAAAAATATATGCCAAAGAGAAATAATCACACACTAGACAATATTTACGTGATTTGGCAATTTGCCTACGTCCATAGAGTTGCAGGGATTTCACTATTCTTAGGAAAAAATACAGAATACGGCAGTACAGCTTTTTCTTTCTCAAAAACGACATCAAAGCCCTAATCTCCAAAACAACAGTTTTTATATCCTGCGCACAGGATTCACAATGGGCTACAAAAATGGGCCAAAATTATGGAACAACATTATTTCGAGTTGGGTCAGAAAATCTCCCATTAAAAATTGTAACAACATTATTTTGAGTCAGGTCATAATCTATCAAACACAACTAGGCTCCATAAAGCCCAAATCAAGCTAACATGACAATCACGTTCATGCTTAAGCATAAAGCTATTTATGAAAAGATCAGTTTTATTTAGAAAAAACCTTTTATATATATATATATATATATATATATATATATTTATGTATATTTATATATTTGAAGTAGTATTGTTTATATTTGTAAATAAGTTCATAATATATCAATTTATTATTTTTAATTTATTGATCATATAATTAGTACATTTCCTAGTAAAAATTATATATAGTTTTTAACAATAAAAGATTGGTGAATCTAATTTTTAAATTTCAAAAATGAAAATCATTCTATCTAATTAACTCAAATAGTATAATTTCAATTATAATTTGGTTATTAATTATTAACATATGTTTATGATGGGGTAAAAATATTTATTCATAGTATTTACTATATATATATGTGGGGGGAAAAATGTTAACCAAATAGCTCATGTAATCTAGTTTGTTGATGGGCCCCAAGTTTATTTGTGTTCAAAGTAAAAATAAATGAATAAATCTGAATTTTTAATACTTGACTTGGCTTAATTCAACTTATTTAAAACTCTACTTCACCACCCCACCCCACCTCCCCCCCCCCCCCCCCACCCAAAAAAAAAAAAAAATATATATATATATATATATATATATATATGGAAACATTATGCCTTTTGTAGATAGGATTTCAAAATTAGATTTCCCCTTCCCCGGCCAGTCCCCAAAAAAATTGAAAATAAGGATCAATTAATTCAGTGGTTCCAAAAATAAAAAGTTGATCAAGTGGCATACTTCCAAAAAAAGTGTTTTAGAGTTGATTAATTTACAGTTGCAATAGACTTATAATTGCAAAAATTAAATAGTAGATTTTGTAAATAAGCATAATTTAATTTATACAAATCATTCAACATAAAAAATATAGACATTTTTTATAGACAATTTGGTTGAAAATTTTTATTCTCAAGATATTATTAAGCAAGAAAAAAAAAGCTCATTTGAGATTTCAATTGTAGCAATATGAGCTTCATGTGCCAAATTAAGCATCCACTTTTTTTAGAAAATATGTACAGTATCTGAGCCATGTAAGGATAATTGGTAGTATCAGGAAAGCCTAACGTTTAATATTTGATTGATATATGATTTGTGTTGATTCTTTTAGTTTATACAATAACGAGTTTTTTAGGCATATTAAATGTAAATCGACAAAAAGAAAGTAGGTAAATTAATAGTTCTCTTTGTAAGTTTGTATTTGTCCAAAACTGTTTTTAATTTTTTTTTTTTTTTTTTTTTTTTTGTGTGTGGAGAATCTGTATTAATTTATCCAAAACTAATTAAACGTATCAGTGGATAAAGTTAGATCATGTGATGCTCCATTATTGGTAATTCCAGCTTAAATATCAAGAATTTGAAATTAGTATGGTTTTAATTTTTTTTAACATTATGATTGATAATAAATTATACTATAGTTACAAACTATTTTATAATATTTTTACAAGTTATTGATATAAAATTTTTTTGTTAGTTCTCATCTAAACCAACTACTGACATCATTTTTTCACTTATCAATAACTCCACACATCAATAATTTGCCAAAAAAAAATACAAAATTTTTGTAAATTTAGCATTTTTTTAATAAGTTATAAAAGAAATTAAAATTACCTGGAAGTAAAATAAAAGAGAGAGAGAGAGAGAGAGAGATATATATATATATATATATGTATGTATGTATGTATGTATGTATATGTAATTGAAGTAGAATTCCGATCACAATGGGCAAAGTCGTAACATCAAGATAATGTTTTATACTTTCAGTTTCACAAGTAGGGCCACCCCACATGGAACCCCACGTGCATGTATGCATGAATACGAAGAAAGCCACCTTAGCTATCAGTTTGACCTAATTGGGAGAGAGAGAAAATTCACCATAATCTATCTCTCTCACTCTCTCTCATCTTCATTTTCCACCCTCCATTTTCTTGATAGCTTCTCCAAGACTCCTTCCTAGTTTTTTCCTTTTAAAAGTAATAAAGATTTGAACTCTATATATTTATATTGAAAATATATTATAATAAGCGTCCTTTGGAAACCATTTATTTAGTTGAAACTGAAAATTTTTTACTAAAAATACTATAGATAAAACTAAAAGGTAGCTGAAAAAATACAGTGAAACTCATGAATAATATCAAAAAATGCAGTAAGACCTATGAATAGTAATAAAAATAAACTGAGTAATAAAAAAAAGTTAACTTTTAAACCATGTTAAACACACACTAAGTATTACTTAAACTACAATACTTTTTGACTTTTTCACCTTTATTCCAAGGGCTTAAAAAGAATGCAAACTCATCAAAAATTGTTCTTATAACCCAAAAGCCCCACTTCGACAATCACTTTCCTCTCAAAACTCTCTCAACTTCATAGAATTCCAACAACTAATTATGGATTTCTTTCACACCCAAAACCTCAAATACCCAACCAAACGCAACAAACAAAGGCTAAACCAAGAACAAGTAAGCCTCCTAGAGAGAAGTTTCATCTCTAACAACAAACTTGAGCCTGAGCGCAAACTTCAGCTTGCAAACCAACTCGGTGTACCGCCAAGACAGGTTGCTATTTGGTACCAAAACAAGCGTGCCCGGTGGAAGACCCAAAACCTCGAGCTCGACTACAACGAGCTTCAACAAAAGCTAGAAAATGCATTGGTTGAAAAGAGGCGGGTCGAGAAGGAAGTGGAGCGGCTTAAAGGAGAGTTGGAGAAAGCTAAAGAAATGGTTTGTTCTTTGAAGCAAACAGTCGACCCTCAGGTTTCTTCTAATTCTATTTCGTTTGATCATGAGGCAGCAAGGAGCTCTAGTTTGCATGCGGCCGATGTAAATTGCTCTATATTGAATAATGGTGAGTTTTTGCCACTTAATGAGGACTTCTATGCTTGTTTCATTGGTGTAAATGGGTCAAGTTGGGAATAATTAGTGGGTGAAGAAGGAATGTTTATGGATATTTAGTTTCAAAATAATGTTACTTTTTGGGTATGTTTGAACTTGATTCGTGTTATTTAATTAGACTTTTTTATGCGGATTACGAAAAAATTGTGGTGTCGATCCTGTCTTAACATTTCTATTTGGTTAATTGAATGAAAGCATGGAAAGAGAAAGGAAATGCTCAAAAAAAAAACTTATGGGAGAATAGCTACCGATTGACATTGATGTGTGTGTATATATATATATATATATATATATATATATATTCAGGTGTCATGGTTAAAAGATCGGAGGTAATGATCTACTTATTCTGTAATATTAAATGAATATATAGCTCGAATTTAACCTCTTGGTGTTGCTTTCGACTCATAATTATGAAATGCAAGTGCTAAGTTGATATCTGCATTTTGTTGACCAAAGAGCAAATGGAAATTAATTACGGGCTTATATAATCCTCATGGATTAATTAGGCAATGATAATATGATCAAGTTTTAAGGCTGATCTTGGGTTCTAGTTAGCTTAACTGGTAAAGTCTCTAATAGTTGTATAAGAGATAGATCTAGAGTTCAATCCCTGCCTACACCAAAAACCGATTGATGTCTTGGTCTTATAATAAAGAGTTATAATCAAAAGCGGATGCCATAGATTAAAACTCTCTCAAAAATAAAAAATAAAAACGTTTTAAGGCTAATCATTTCGTAAGCTAAAAAAAGGTTGCAATATGATGATTTTTTTTTTTTTATATAAATTAAAAAAATCTAAAATTGGAAAATTGGAAATTTAAACTTCAGGATATTTCTATTAAAAATACCAACTAAAATGTCAGTTAATTACAAAGTTCTAGATCAAAACAATGAACTATACACCTCACGTCATGTAACCAGTGATGTTTTGGGCATACCTTGTAGCATATTAGAATATATTTCATATTCTTTTTATTTGATAATTTTTTTTTTCTTTTTTTGGTTTTAATATTCTTTGGAGGAGGAGGAAGGGCATTCGCCTTTCTAATAAATATAACCATAAAATGAAATCTCAATTTCGCCTTTTTTTTAATGTGTCAATTTCGCCTCTATTCTATTTTTATAGATTAACATGCTTTTGATTAAGTGATAAAGTTCTTCATTTGCCATTGGCTTATTGATGAAATTCCTATTTTGCAATTAAGTAATTTGATTTACCGTATTTACACAAAAACTAGGCATGTTTATTCTCTTTTTTCTTTTTAGAATCTAGGCATGTTTAATCGGGTTACTCGAGGACAAAATAGAAAATTTATTGTGTCAGTTATATTTATCACGAACTTCAGAAAGCGAACTGCCATTTTGAAAAAGCTTTAGGGGTCACAATAATTTCTTTATACCTCAAGGGGTATCATAATTAGATGGGGACCATACTTCACGAAACTGAGGTAATTAGTTCAAATCTCCTCTTCTCCATTCTCCTGAGGAGAAACATTATCAACAAATTGTTTGTTAATTTTATTATTTCAAATAAGTTATGAAAATTTTGAGAGATTTGGCAACTTGTTACTATTTTTTAGGGAGCATTGTTGCTATCCAATGAGTCCTATCAATAATATTGTATGTTTTGAGTGAAATAAGTCCGCGTGGCAATCCACATGACAATCTACGTAGCATTTAAAATAATATTTTAATATCACGGTTAGCTACATTTGCTTTTTTCATCCACCATTTAATGGTAGAGATTATTTTGACCCATTATCCAAAAGTTAAGGACTAATTAAATCGACATATTTAAAAAGTTAGAGACCATTTTGACATATATGACAAACGTAGCGATCAAAATGGTAACTACCCCAATTAATTATTTAGATATTTAATTTCCCTTAAAGAAAGCTACTCTTTTGTCTTTCATTTTCTAGGCTAGCCATTAACATTTTTTTTTTTAATTCTTATTCCTAGGCTAGCTAATGCTAATTCCAACTAAGATAGGTAGGAGAAGGAGCGGAAGAGATGGACATATAAAGTTGAACATTAATTAAAATAAAAAGTTGACCTTAAAAACTTCAAAACATGGTAAAATTTGTATTGTATTTTTATACTAGAGTTAATAATAAGTTTTAGTAAGAAGAATTGGATTAGTTCCAAATGAATTAGAAGTAGTTTTAAATAAGTTTGTGGTTGTTATAAATTATAGGAACACTTCACTAGTTCATTCAAAATTATAGTAGATTTAAAATTTGATTTGAGATTTGAACAAAATTAGATTGAATTAGTTTTATCTTTTATTGAAGTTCCACTCTAATAATTATATTATCATATAAATTTCAAGTGTTTTGAGAAGATGTTTCGGAACAAAGTATTGTTATATATGTGGATCGATACTTATAAAATAGAATAAAAAGGTGGTAGGTATGGGTGAATTGATTTTTTTTTTTTTAATAATTCCTAAATTATAATAAAGGAAATGAGAGATTTAAACCATAAACGTCTTTATTCATCATTGGAAATATTTGTCATCAACATGTTACTATTTTTCCGAAAGTATTGTTGCTATCCAATGAGTCCAGTAAATAATGTATTGTTATGAATGAAATAATTATAAATTATATGAGAAGTCTGTTCAAATTTATTGTTGCTACCCAACTACTTCTACATGAAGAGAAGGACGAACCCTTGCCTCTATCTTATTGTGGCTTATATCCTACCAATTGTGGTATCAAGAACTGAATGCAAAGCTAAATGAGAGACATGATAGGGGTTTATGCTTTAATTGTAACCAAAAAAAAAAAAGAAGATTGGGTCAATTCATAAATGCAAACATTTTCACATTGATGGATGTTGGACAGTTGGAGAACTTATTCACTACATCAGGAGCACTGCATCAACAATGCCTAATGATCCTTCCACTCAATAATATTATACCCCGTGTGACAATTTATTGAGTTAAATTCTAGTCATCAATTAAGTTTAATAAATAAAATAAAACTTAAAAGAAATGAAATCAAATAAAAAACCTTCACCTTTATCTCACCCTCACCGTCATTGCTGGTGGCTCCACCAACACCATTTGCTACTGATTCATGGATTTGGATTAGAATTCGAGAATAAATTGCCCCAGTTTCTCAAGTGGCTCGGGCAAGGGCCCACCAAATAAAGGCCAATGGATGATTTTAATATTAGAGAGATGATAAAATATTTCTAAATAAGATAGTGATAAAAGTGGTTGCAACTTGCAACATTGCACTTGGGTTCGAGTTATTTTAATTTAAAAAATCAATTAAATATTATAGTTATTTTTAATTTTTAGACTTATTATTTAACTCTTTTTTATTATATGATTTGAAAATATGACACTCATTTCATGACACCAATAAGTTTTTTTTTTTTATATAGGTGGAATTTGATATCAAATTCTTTATTCAATTTTATTCAATGACTTATTAGTTGAATTAACTTAAACTCACATTCTAATTCTAATTAATATCGATAAAAGAGAGAGAAAAATGATGAGAGAGAGAGAGAGAGAGAGAGAGAGAGGGGTAAACGTATAAATCGACTGTGAACATAAGCATCAATGATATAAACCTATAAATCGACTGTGAACATTTTACTCATATTTTCTTGCATGAACCAATAACTAATATCAATTTTATTAGTCTCAATGACATCGTACCATCTTATGTAAGAAGTGTGGAAAATATTGTGTACCTAATCTTATTGACCGACGTATCTTTTTCAGTGTTGTTGAGGACATTTTCTCTAGCATAGACTTCAATTTTCAGTTAGATTGATAATTTGTCAGAGAAAGCGGGTAGTGTTGGGATTCGGGAATGTTGATGCCGCAAGTACTGAAATTTGTTACAGAATGAATCAATAACTGTCTAATCAAAAGTAAATTTTTGAATAAATAAGAAAGAGAAGAGATCTAATTAGATATAGAAACCGTCTCCTTTCTAATTACTCCCTTTGAATATTAATTTGAGGCGTCATGCTTGAATGATTATGATTAATGGTCAGATTGTCATCTTATGCAATGTTGACACAGTACCTTCAATTCAACGTTTTTCTCAATGATCACTGCACACTCTTAGTGCGATGGTCACTGCATAAGTATAAGTGCTTGTGAAATGTTGGGGGCAAAGGTCGGGGTTCAAGTTTCCAGGAGGGAACTTCATACACATATATATTTAGATTAGGCTAAAGTAGAATTTCTATCTTGTAAAAAAAAAATAATAAAAAAACATGTTTCTCAACAAAAAAATAAAAAACAAAAAATAGCTTCAATTCAACGTCCATCTTGGTTAACATGATTGCATGAAGAACAAATTCATTCCTATATAGTGTCCTAGTACCATTAAATCTTCCAAACCGTGCGTGATCCTCCTTTAATTTAATTTGTTAATGTTTTTAATATTTTTGGAAATTATAAAGTTGAGTTATTCAACAATGCCAATTGATGGGACCGACGAACCCTTTTTCTCAAACGAACTAATCAGACATCTCTGTCCACATCTCCATATTACTGACGAGTGGAGGAAAACCATTTAATGTAGTAGACAATACCTCAGACGATTTCAAAACCAGCTGTGTAGACCGTTGGAGGCCCATCAAAGCCTGCATTACTGAGCATGAAAGTGTTATCAAGAGAGGCATTAAAGCCACAATAAAAGCCACAACGACTAGATGCTGCGGAACCATATATAAACACTCCACAGAACCAATACAAGGTACACACAATCAAAAATACATCATAGTTTTGATCTCTGATACTCTCTTGAAACTTCCATACGCTGACTTTATCATCGGAGATTCTTTGGCAGACACCACACCAGTGATCACCTAAAGAAGGCTTTGTGCGACATTTTCAGATATAGGGACAAGGTTGCTAGCTCATCTGGACGAGTCCACTTGACTGACGATTTCTGCTTCATCACCAATAAAATCATAGGTTTAGCTTAAAGATTTCTATTTTCCTTTCCAAATAAATCTAACTTGTTCAATGCTTCAAGATACAAGACATGAGTTAAAAATATTTTTAATAGGGTCTTTAAAATATCACAATAAACACTCTATTTGCATCAAATGAAAATTCATTTTTATCTGAATTGAAGAGTAGAAACATCATCTCACAGATTTAAGAAAAATACAAATTTTTGTGTCATTAAAAGATTAAGAATTTGATTCTAGGAAATTATCCAAACTTTATACAATCAGATGTTCTCTTTTGTTAAAAAAAAAAATTTAAGAGAATTTCAATTTATGGGGTCCATTCTTGATGATTGCTCTTTATTATCAGATCAAGATACTAATCAATTTTTGGTATAGGCAAGGAATGAACCCCCAAATCTCTTTTGTACAAATATTAGAGCGTCAGGGATTGAATGATTATACAAAATCAAGGTTCAACTCAACGGTCAAGAAGCATTATTTAAAATTGAGTCACTCCAAATTTCACAAGGGAAGGTTCTAGACTTGGACGATTGTCTCAATTGCAAAACCATGCATGGATTACTACATGGCAATGTGGGCCACACCGAATTTTATTGAGTTCCAAAGCATTTGATCAGAAGTTAGCATAGCATAATAAAATAAAAATGAACCCAGCTTAATTAAAATAACGACACACCTTTCGTGAAAAATCGGTTAATTTCCTAAATTGAAATGTGACTTTAATAAGGCACGCATCCTGTGGTAATGAAATATTACCTTCATCCAAAAATTGGGACTATCTAATCACAAGAGAAATCATGGCAACAAAAAAAAAAAAAAAAAAAAAAAAAAAAAAAAAAAAAAAAAAAAAAAAAAAAAAAAAAACTTGCATTTTAGGGTCCGTTTGGTTGAAGTGGTGGAAAAATGGGAGGATGGAAAAGTGAGAGGATAGAAAATATTTTAATTTATCTCATTTTTGTTTGATTGATAGTGGAAAAGTGAAGAGATGAAAAAAGTAAATTTGTATAAATTTACTTATACACCCTTGTTAAAAAATGATGGCCAATTAAAACAAAAAAGTGACAAACAACCAAAAAAAAAAGCAATCACCCAATTTATCAAAAAAAAAATTCATGTCTAGTTAAAAAAAAAAACAACAACAACAACTATCACACCCATAGCCCAGGAAAAAAAAAAAATGCAACGTCCTTTAAAAAAAAAAAAAAAAAAAAAAAAAAAAAGGTAATGTGCCAACCCACAGTTCAGGAAATCAAAAAAAAAAAAAAAAAAAAAAAGCAACGTCTAGTCATCTAGGAAAAAAAGAAAAAAAAAAAAGAAAGGAAAAAAAAATAAAAATAAAAGAAAGAGGCAACGTGCCTAGCACACAAAAAAAAATGGACATGGACATTTTTATCTATTAAGTAGCCCCATTTTCTCCCTTCAGTTTTTTCTCCATTTTGGGGAGAAAACACCTAACCCCACCATTTATTTTTCTTCCTTCCTACCCAACCAAACACACTCAAAAAAGTTTTCATTTTCATTTTCTTTCCAAAGTTTTTCATCCACCATATTTTACCTCCAAACAAACACACCCTCAAGGGAAATTTATGCCAGGCCTTATAAATAAAATAAGCACATTTTTCAAAGAAATAACAAAATAAACATTAATTGGTAGTTGTGGGAGTAAGTGAAACAAGCACATTTTTAGGCCTTGGGCCCTGTTCGATGATGATTAAAGATCCACATATGTGTGAACTAAAATCTGACACGTGAATAAGAGATTCAACGAGAAAAGGTGAACTGGTACGCCAACCGACGATCTCGAGGAGCAAAGACACCTCAGGAATACTTTAGGTAATTGCCTACACTGGAAAGTAAAGTTTCAAGGAAGACAACAAAGCCATGCAAGCAACAAAAAAATGAAATATCTGGGAAGGTGACTTCTACCTCCACATTTAATGCACTACACCAACTGAACTAGCCACATTTATAAGGAAAAGACACCTGAACAGTGTCTTCCCAACTCACAGCCCTCTCTACCACCTCTAGAAGGGTCTTGATGGGACAGCATCCAAATGGTTTCCTTGAATCGTACAAGTGGAGGGCTGAGATGCAATGAAAGGGACTATATAAGGAAAAGGTCCCCACAAAAATGGGGGATGCACATCTGACACTAAGAGAGGGAAAGGAAGAAAATACAGAATCTCATTGTAAAAGGAACATCATTGATCTTTTAATGAACAACTCCTCCTCGAACTTGCTCAAGGAAGATTTTATACTAAATATGCGTCTCTTACACTTATATTAATAACGATTTGCTTGGCATTGTAGTTGGCTCATCAAACCCATTCTCTTACAAATCTATTGTTTTAGGCTTGTTGTGCTGGGTCATACTAGTTTAAGTGGGCTTAGGCCACAATTCTATTCCCTACAATTGGCGCTGTCTTTGGGGAAAGGCATTTACAGTCTTTGTTAGTCAAGCTTTCCCTCTCATAGCAAGGAGATGAGATGGCAAGCTCAAGGCAGAATAGAGAGGAGTCTGTGGGGTTGCAACATGTAGACCACTTTGTTAGCTTGGAGAGAAGAAGGGATCGAGAGGCTAATCGAACTTCGAGTGTACTGGTTGAAACGGACTACACGAATCATACCGGCAGAAGTCATTTGAGGCCTAGAAGTCACATCTCTCATGATGAACAAACGAGGAATCTCAGGCTTGAAATTGATCATTTACGTAAGAAGTTGCGCCGCCTCAAGGAGCATGTTGGGGGGAATAGGATGCCCTCACCCAACTCAGGGATTGATTTGGAGGAAGATCGTACCTATAGGCAAAGGTCCAACCCCCCCCCCCCCTCCAGTGAATCCTTCTCTGCATCCTCGCACCTAGATAGGGAGGAAAGGCATAAGAGGAGAAGAGTTAAGAGTTCACCCTTTAAAAGTATGGGAAATGACGCGATGAGTAAAGCTCTACGTCAAATTTCCAAGGCACCTTTTACACGTAGGATTGATAAGGCTAAACTCCCTCACCACTTTGCCCAGTCGACTTTCATCATTTATAATGGGAGGACTGATCTTATAGAGCATGTGAGCCATTTCAACCAAAGAATGGCCATTCATTCCAAAAATGAAGCCATTATATGCAAAGTATTTCCTTCTAGTCATGGACCTGTTGCCATGAGATAGTTTGAAGGGCTGGAAGAGGGGTCAAAAGATTTGTTTGAAGAGCTTACCAGGGCTTTTGGTGCCCAATTTGTAACATGCAGCAGAGTCCCTTGGCCTTTGGATTCTCTGCTATCTATGGTAATGAGAAAAGGTGAGACCTTGAAGACCTACTTTGACAGGTATTGGGAGACCAAGGAAAGGGGAAGGCCAAAATTTCCCCCCTTGAAAGAAGAGATCCTCAGCCTAATGGGTATGGCCATAATCGACCCAGGAGAGACTTCACCAATTAGCCCACACGCCCAAACGCTCAAGTAGTAAGCTCGGTATTCAAGGAGCAAGTATATCAAATCCTTGAAAAGATAAATAATGAGCCTTACTTCAGATGGCCAAATAAAATGGGAGGTGACACACCCTCAGAGATCATCATAAGACAATGCTCCCTCACTGAAGTGCCTTTAGCCATTTCAGTATTGTAAATTTGCCTTATAGTTTCTTGCTTAGCAAAACAGCCTTACTCACCAAACATCTCTTTCAAACTTAACATTATGATCGAAGCTAGTCCTACATCCTGCATTTGATGTTGTAAAACATTTAAGATAGATGCTAGGATATAGCACTTGGCCATCTCATTAGATTTCTGCCAACGATCATATCGCTATTTTTCCTTAAGAGGAGCATCTAATGATGAAAAGTTAGGACATTGTTGAGTAAGCACACATTTGTGCTCTTCAGCAATAAGAACAATCTCCAAATTTCTTTTCCAGTCAACATACTCAGATCCAATCAGTTTGTTTTGATTAAGAATAACAACAATTGGGCTAAAAGATGCCATGATTAAATCTGAAAACAATAAACATGAATATAATAAGTAAACTGGACATTATCAATTTAGCATATAAACATATAGTATGGACCTTAATAAAACCAAAATATAAAATATGCAACGACAACCCAATCCCATGTTTAAAATTCCTTGGTAGCAAGTAAATTATAAACACTATGATTGATTGAGAACTATTCTCATTATTAGTACTATCATGATAACTCTTATCAAACACTAATAATATGTCGTATTTCCTTTAGCCTCTAAATAATAATGACATTGCTCCATAGGAAGGTTAACATTAAACTTAGTCTAGTGTACACCATTACTTGAAATCTATGTGAGTCATTAAGTAACTCCACGGTAGCGTGGTCATTCTTAATGTAAAAACACATATCATCCATCATTAAGAAGTTTAATCTGTAGTACCATGAATCAAACACCCTCCGATTGGAGCAAGGCATATACGCCAAGGCGAGGTGCTTAATCACACTACTATAAACTGATAATGGAGGCCGTGAGATCCAACCCTTATATCTCTCTCCCACTAGATGTTTTAAAATAAAGGTTTTTAATTAAAAAACATGTGTAATCTCGTTACACGTAGCCTTGCACTTTATCCATGTGAAAACACTTAGAAAAATTCAAAATTCATAGTTTTCAATCGATCAAATGTATGTCTCGATCGGTTGAAAAAAATTAAAAAATTCTCACCAAACAATCTACTTGGCTCGATTGTACTCAATCGCTGCTCAATCGATCGAAAAGGAACATTTGATCGATCAATTAGTAATTGAATATCAATCGAATCAAATAGATTGGTCACTATTTCACTCAATTGATCGAAAGCAATTTTCGATCGATCAAAACTCGTGAAACTCAAATTTTCTAGAATTTTTCTGAAGCAGTTTTCAACGGTTTTTCATGAACAAACAACCATCATATGAACATAATAGATAGAATTTGATATCAAAACTGAATTCCATTGATGCTATAGCCTTAAAGTTCAATTTAACATATTTAATATCAAATTTAAACAACATCATAACATCAATATCAGTTTTCGTCAAATAATAATTTCAACAACCATGAAGAAAATTAAATGTATAATCTTCTAACAACATGAAATTACTATATCTAATTCCAAAACTCACAAAACATGTTATACAAATTTGAAATTGAAGACCGCTCTAATACCAATTGTTGGAAAAATACATGTTTGTATTGCATACAAAACATACGCAGCGGAAAATTAACATATCTATTTCATTTGCAATTGATAACATATACTATGTCAATTTCAGAATATAAGAATAAGAGAGTGTACCTTGGTGCGGTGAAATTCAAAACCAAAGATTAGAAGTACTTGGGAACACTTTTAATTTTCACTCCAATTCCACTTGTGCTCAAAAACTGTGATCTCTCAATTAGTTTATATGTGTGTGTTAAGGGAGAATAAGAGAGTGTCTAACACTCACATACAAACCATTTCATTCTCATTTACAAAATTCTATGTATTTCTCTCTTTATAACTGATTATCTAATTGGGTTAGCCTTTTGAGTCATTCCAATTGGGCTTTAGTATGTGGCTTGGAGTGGGACCAAAAGGGAACAAATAAGACACTAACTCCAATGAGCCTTGGGTTTTTCTGTCAACTCTTGACAAGTCCAAAGTTATCATTAATTATATTTAATACCACTATATAAATATTTACATTCTAAGTCTTATTAATAAATTATATCCCAAAATTTTATTGTACATGCAATCCCTTCATAAAATATTCATAGTAATACAAAGTCATGAATATAGACTGTCACTTTGAAGATTATTACATCTTAATCCTTAAGTACCTAATTTAATCCTTTAAGTTATTCATCATATATTTATGAATTCCAATTTCATAAATATATATTTTCGTAACTCTTTACTAAAGTGGTTAGGCCTAACATTCTGAATAACCAAACCCATTAAACTTATTTCAATGGAATATTTTATATCTCCATTAAGAGATTATGAATTTCATCTTGAGAATATATGTTTCATTAACACTAAATGTGGCTGTCCAACATACTGAGATTTTAATCGTGACTATAGATCTCACTCTTGATATATTAAAGCAACCTACACTTCATGATCATGTCCATTATTCTCTTAGGATTAAGAGTTGATATAAATAGAAGTCATGAGATTTATTATTCATTTAACAGTCGTTAGGAGAATAATAAATCTCACAGTAGTCCAGTTCAATATGTCTTAACTCTTAAAACATATCAACATACCAACTAGAAGTCTTTACTTCCATGATCAAGACAAATTATCTTAGTTGATACGTTATAATCTTCACAGATGAAATGCCCAATTTCATTACCGGCTACGAACTAAAATTCTGAGTTTACAAAGAACTTGAGATTTATATCTTCTGTGACTAAATCACATAAATCACATACTATGCATCTCATGGGCTATATAATAATGTCCAAATATTCATGTTACCATTATTTTAGATAATAATAAAACAACTTTATTAATTACAACATTAAGTTATATGTAATGTCATACATAGCATCATACAATAAGATTTAAGAGCACTAATCCTAACCACTTGGTGCACTTAATTAGTTAGGTATGAATCATGCATAGAGTGCTCTCAAAACAAAGATAAGCTGCACTTCACAAAATTATTTAACCAAGGTGGCATTATGACATCAAATAGGTTGCAATAGCATTAGAGAGTATAGACTAGTCTCTAGGGGGGTAGATTAGTGGCAGCTCTAGAATGTTTTTTCAGGGTGGTCATTAAAAAACTTAATTTTAAAAAATTTATTAATAATAAAACTTGAATATATTAACATCACAAAATAAAAACATATTCAAATACATAAAGTCTTAAAATTTTCTTTCACAAGTTTTCATATTTTAAAATTATTGTGTGATATGATAGTTTCACTATTAATATTATCAACTGCATTTTTTTCAATATACACAACCAAACAATTATTAAGCTACTGATCTCCTATTCAATTAATAACATATTGCCTAAACAAGTACTAATATAAACAAAATACATTATCTTTTTGAAAAAATATATCATATAAATCCAACAAATTCGACTTAAGACTAAAGCAAATACTAACAGACTAGCTATTTGAAAAGTGTGCATTTTTTATATATAAAAAAATAGCAATTTTAAAATATGCTAGTTGAAACAGAATTTAAAAAAAGCACAATTAAATATTTGATTTGAGAATTTAGGCTAATATGTTTGTCTGAGCAATTTTTGAGAAGTGTTATGTCCACAGCATTTTTGCAACATTTTCACAAAAAAACCTAGGTTGTAATTTTTTACTGTTCTAATTTGAACTTACCACTGAAATTATTTTTTATTCATCAATAACAACTTGTTATTTAGGATTTGTTACAAAAATATTGTGAAAATGTTGTGAACATAGCATTTCTTGCAATTTTTTTTTTCAACATTCAACGGACAAAAATTTTGGAGAGGTTGAATTTTATTTTTAATGGGCTCAATTGTTATTAAGGGTGGTCGAGTTTTTTTTTTTTTTTTTTTTTTTTTTTTTTTTTTTTTTTTTTTTTTTTTTTTTCCTAGAGTGATCAAAAGACCCATATTAATTTAAACCTCAAACTTTTTTAAGTTATATTAAAAAAAAAAAAATTAAGGTGGTCCCGTGGCCACTTTGATTAACGCTTGGTGCCGCCAGTGGGATAGATAACATAAAACATAATCTAAATAGAAATGAAAAAGAAAAGTGAAATAATTTTTAATTGACATAATATAGGATAATAAATTCCATCAATTTATTTCAGCATCACATTAACATGAATACAAAGCTGCAAGAAATTTAGACAAAATTACAACTTATATACCTGCCTGCGGGGCTCTTTAAGAATTATCGCATTTTTTATTCAACCAAAAATAAAATAAGAATTGCTGAAATTTGTTTTTAATTAGATCATCCTAACATGACAGCTCCTTTTGATATTTATTAACCCATTAAATAACTTGCTACCACCAATCATCACTTTAACAAGATATATTCCATAAAATACAGCCCTAAATTAATGAGTTTTTGCATTACCTATACATAATAATTCTGGAACTCCTGGTAGTTAATTGGATTATACATAAAATACGTGTGTGTGGAATATAACTTGTTAATTCTAGCAACAATCTCACTAAGTACATAAATGCTTTAAATAAAAAGAAGCTACTAAAGCAATAATAGATTCACTAAAATCAGCAAATACTTCACTCAAAGAAACTAAAAAGTCCACAATCCAACCAATGTATGAGTTTTTTGGTCTATCTCAAAAAGTTGGTCAAGGTTTTTGTACAACATGAATGCGGGTAATGAGATCTATCTGGGTCATCGTGGTACCAAGTGACCAAGAGCTAGCTTATCATGCCTAAGAAACAACTTACATTACATTACATGTACAAGTAAAGATCAAAACAATAACAGCAAGGTCCAATAGAAAAAAATTAACAAATCCAAATCATATTGTAATGTAAACCCAAAACAGTAGATTCAATCACAAAAATATGCAATTCAAATCATTAATAATGATTTTCTTGTCATGTATATAAGAAATTTTCACAAAGGATTCGCAGCGTGCGTTCCATACAAATGACAAATTGTATACAAGGGAACAGAACATCACAACTAAGAGAAATTATTAAGTCCATCAAGAGGACTGCTAAAGTGATCATTCTAATCAATGAAATGATGCTACTTATGCAAATTTGTGAGTCAACTTCCTAATCAGCAAAAATAAAAAAAATAAAAACAAAAAAAACTAGGTGATATCAAATTGCATAAATAACAACATTTTATTGGTTAAGACTTGAGAGGACCAAAGAGAACCACTTCAGTAGTTCTTTGGTGGACCTAATAATTTCTCGTAAAAAGAAGTCTCCTCTGACCTTTATCTAGTCCAACCTTGCTCTATTTGTTTCGCTGGAAAACCTTCTATAAATATAGTTTTCCACATTTTCCAATATTTGGTAGCACAAAAAAAAAACTGATCAATGGAAAACTATCTTTAATCAGTGGAAAACCTTAATAAAATATGGATTATTTTCTATAAGTTGTTTTCCAAAAAATATTTTTGGAAAACAATCTCTCTCTCACGCATTGCATCTCTTATAAATATTATCTTTGTTTGTAGCCATGGAAAACATAATTTTTTGGCGCATTCTCTCTCTCATGGTAAGTTTTCTCACTTTTTCTCGCCCCACACCCTCACTGTCACTGACTTTGGTCTCTCCTCTTCCCATAGATCTCTCTCTCTCTCTCTCTTTCTCTCTAACTGTCTCTCTTCTCTTTTTTCTCCATGTTTCTCTTCCCCATTGTAACATAATTCTCTAATTAGATTTTTTTTTTCCTTCACTGATCAGTCAATAGCTCCAACTTGCAAATGAGAACAAATTTGTAGTGGTAATTATTTTATTCATCTCTACCAAAATCCTTATTCTTTACTTTGAATTTCAAGCTTGATTTTCTTTTTTCTCTGAGAAATTTTCAGTTTGATGGATTCCAAGTATAAGTTACTTCTTTTTCGTACATAAAGTGCAAAAAAATAAAAATAATAAAAGAAGAAGAAGAAGAAAGAATGAATGAATGAAGTAAAAGATGAAAATTTTAAACATAGTACCTGTATTGCTCTAAATTGCTTTTATATGGGACAATCTTTACCATGGACTAATAATATTGTTATATAATGAATGATAATTGTTTAGGAGAATTGCATTTGTTGGCAGATACTTTTTATAAACACTATGCAGTGATAATATATTATGCAGATACATTATGTAAATACATAATTTAGAGTAATATTAAAGACTTATGGTTGACCATAATAGACAATTATTATACACAAAAAGAGTAGACAATTAAAAGTTATTGTTATTTTTACTTATTGAAAATGTATTCCCATGTCAAATATATATATATATATATATAGTCAAATGGTTGATATGTGTGTGTGTGTGTGTGTGTGTGTATGTGTACGTACATACGTACGTACGTTACTGTTCATATATATGAACAAGATGAGTGGTAGAGATCATGAAAATTTGACAACTAATTAATTTTGATCGAATCTATTGTCAAAATTTTAGTATGAAAAAAACCAATCAGTGAAGGGTGGGAAACTTTCGCTAAGCATTTCTCTTTTGTGGTGGGGGATGGTTCTCGTATTCTTTTTTGGCATAATAGGTGGACTGGTGATGTTCCTCTCAAAATTCTTTATTCTCAGTTATTTTTGTGTTCAACTAATAAGGAGGCTTGTATTTCTGAGGTGTTAAGCCCTCCTGTGGGTGATAATGACAGAGTGTGGAGTTTAAGTTTCCACAGGGACTTCAATGATTGGGAGTTGGCAACTTCTTACTCCTTTCTTCATTTCATCCAAACCTGAATTCCTAGGGAAGTAGGTCGTGATAGGCTTTGTTGGGATTTTAATGGCAGTGGGAAGTTTGATACTCGGTCCTTTTATTATAAGATTCGAAATGTAGCTCCTTCCACTTTCTCTTGGAAAGGAATTTGGAAAGTTAAGGTTCCTAAAAGGGTGGCTTTTTTTATGTGGACAACAGCCCATAGTTAGATTATAACTTTGGATAACCTTATGATTCGTGGTAGCCCTTTGGCGAATTGTTGTTGTTTGTGTTGTTGTAATGCGGAATCTGTGGATCACCTGTTACTTTTTTGTCCGATAGCTCATTCTTTGTGGATGTATATGCTTCGGTTGTTTGGGATGGAATGGGTCATCTCAGGTTCAATTGTGGACTTATTATTTTGCTGGTATCATTGACTTGGGAAGCATAGCTCAAATATTTGGGATTTGGTTCCAGGATGTTTAATGTGGACTATTTGGACTAAACAGAATCATCGGTCTTTTGAGGATGAGGAAAAAACAGTGGTTCAGTTATTAGAGCATTGCCAGCGGACCCTCTTCAATTGGTCTCATTGTTGGGGCTATTCGGATTGTTCTACCCTTTTGGATTTTCTTTCCTCTATTAGTATAGATTAAGGGCTGCTTTTGTTTTTTTGTTTCTTTCTTCCTTTGTTCACTACCGTGAACTTTGTATGCTTTTCTTACTATTCTTTTATTAATAATATTCTCTTCTTACTTATCAAAAAGAAAAAAAGAAAAAAACCAAATTCATTTTTGGTTTTTTATTTATAATGATAAGATGAATAAAATAATAATAATAAAAATATATAAATAAATTCCAAAAACGGTGCGTTGAAGGAGTGAGAACTGAGAAGACTTTCGATTTCCCTCTGTTTCTCCCTCCAAATTGCCAAAACTTAAACCGCTTATTCAATCAGAGAGAGAGAGAGAAACCCTAGGCATGGCGTCGACCTCGGCTTCTCGGTCCAGTGGTGGCGTCAGTGGCAGAATCAGAACCGCAGCTTCCACACTCTACTCCGACAATCAGTCCCTCATCGCTGTAAAATATCTCCTCTTTTTTTTTTCTTTGTAGTTAAAAAAAAAAAAAATTTGGAAGTGATTTTGATAATCAAATTTCTTCCATTTACTAGTGCTTTGCCAGTGACACTGAATCATTTGATCCCCTGCAAACCCTAAGGGACCATCTCCATTTTTGAAGTGATTACATAATAAGTGTTTTTTTTTTTTTTTTTTTAATTTCAAAAAAAATTTAAACCCTAATCTGCTCTATGCTTTGATTTTGGAACCAATAACCATCTTTCTTTTTTACCTAATTCTTGAAAGTTGAAATTGAAATGCTTTTTTTGTGCTATTAAATGTTAAGACAAGTGCTTCCCTAAGTTTTGAAAATGCTAGTTTGGTAGTGACTTATTCTTCTAATTTATATCTTCATGAACCCCGCTTAGTTTGTTGAGCAATTAGCCGATTAGTCTGTTGAGGATCCATAGACAATCCCATAGTTTTGGGACTTAGACTTTGTTGTTGTTGTTGTACATTGTCAAAAATATGCTGATTGATTAGCATGTTCAAATTACTTGGCTTGCTTTTCGGAGCAGGAAAACAATGTGACTTTTTTGCTTTTGAAATTAAAATTAATTGCTTTGGTTTCCTACCCAAATGGTGTGTCATTTGTCATTTCATCTCTTATTCTTGAGTTATTACCAAATCAGTTTCGGTTGCATGTTTCAGGAAATTCGAAAGGCATTGAATATGATGAAGGAAGTTGCAATTGATTTGGAGAGAGATAACCAGTCTCAGATGGTATTTTGGACAATGAGCCTTTTATTCATAGTATTATTGTTTATGCCTGTTTAGTTGATGAGACAATGTAGAAAAGCAAGAAGGAATTTGAACTTCTGGATCCAAATTTCATTTTACCATTTGGTACTTCTGGAGAAATTACCACCATCCAACCAATAAATCTTAAATTTTTATAGAATTGGTGGATGCAAAAACATTCGGAAAGGAAAATAAGTTCAAATTGTTTTGAATTGTAATTTTTTTTTTGTCATTTTGGATCCTTAGAATACGAAATTGTCCACTTGACTGATCTTGATATAACTACTATAGTTCAGTGAGTTCTATCTTAAAGCTCATAAATAAATAACATGAGAAATAGTTCGGAAATCTAATAACCTTTCTTTTTGACAATGCTGAGAAATCCTATTTCTGGGTTTTTTTTTTTAAAATTTTAATTTTTTAAATTTTATGGGTCTGAGTTTTAACCAAGAATTTTCTATTTGAGGTAATACAAAACCCTAATTTGGTGTATAAATACTTAAGAGCAACTGTTAAAACCTACCTTAAGATGATTGAAAATTCCTGTTTTAGGAAAATGTCAGCAACTCCTTGTTTAAATTGATAAACTACAGTTGGAAGATGAAGGGAAACTCCAGAAATTTGGTAACATAGATCGATTGTTTGCTGGATGTTACTGCAGGTAAAGGAAATTGAAAATGCAGCTGTTGAGTTGTCGGGTAAATATGAACAGTCTACACATTTTTCGACAGCAATTCATTCTGTTGCAGATAGGTATCAGCTTGGGCCAGAGGTGCTTATATATAATGCACATTTTTTATTCTTTCAATGACTTCTCTTCACATGCTTTTTTCTTTCTTTCTGTTCCCTCTCTTTTCTATAACTCACTCGTTAATTTGATGTTTTAAATGCAGTTAACCAATTTTAAGAAACTGTTTGATGATGAAATTGTGAATCTCAAGGCTAATTCATCTTCAGTTCCAGAAAATCATCCTATAATACGCCAGTTTAGAGAAGCTATCTGGGTATTTTTTTTTCTACCATTTTCTTCTTACTTACCTATAAAATAAAATAAAAATTTCTATCATTTTCTTTTGAAGTTTTGGCTTGGGTGTTGGTCAATTATCAGGATAGGCTATATTTATTTATATATATATTTTTTGTAATTTTCAATATTGTTTAATTATATTATTATTATTCTTAATTTTTATAGAGTTGGTGAACAGATTATGTTGGGTGTTTAATCATCTCACATTAGGAATTCATTTATGTATTTTATGTCACATTAAATGCCTCTTTATTTGTTTTTTTCCTCTCATACTTTTTTCACAATGTAACTTGAAATAAGACATAAGGTTTAGTTGGGGTTTTATACGGATGTACGATTGAGGTTCAGAAGGATGTTGTCATGTAAATTGTCTTAGATAACAGAACCTACTATAGGGCTCTTAAATAGGAGTCGATGAAGAAGAGGCGGAATGAAGTCTTGCCTGCTTCATTTGTTGTATGTCCTCCGCTGGCACTGCACATTGCCATGGGATGACATTTACCTTGGAACACTTTTGTTGAACTTGTTTTCTTTCCACTAGTGCAATGAACTCATGGAGTCCGAGATTGGCAACTTGGATTAGTGATTCCTTGACAGCAACGAGTCTAGCTTGCACCCTACTATTTACAATTTTGCTATAACAATCTACAAATTCTTTTTCCTCCCCTGCTTTTTGCCACAAAAGCTATCCCTCCAGGATTATTAAGCTTAATCTAATCTCCTACAACCAATAGAGCCTGCCAATTGGGAGCTGCTGACCCAAAGCTAAGATGGCTGGGACCTTTCTACTGTTCTTGTTGAACTTTATGAGCTTCTTCATTTTCCCTCTCAGCCGTTGCATATTTCAAATTCCTACATTTACTATAAATCAAAGTACCTATGTGATCCATCTTTTCACCGTCAAAAATTATTTTTCTCTCCTCCACATATGGTCCATAGTATTGTCACCAGGATAGTGGACAACCATTGGTTCTGTTCTTTGTTAAAAGGTTTGATGGCCAACAAGCTGGAGACTAGTTATGAAGGTTGTGAGGGTTGAGAAGATCTACTCTTAGGTCAAATCAGATCCAAGCCACACAGCTTTGCCAAAAGGGAACCTGAGGAAAAGGTAATCAAGACTTTCTTCCTCTTGATTGCAAAAGAGGAGCTTGCTAAGTTAGAACAATTTCACATGAGTAAAGAAGTAAGGGTTAAAGGTAATTAAGATGGATTGATTGCAATATATAAAATTTAAATAAATAAAAAAAACGAAAAAAAAAAGTTTCTTTGATGAAACATATTGAAAGACATTTAAAATCAGTTATCAATATAAGTGCCACCTAGCACATGATATTTATTTGTCTGCGTAGACATCAGGCTGGATTTCATATAATGTCTTCATCCAAAGAATGGCAATATATCTAGTATGCTTTACATGCTAGGCATAGGCCACCATTTGAAGTGTCTGGCTTTGTTTGTGACTTTGTAATACTAAATCTCTGCAGTCAAGCAAATAAAGTTCACATTATGATCTAACTTCTGGCTAAGATCATACGGTCAGTTAACCATAGGACAAGTCAATTAATCGACAGATTATCAAAAAGAAAAAAAGTCAATTAATTGACCTTCCTATCATTTTTGAGAAATATATTACAGTATTTGTTGTTTGAGCTGGGAACAACCTTTTTTGTTATTTGCACAAGAAGTATGTCTGTGTGAACTTGTAGGGATTCTCTCTGGTGCAGCCATGGAAGATTAATTTTTTACTACTTCAGTAATTCTTCTATTTAAGATTTATTTAATGGGACTCGTGTGAATTCCAATTGAAGAAAAAATTTGTGTGGTTTTAAAGGTCTTGTTATTTGTGTGCTAGGTTAAAAAAAAAATTTAGTTTGGGTTTTTATTTAATTGACCTCAATTTCCTAATTAATGGATTAATTGTTTCTTATGCCCAAAGTTAACAATACAATTTTTTTTTTTTTTTTTTGATAAATAACGAAATTTCATAAATCAAAAGCCCTAGGTACACTGGGAGTGTACATGGAAAGGGTTACATCAAGATCGAAAATTACAATGATCAAGCATAACAAAAAGATTAGAGCAAGAAAAATAAGAGAAAACAGAACACCAATCAAACAAAGAGTGGAGGAGGAGAGATTTAGTCTCAAGAATCAACCGTTCTGTTCCCTCAAAGCATCTACTGTTCATTTCCTGCCAAAGACACCATAATACACGATATGGGACAGCCCGCCATAGGTCTATTATGCGCTGTCTATCAAATGGACCTTGCCAAGATGCAAATAAATCTGCAACACTTTGAGACATCACCCAAATCACGCCAAAAAGGATCCAAACCATAGACCATAGCTTGAAAGTAATGGGACAATGAAGAAGAAGATGGTTTACTAATTCCCCGCTTCTTTTACACATATAACACCAATCCATGATGGGGACACCCTTATTCCAGTCTATCAAGGGTCAAAATCTTGCCTAAGGCGGCAGTCCAAGAAAAGAAACCAACTCTAGGAAGGATCTTTGAGCGCCACATAGGTTTCCACAGAAAAAGGTTGTTAGGGGTCGAGAAGAGGGATAAGTAGTATTCACTAACCTCAAAGCCCTTATTCTTTGTCGACTTCCGGTAAAGTTTGTCATGCCCCTCACTAGTAAAGGTCATAGAGTGTATAAGATTCCAAAAAATATCAAATTGTTCCATCTCTTCATCTTGGGGCTTTCTATAGAATCGAAGATCCCAATGAAGCCTCTGATTAGGAAAAGACATGACATTTTCAAGATAAGAATCCTTGTTACAACTAAAGCTGTAGAGTTCTGGAAATGCCTCCCAAAGAGTACAACCCCCACACCACAAGTGATGCCAAAGTTTAATTCTATTACCATTGCCAACTTTGAAGATGAAAGAAGCTGTCCAGCCTTGTCATATAGTTCTCCACAGACTAACACCATAAGCAGCTATTACTTCTTTTGTACACCACCCACCCCAAATATTCCCATACTTGATCTCGATAACTCGCCACCAAAGGTGTTTTGTCCCTATACCGTACCTCCACAGCCATTTACTAAGCAATGCTTGGTTAAATTTTCTCAAATTCCGCACACTCAACCCACCAGACTTCAAAGGGCTACACACCTGGGCCCAATTGACTAGATTGAATTTATGGGACTCATCAATATCACCCCATAAAAAATCCCGCTAGAGTTTCTCAATGCAATTTGCAATATCCACCGAGATACGAAAGAGAGATAGGTAATAAGTAGGCAAGGTTGAGAGAGTGCTTTTAAGTAAAGTAACCTTACCACCTTTTGATAGATACAAACACTTCCAACTTGCTAATCTTTGCTCCATTTTTTCAAGAATAGGGTTCCAAATTGCCCTATCCTTAAATTTAGCTCCTAATGAAAGCCCCAAATAAGTCATTGGCAGTGAGGACTGCCTACACCCTAAAAGGGCCACCAGCTCACCCATATTTAACACCTCACCAATTGGAACCAATCGGATTTAGCCAGATTAATATGCAAACCTGACACAGCCTTAAATGAAGATAAGATGTCTCTCAATTTACCAATTTGACTAGGTAAAGCATCACTGAAAATTAGAGTATTGTCCGCGAAAAGAAGATGAGACACCATTAAGGGGGTATGATATCTGGGACCTACAGTGAATCCTGAGATATGACCAACCAGAACAGCCCCATCTAATAACCAGCTTAAAACTTCTATAACAATAACAAATAAAAGCGGGGAGAGTGGATCTCCTTAACGTAGTCCCCTAGAACTCCCAAAGAAATCTTTAGGGCTACCATTGATCAGAATGGAAAATTTTACCCTGGAAATGCAGAATAAAATCCACTTGCTCCACTGCTCAGAGAACCCACATCGCTGTAACATATACATGAGAAAGTCTCAACTTACATTATCAAATGCTTTCTCCATATCTAATTTACATAAAAGACCTGGAACTCCTGCCTTCAGTCTACTATCCAAGCATTCATTAGCAATTAAAACCGAGTCCAAGATTTGCCTATCCAACACAAAGGTATTTTGGGTCTCAGAAATAATCCTAGAAATAACCCTTTTTAGCCTATTAGCTAGCACCTTGAATAGGATGTTATAAATACCGCCCACAAGGCTAATAGGTCTAAAATCTCTCACGTTAACAGCATCAACCTTCTTTGGAATAAAAGCAAGCAAGGTGGCATTAAGGCTTTTCTCAAAAATAGCCTAGGAATGGAAGTTGCCAAAGAGCTCCATAATTTCTTGCTTTAAAAAAATCCCAACAAGACTGAAAGAAAGCCATCGAGAAACCATCTGTCCTCGGAGATTTGTCACCATTGCAATCTTTGATAACACTATAAACCTCCTCTTCTTCAAAGAGTCTGTCCAACCAAGTTGCATCCTCCCTGGAAATCTTAGAAAATTCCACTTCATTAAGGACAGGTCTTTGCCCTTCATTCTCGGCATATAACTGTTTGTAAAAGAGGGAAATGCAAGCAGCTAAGGAACTCGGATTCAATGTTAGTTCACCATCCACCCAGATTGTTGATGGTATTAAATCTTCTATGAGAATTTGCAGTTCTATGGAAGAGCTTAGAGTTTCTATCTCCCTCTCGAATCCAGAGCGCCTTAGATTTTTGTCTCCAACAAATTTCTTCCATAAGGGTTACCTTTTCAAGCTTAGTGTGAAGCCAATCCTTCTCCAATATCTCCTCATTGGTTAAAGGTAGGCAATCTGCAATCAAATCTAAATCATTTAGATCTTTCCATAACTTGTGCATCCTATTTTCCACATTCCTAAATTCTTCCTCATTCCATTTCTTTAAATCCAGCTTCAAAGCTTTCAGTTTGCTTGCAATCCAAAAGCTACAAGAGCCTCGAAAAGTGTAGGATACCCACCAGGATCTCACTCTGTCCACAAAACCATCTGCCTTTAACCACATGTTCTCAAACCGAAATGGCCGACTGTCCCTCTGAAAATTTTGCCCTTCTACAAGGATTGGGAAGTGATCCGAGAGCAACCTTTGGAGTTGTCTTTGACGAATATTCGGAAAATGTTCTTCCCAATCCGAAGATAGTAGAAACTTGTCAAGCTTAGAACATGAAGCTACCTCTTTGGAATTAGACCAAGTAAATGTACCCCCTTCCATAGGCAAATCTATAAGACCTTGTTTAGAAATAAAATCTGAAAAATCAATCATAGCAGATGAGAAGGGACCTAAACCAAAACGCTCTGATGGAAATCTCACTACATTAAAATCACTACCAAAGCACCAAGGCACACTCCACCAACTAGCTCCTCCCAAAGCAATCGCCGATCAAGATTAGAGTTTGGACCATAAATACTAGTAAAAAGCCCATTCAAACTGATCCTCTACATTTTTGAATTTACATGAAACATAAAATTGACCCACCGCTTCATCAATTTTTTCCACAGTCCTTCTATCCCACATCACCAAGAAACCACCCCCCCCCCCCCCCCACAACACAAAAAAAGCACCAATAGAGCCCAAATAAAGCTAGTCTACATGCTGGCAACCCCACAAGCTTCGTATCTCTCTTCTGGATATGAACTCCATTTTTGTTTCTTGAAAACAAATAACATCAGCACCCTAGCTTCTGATCATATTCCGAACCCGGAGTCTTTTGTCTCTATCATTCAGCCCCCTAACATTCCAAGAGATTAATTTTAAATTCATTGAGGCACCACTAAATCCCGATCCCTAATTACACTGCTTGAAATAGTAGAGTCCTTCTCAAAATTCCAAGAGCTTAGCAAACTCTTCAATTCTCTATTGCCTTTGACACCCAATTTGTTACCTTTCTTCCGAGAGTTCTTTCCTTGCACGACAGATTTCTTCTTGGCTTCTAAGGCTAAAACCAACCCAGTAATTTCCGCTTTGAAACCTTCCAAGGAAGTCCCCACAGATTTCCTAAATGCTTTAATATGGCTGAGAACCCAAGGTGATAGATTTGTGGAAGCACCCTTCACCTCTAGATGGACATCAAGATTGGCCACGGCCAAAGGTTGCACAAATAAGGGCTCCTCCATTGCTACCCCTCGAATTATGTTCTCCTCAGTGTCCCACAGCTCACATTCTGAACATGAGACTATAGAAATAGTATCACACTCGTCTGCCTAGCTAACAATGCGCTTTTCTTCCTTGAAGGTGTCGTTACCCTGACCCTCATCTCCTTCATGTTCTGAGAAATCCGAGATGCTCCCAGGAGAGTGGTGAAGAGAGAAGGGGATTACAATTTGCTTCCCATAGTGTAGCACTAGGACCCAATTATTAGAATTACCCTAAGTGCTCTCCAAATCACCAACAAAATCCTTGATTGAAGGGCGAGACCCACCGTGGCCACCTTCAAGCTGACCTAGTGCCATATCCTTAGGCAAAATGCCCGACAAAGGTCTTGAACCCAAATTGATTTGTGAACCCACCTCCTCTGTCGATATCGGGAGCTCGTGGTCCACCGTGATAGCACTTTATGAACCTTCTTGCTTTGAGATCGCAATATCGGGACCCACCGAGGCATGCACAGGTTTGCCGTTGTTAGGGGTGTGTTTGGCTTGATCTGAGTGGTCCATCGGCACCGTATCTGAGGTGATCATGGTCTTTGGAACTTCTTTTGTGGGTGACTAAGTGGGAGACGATGTGTTTTTAGGGTGGGTAAGAGGCGATGTGTCTTTGGGGTGGGTAAGAGGCTGAGTTAGGGTCAGCGGGTTGGGTTGTGATTGTGAGTGGTTGATGGGCTTGGGCCGCGGTTTGCGTTCAGCATTGGACGTAGGTAAAGCCAACGTATTGGGCTTGTGAATCCATTTGTTATTCCCCTTTCCTTTACGAGTGTTACCCATCCCACTTAAGTTGGGTTTTGTCTTGGTCTTGTAGTTGGGCCTATTATTCAATACCTTAGGGTCCACTTGTCTAACCTATGATGATACTATAGTTCACTTCCCACCGTTTCCATGTTCTACACGTAGGAATAAGTCTAAGGTCAGCGAATTTGTTTTGATTTTCCCATTAATATTAGACGTAAGTTTAGCCCCAATCTGTGCCTTTGCCTTCTCCAAATACAAATCGCATTGATCACGGTGAAAAGAACTGGAAGCAGAGGTTATCAAATTTCAAAATTCCGCAATTTTCTCCTTTCCTTTAATACTGCCACTGTGATTGTTATGTCCGGCAGCCACCACAATTGGCTTTGATTGTCTATGCGGTTGGCCTTGCCCAGCAAGGGAGGCTGGTTCTAACGTCTTCCTTAGGTGCAGACCAAAACCCCTCCATCCACTCCCCATCCTCCCCTCCGGTATCACAATGTTGCCCCTTTGTCAACCATGCAAAAGTTCAGAAAGTAAGAGGAATGTGCCATGGGCATTGGAACCCATTTGCGGAATGAGGACTTTCTCCCCCTCCCTTATAGTTCTTGCAAAGTGATCAGAAGATTGCTTAGAAAGCAATTCCTCCATGTGAAACAACAATCTATGAGCACTCTCTCTTCCCATTAAAACAGAATGCAGCGAATTCCAGCCCTCTCAACAATCCGTAGTAGGAAAAAAGACCCCCCTTCCTCAATTGAAAACTCAAAAGTTTTGGATTCAATGAATAAAGACATTGAACCACCCATAATGGATAAACAAGAAACCAGCCGGAGGTGTGAAAAGCAACCGCAAAATGCTAGCCTGAGAAACGAACAACAGGAAAAAAAACTATATAGCAAGCAAAAATCTATGGCTAATTCAAGGTAACTGGGCCTTGTTTATGACTAATCCGAGGTAGCCAGGCCTTATCTAAGGGTATTGCATGCACCACTTGATGGAGCTTCTATCATCGCAGTAATTCGTTACTTGGCTTGACTGTCTGGAATATCTGTGAGCATGCCCTTTTGAATTCGAAACCCTATTGTTGTACCGTGTTGGATTAAGTACTTTGTGCCAAAGGTTGATTATTTTTATGATAATTCAATGGTTACAATGAGGGGGGATTTGAACCTTGACTATCTTTGTTGGAAACACCAAGAAGTACCAGTTGAGAGCTATAAGGCTCTTGGCTATGCCAAAGGTTGATTATGATCTTACGTAATCTTTACTCGAAATTTTATATACTCAAGTCAAGCCCAACATTCCAAGTAGAAAGATGGAATAGGCAAGTGAATCACAAAACATTTTACTAAGTTAACAAGTTAATCCACAGTGAAAGTCATGCAAACTTTTTGTCTACCTAGGACGGTCACACAGGTAGTCATGAAGTCATTTGAACTAGTCATCTTAAACTTGTAGTCTTCAAGCAGCTTATGACTCGGTACTTATCATAACCAAATTACTATGTATACTACTCTCACTTTGGCACTGGAATTTGCCAATTCGGATCTAAATCCTAACAAATAAGGTGTGGCCAATTTCAATTTAGGGGCAAAATTGTGATTCTTGCAATCATTGTGAATTAAAGGTATTTTGGTAGTTTAGTTGAGTCTAGAATTTTCTAGGAAATCCTAAATATTTTAGGCTTTATTTTCTGTGTCCAAGTTAGTCTTTTATTTGGTTTTCAGTTTGCTAATCAAATTAGGAGTCCTAATATTACCGGTGCAAAAAAGAGTTCTTGTATATATTTATTCGAAGGTTAAATGGAATTGATTAGTTATAATTTTGAGTTTTTTTTTTTTTTTTAATATTTTTTTAGCATTGAGATAATAATGAAAAATAAAAATAATTAAAACCTAGTCTTCTACACAGTTGAATTCCTCAATTTGTCCCAAGTCTCTCACATACACACACTGCCATTCTTCAATTTCATGTTTGTCTTTTTCACTTTCCAATTTTCCATATTTGCTGGCCATATGTTATCAGTCTCTGTTTGTAATTGTCTGTCTTTCAGTATTAATTAGATGTTGTTCTCTACTTATCAATTACTAATTAGGTGGTGTTCTTGCTTTTTCCTGCAGAATGTTCATCATGCAGGACAGCCAATGCCAGGCGAAGAGCAGGAGGACATTGTAATGACTACTACCCAGTCCAACCTTTTGAATGTCACCTGCCCATTAAGTGGAAAGCCTGTTACTGAACTGGCAGAACCAGTTCGCAGGTAATCTATTAGTCATTTCAAAGTTTTCCTGTTTTCTTGTTCCAAAAACAGTTTTCCTTCTTCACTCTCTCTCACTCTTCCTTCCACCCAACATTGACTTTAGATAAATTGGAGAATTTGTTTATGTGCGCTTGTGGTGGATTAAGGTTTAGGAGGATTTGTGGGTCTAGGCTTTAGAAATTTTTATAAGAAAGGTTTTGTTGGGAACATTTGTTAGTAGAAACGGCGCCAAAAACTTGCTAGACAACTTCTTTTGAAGTTTTGTTGGAAGAAATAGAAATTGAATTTCTCCACAATCAGTGAACAGTGCGTGCAAACAATATGTATGAATAGTGCATGTGAAGTGTGAACAGTACGGTGAATAGTGACAGAATATCAGAGAGAGAGAGAGAGAGAGAGAGGCCAATGTGCCTATTTATTCAAAAACCCTCAATATTTTATTGATCAACTCCTACTTTGACTAGTAAACTAAATCCTAATCGAATCAAATTAAAGCTCACACATAAAGATCTATAAACTAAACAAGACTTTCTAATAAAAAATAACTAAAGGCCCATAAGTATGATCCATACCCAGCAATTATAGAATTACTAAAATACTCTTAACGTAGAATAACCAAATAAAATGTAAAAACCTAATTTACTGCCATAGACACTTTTGCTTGGGCTTTGCCCTACCTTTAGGTGGATACTGTTTCCATAACCCCGTCAGCCATGGCTCTTTTAAGTTTTAACCCTTTTATTGATGAAAATTCAACTACAAGGTGATTTTTTTTTTTGAATATATGATGATGGACATTATGTGGACCCAAAGGAAGGTAGCTTTGGAAATCTGGACTAGTTGGTTTTAGGGCAGGAGTCATTCCAAAGACCAATGGTTATCTTACACCTGAAAATATTATTTTTATCTTTCTGCTTCTGGGAATGAGCATAAATCGCTTAGTCCATCAGAGGTGAATGCCTCTAGATTACCCTACAACTAGTTCTTAAGGGCCATAGGTTTTACTGGCTGGAGGCAAGTCCAAAGACCAATGGTTATCTTACACCTGAAAATATTATTTCTATCTTTCTGCTTCTGGGAATGAGCATAAATTGCTTAGTCCATCAGAGGTGAATGCCTCTAGATTACCCTACAACTAGTTCTTAAGGGCCGTAGGTTTTACTAGCTACAGGCAAGTCCGAAGGTTATCAAAAAAAAAAAAGTTTTTATCTTTCTGGTATGCTTTTTAAGGAGTTTCTTTCTTAAGAAATGACTGTTCATAACTACAGCAAGAAGACAAAGCATGCATAATTGATTTGCCATCCCTGAGGTGTAAAGTTCAGTAACCTGGTCATACATTCAAAAGTTCTCATGGATGTGGATCCAAAAAAAAAAAAAAAAATGCTTACTTATCATCTTGTTAGTTACTACTGATTTTAATCAAATATTTGTGTTGCAAATGCACTGGAGCAGGCATTGTGACATCAAATGTTTTCTATTTATGCTTTTTTTTTCCAAGTGTTTTCTTCCCCTGATGCAGTGTGGAATGCAAGCATGTTTATGAAAAGAAGGTAGTCATGGTCTACATTCGGTCAAATGCCCGTCAATGCCCTGTTGCAGGTAAATAGATTTTCTGTGCTCTCACTTTACAATTTCCTGCTTGAGCCTCACCCTTGAGTCTTGACCCGTTTTCTCTTGCCAGGTTGCCCTAAGATATTGCGGGCAGACAAAATAGTATGTGACCCATTGTTGCTCATTGAAATTGAAGAAATGCGTGCTATGAGTAAACAAAGTGCTCCGACTTCAGAGATAGAAGATTGTACTGCGCTTGATGAAGAAGAGGATGACTGATGAAAGTAGCTTCTGCAGCTCTGCTGGGAACTTCTTATGAATTTCAGGATTTTGAAGATCTCCACGACTTAAACTGAACTGGATATACCTGTAGTCCATTCACCTTTGCTTTGCGCCATTTGTATTCTTCTACTCTCTTATTTGTCCTTTTTTAGATTCAGATATTATAATATTTATATAGTCTTCTTGTTTAATTATCTTGGATGTAATTGAAAGCTGTTAGAATGTATGCTCCTAACGTGGAAGGCAACTTCTACAATTAGTCTTTTTTTTTTGTTTTTTTTTTTTAATATTTACTTTTAATTTCTTTAGGGCCTGTTTGAATTGAGAGGAGAGTAGAGTAGAGTTGGTTAAGAATAGGTTAATTTTAGGCCAACTCTTCTCTACTTTCCCTCCTTTCCCCTTCAATCCAAACGGATTATTGGTTTGGATTTGGGAGCATATTATAATGTTTTGCTTGATAGGGTTGAAAACATTCTTTGGATAATTATTATTATTATTTTCTGGAAAACTAACTGGTAAATTGTGTTTGGTTTGGTTGTGCCTTGAAAGTGGCTAAAAACAAGTTGAAAAGCAATTTCTACGATTTAATTTGTATGAAAATTTCTTATAATTCTAGATAATTACATATGGGCTAAAATTTAAATTACAAATTGGAGTAGAGTAGAGTTGGTTAAAAATAGGTTAATTTTAGGCCAACTCTTCTCTACTCCCCCTCCTTTCCTCTTCAATCCAAACGGATTATTGGTTTAGATTTGGGAGCATATTATAATGTTTTGCTTGATAGGGTTGAAAACATTCTTTGGAAAATTATTATTATTATTTTCTGAAAAACTAACTGGTAAATTGTGTTTGGTTTGGTTGTGCCTTGAAAGTGGCTAAAAACGAGTTGAAAAGCAATTTCTACGATTTAATTTGTATGAAAATTTCTTATAATTCTAGATAATTACATATGGGCTAAAATTTAAATTACAAATTGCCTCTTTAAGTTTGACCAAAATTCATTTCAATTCTCTAGTTTTACTTTGTTCAATTGAGTCTCTATGTTTCAATCTTATTCAATTAAAGGTTTATTTGGGAACAACTTATTTAGTTGAAACTGAAAATATTTTGCTAAAAGTAATGTAATAAAAAAAAAATAAAAATAAAAACTAAAAGCTAGCTTAATAGTATAGTAGAATCTATGAATAGTATTAAAAAGTGTAATGTGACTTATGAATAGTACCAAAAATTAGCTAAAAACTCTAATAATTTGTGGGTTTTATTACTTCTCAAACACACTCTAAGGCTTCTCATTAGTCTCTATTAAAAATGATTTGTTAAGGATCACAAAAACAGCGCTAATTTACATTTAGGCTAATTTTCTACATATTTGATAGATGATATTTATATTTTATTATTATTAAAAAGTGGTTTATAAAAAATTAAATGGAAAACACGGTGGATGTCTAATGATGCATACAAAACGAAGTAAAATTAGGGGGGATGGGAGGGTCTTACTTATTAGGCTGTGAATTGCTAAGGTAATGGTGTCCAATCAGTGCTAAAGGGACGATGGCTAGTGGTGATGCAAGGCAAGATCGATCTTAACTTAAGCGGTATGATGGTGTCACAACAACGTCGAGTGGTTTGCGAGCTTGGTAACGTTGTGGGTCAATGACAAAGATTTATTGTTAAGTGTTTGGGTAGGAGTTTTTTTTTTTATAAAAAAATAACATTAATTTTTATACAATTTTGTCAATTAGCACGTTTTCAAAACTATTTAGGAAACTAATATCTTGAGTGCAACATACTTGATTTTGGAGTGCTGAAATCAAGTCAATTGAACTTGGTTTCATTTAAATTGTGTAGGGGCCTTTTTGCGTTGTGTGTTGGGTTAGGCTGCCTCCTGCGATATTGGGCCCGAATGTTTCTGAGTAAGGGAGTTGAGACCGGTCCAACTGTAACTCAACTTGGATCGGCTTGCGCACAAACTATGCCTCGTCTACCAGGAGTATGCTTACGGCAAATAGAGCTATTTCAGATGAGTTACGACAGATAGATATAATAATAATAACAAAACAGAGTACTCTGACTATTTAATGGAAAATGGCCAAGTAATCCGTACTTATAAAACATAATTACAGTCGTAATAATGTCATTTACAAAGAAAGTAAAGGAGAAAGAAAGTAATATGAACTAATTAAGAATGGGCATAAAGTCAAGTTTAAGTTTGGTCCGCAGAAGCAAAACCAAAGAGGGGAGAATGCCTCCTCTCAATGCAAATAATCTCTCAGGAAAAGATCCTGTCGTGGGGATTAATAGTTTTGAGGGAGTCGGACCTGAATGGTTAATGCCCAAAAGGAATCCTTGTTATGTTTTGGAAGATAGCAGGGTTTGAAGGGGGAGAGAGGGAAATCGACCTACTGGTGCATGCCTATTATATTATCTCTCTTTTTTCTTCTGTTTTCTCTCTTACTCCCTCCGTCCCACTTTGTTTGTCCTGTTTGAATAGTCAAACTTTTTAAAGGAACATCATTTATTATCTTGTCTACTTTTTAAAAATGTATAAGTTTCCAAAACTACCCTTAAATAAATTTATCAAACAATTGAATTAGTAAATTAATAGGGGTATAATAGGAAAATTAGTATATTAATGACTTTTATTTTTAGAAACAGGACAATATTTTGGGACATCTCAAAATGGAATAGAGGACAAAAAAAGTGGGACGAAGGGAGTATCTTTCTTTCTTTCTTTTGTTTTCTTTTTATTCTTTTCTTTTTTACTCCGCCATACTCTCTATTTTTTGATCCCCCCTTCAAGGCACGGCAAGGGTCCTTTTATAGTACCTGTCGTGACCAGATTTTACCACTTTACCCCTTAACCGCCTTTGTCTGGTTTGGGCGTACTTGCCGACCACCAAAGGGTTCGTCTGTGTGCCACTCACCTTTGCCAGACAAAGGCAGGTTTGTTTCATTTGTTAGTCCACCATAGCACTCTTACCTGCCACGGCGTAAATGCTTTCTCTCTCTTTCCCTCAAGGCATGCACCTAACGATTCCCCCCTCAACCTTGCCTCTTTTGGGTGGTCTGTCATTCCAGCAGGACGTATCTCCCAAAAGGGCTTAGGCAGGAGTCACGAAATAGGTCTTTTCCCCTCTCGCCACCACCAAACCATACCCCCTTTACCTCTTACCTCTGACCCATGACCCTACCATGTCCCATATTGGCTAGGTACAGGTTGGTGGTGCTTGGGCCTTGCGCGTGCTTTCCTTTCAGATATGTCCAAAAATCTGCTTGCTGCTCATGTGTTTGCCGTGGTCTGGAGGCTTGCCGTCCGTGTTTTTTGACCTCTTATGTGGGCTTTTCTTTATTTTTCCGCTCCATTCAAGAGCTAGACTTTGTCTGATGATGGGCCTTACATTTCTTTGGCCCACTCCTTGGTTTTCTTTATTTCTTGCAATGTTGTACTGTTATTCCTGCCATAACAACTTAATCCTGCTAGGCCTCTTTTAGGCCAGCCGTTTATTCCTTCTCTTAGTGGCTTGACATAGCCACTGTTTTGCTTTTACTTACAGGCTCCTATGTCCCTTTGGGCTTTCCTTTGGGCATCCACGGCCCGTTTGCTTTCTTTGGGCTTCCTCGGCCCATTCACTAACTCCACACTCCCATGGGTTTTTTACTAACTTTATTGGACTTCCCTGGCCCAATAACCTTATTCTCATCCTTGGGGTTTATGGGCCTGCTATAAAACCATTTACTTTCTTAGTTTGCATTTCCTTAGGCCTGCGGCGGCCCTTTCTCGCTTTTCTACCTCATACACTGCCCATGGGATACTATTTCTTTCTTTCCGGACTTCTTTAAGCCCACTTGCCTCTTCAAGACCCATTTGTTTATTTCTTGGGCCTGTGATTCATTATTCCTACCGCTTAGGCCTAATGGTTTTCCTACCTATTTTGTCAATTCTTTGTTGCCCTTGTCATTGGGCTTTCTTTCTCACAAATGGCCCTTAACAAATTGAAATCGAGCCTTACAGGCTCAATTTCTCAGCCATACTCTCTCTGTCTCTCACTCTCTCACGTCCGTTGGCAACGTCAAGAAGCAAGAAACGAGTTCCCTTAACAAACCCAACAAACATCAAGAATCTCTTACCCAAAGACCTAGAGAGAATCAAGAACAAGAATCAAGAAACCCATCCAAAGATCCAGAGAGAAAACATCAACAAACCCTGTCGTCCTCGCTTGGAGCCTTCGCCACCTGGGTTCAATCGCTGCCGCCTCTTTCGTTGTTGCCGCCTTTTTTTTTTTTTTTTTTTTTTTTGTGGTTTGGGTTTTGTTCTTCATGGGTTTCTGTTTGGGTTTCAAGGTTTCTAGGTGTTTGGGTTTTGTTCTTCGTGATTTATGGGTTTCAAGGTAGAAGGTTGTGAGTGAGAGATGAAGTGTAACGGAAAGGGCATGGATAAGAAATCGAGTCTGCAAGGCTCAATTTCAATTTAAATGAAATTGAGTTCTACAAACTTGATTTTCATGCGACGATCCTGAAATTGACTTCAATGAACTCAATTTGGCACTCCCAAAATTGAGTCTATTACACTCGAGATGTTAGTTTCCTCAATAGTTTTGAAAATGTGCTAAATAACAAAATTGTTTGAAAATCAATGTTATTTTGAAAAAAAAATCCGTTTGGGTAGTGGTGGTTCTTGACAATAGGTTAGTTTAGGGTTTTGTGTGTGTGTGACTTGATTCGGTGGTGGTGGGATTTTTGTGGGTTTGGTTTCAATGAGATTTGTGGTAGTTTGCAGCGGCGTTGTGAGGTGGTCTTAGATGTGGTGATTTCATGTCGTGGGCGAAAAGGTTGTCAATGGTGGTGGTGATAGTATTTAGGATTTTCTGATATGGTGGTTTGGATGGATTTTGTTGATTGTGGTAAGGTTGGGATTGTTGTGGATTTTGTGGCTTTGTGTTGATTTGGGTTGTGGGTGTTGGATATAGAAAATCATCCTAAATGTACAACGGAGTTGTTTTTGTGTTCCTTAAAAATAATTTTTAATGGAGACTAACAGGAGGCTTAAATTTAATAAGTTTGAAACTTAAAGGACTTAATTGAACAAAAGTGAAATTAGTAGCCTGAAATGAATTTTGTGTAAACTTAAGTTGCAATCATTTAGCCATATATATATTGATAATTCGATAATTAGCATAATGATAGAGAGAGAATTTGAACTTTGGTTCTTCTCATAAAAGAAAGCTAGCAATATCATTGAATTACAAACTTTATGACATATTACATAATTACATGAATCAAAACTTTGGTTTACAATGTGAATATTATGTAGACCAATTAGAAAATTATCCTAAAGTTAGTTAAAAAAAAAATACAAATATACTAATTTACAAATATTAAAAAAAGTAATAGTTTATAATCACTTAATTATAATTAACCAAAAAAAAGAATCACTAATCAGTTTAATTATACCTTGTTTTTCCCAATATTACCCTTGTATAATTTTTTTCTCAGTATTGCACCATTTAATTACTTTTATTTTATTTTTTATTTTTTGGTGCTGAATGAAAAAAGGGGGGGGGGGGGTCTCCGGTGTGGGCTCATTGACTCCACATCATGTGACAGCAATGGATAATACCACATGTACCACACGAGCTTAACTGGGGTTATTGCTCGAACTGCTCCTCTCTGGGTGTAGAACGAGGACTCCTACCATCAAGTCACACCCTCGTGTGGTATTTAATTACTTTCAATTTGATGACTTTTGCTGAGACAATCTCATTATTGGATTACATTTATTTCATACCTTATATGCTTGTAAAATATTAAGATAATCAATTATCAATAAATGTTTCATTTGCAAAAGATTTGAATTTCAAGATTTTGTATTTGATGGTGGGAGGTTTATGTATATAGGGGAATGAATTAGAGGGTAAAAATTTCCCTCCTTTTCATTCCTCTAAAAAATTTTTTTTTTTTTTTTTAATCCTCATGCAAGTTAAAATTGCGTTTAGGGTTGATAAGGTGAGCCAAAAATCGAATTTAGTGGTAATTTGGACATAGCTGCCGATCGACGCCCATGTTTGTGTGACAAGGTGTCGATTGTCACTTGTGTCTTAGACTCTAAGGAAGATTTGAATCCAATTTTGACTTTTTGGCTGATTTTGCTCAATTTTCTAATCTGTTTGAGGATATTCAGAAGTTTTCTAGCTATTTCTAAGCCATTTGATAGTTAACAATATTAATAATTTTCAATTTTCACTCTTTTTTCAAGGAGAGAAAAAAAATAGTGATTTTTTATAGGATTTTTTTACTATTATTAATTACATCATTGTCTTAAAATCAAATTAATAAGATTGTGACATATAATTAATTTTAATTGTCTTAATCTAGGATCAATTAGAATTAATAACTCATAATCATATGATTATGACATATTTTGTAAGTATACATATTTACCGTTGAAATTTGATGTGGCTTGATCTTTGATAAAAAGTCCGATTGTCATGTTTCATACGTCGTTTTGATAGTTATAAACTTAATTGTATTTTAGAGTGGAACTCATGTTCAATGAACAAGTCAAATGGCATATTTACTTTGGAGATTTTTTAAAATTATGATTTCACCCCTAAATGATTACTTGATTGCGAAATTGATGTTTACATTGACACCAAGCATATTGTGAAATTTGGTGTGGCTAGAGGCATTATTTAAATCCTATCTAACAATGGGTTGCTTTTGTTATCTTTTGTCTAGAATAATTTTAGAGACGCACTCCTTCCTAAACCTAAATCCACATCTTGCTTAAATATCATCTCATGATTGGTGCTTAAGGACAAAACATGCTCAGGTTTTTATGATGAACCCACGAGAAAATGTTGAAATCTAATCATGATTTGACATTTAAGTAAGATATAAATTTGGGTGTGGGAAGAATAAACAATATGTTTTTTGCAAACATTCTGAATAATTGCTTGTGTGTGTTTGATATAAGCTTACTTAGCTTTTTACGCTAAAAATGTATTAGTAAAATATAGTATTATTATTAGTACTTTGAAAATGAAAAATGAAAAAAAAAAAAAAAAACACAAATGTGAGATTTTTTTTTTTTAGAAGAAGAAACAAAAGTGCGATTCTAAAAATCAGTACATAAAAAAAAAAAGAAAAAAAAAAGGGGGAAGACAAATTGACACACATAAATTATTTCAAAATCGCTCAGCTGTGTCCAAAACAGAGAAGCAGCGATGGCGTTTCCCATTCCCAGAGCCACTTTCTCTTGGGTTTCTTCTTTCCGCTCAAGCTCTCTATCCCATTCCCATCTCCTTCCAATCCCTCTCTGTCTCTCTTCTCCAACTCACTCTCTCACTCCAATGCGTGCTTTCGATACCCTCGCCTCTCTCTCAAATACTACTGCTCATAACCCATCGTCCCCTCCTACAGTCCATAAAGTAAGTAAGAATCGTTGGAAGCCCATGTGTTTGTACCACACGCAAGGCAAGTGCACTAAGGTAAGCCTTAACTCCTAACCCACCAACCCCATCACTCTTAAACCCCCATTTTTTGCTGCATTTGATGTTTATCTATCTCTCTAGCTTCAGCTTTTGGTTCTTCTATCGTGTACATGTGTTTTTTTTGTGATTGAATAGCCTTTATGTACTATTGTTGTGAAACAATAATATTTTTTTCTTTGTTCTCTTTTTTGTCTTTTGGGTTATCAAACTTGGCTTATAATTGACCATGTCGTATTCAATACATATGTCAATAACTACTGAAGTATGTGACTGTATAAAAACAGGTAGATAGATAATAAAAAGGATGGAAAGAAAAAAGGGGAAAAGGGAAATTTTTTGGATTTGGTGAAGTCATTAGTTGAAGACCCTCTAGAATTTCAGTTATTTGTAAACGCATGTTGAAACCAATAGCTTTATCTTAAGTAAAGGCAAAACAAAAGGTGCAACTATGACTATGGTTCTAGTGAAAATTATGAAATTGTTGTTGTCTTCTAAGAATTAGGACACTTCATTTGGGATGCCGTGTACGCTTGGGACACTTCTGCACCCGTGTCCCTATCGTATCATTTTTTTTAAATTGTGGGTCACGAGAGAGATACTTATCTTTTATTTTTTTTTTTAGTTTAATCTTGAACACTTATATAGTCTTATATTCTCGTTATATTCTGTATGATATTGGTGATGGGTTGAGGGGTTGAAGTTTTGGCAAGACTGTTGTTGTGGGGAGACACCTCTTGCTGTCAACTTTCTTGAATTGTTTAGATTTTGCCTAGTTAAGGAGGCAAGTGTGGCCGAATGAAGTTCACTAATGGGGTCTTTTTTGGGATGTTAGTTTCTTTTTTGGGGGTGGGGGGGGGGTTTCATGTTCAGGAATTGCAGGCTGTGTTGAGCTTCATGTATACCATATATGGCTCTCCAATAAGGGGGTTTGGGGAGGATAAAATGAGCTGGAAACCAGATAGAAATAAGAGATTCATGGTTAATGATTATTACAGTCTTCTAGTGGGTTCTAATGATTTTTGTTTCCCTTGGAAAAGCATTTGGAAGCTAAAAACCCCTTCTTGAGTGGCATTCTTTGTTTGGACTGCTGCTTTGGGGAAATGCTTGACAATTGACAATTTATGAAAAAGGAAGGTTTGGATATTGGATTTGTTATATGTGCAAGTGTAATGGTGAATCGGTTGACCATATTTTCCTTCACTGTCCGGTTGCTATGGATTTGTGGTCTATGGTTTTGGTTTTATTTGGAGTAAGTTAGGTTATACCAAAGTTAGTTGTGGAGCTCCTTGCTTGCTAGCAATGCCGGTTTGGTCGTCATCGAAATGGTCATATATGGATAACTATTCCCCATTGTTTAATGTGGTGTCTTTGGAGGGAAAGAAACAACAGGTGTTTTGAAAATACTGAGAGATCCATACCAGATCTCAAGTTATCTTTCTTTAGAACTTTTTTGGATTGGCCGTTTGCCTTGCAAAACCAATCATTCTCTTCTATCTTTGATTTTCTTGATTCTTGTAATTTTTGTATTTGACCCCTTTACACTTCCTGTGTACTAGGGTGTCCTTTTTTATTTATATATATATATATATATTTTTTTTTTTATATATCAATAAATCTTATTACATATAAAAAAAAATCTTGAACACTTATCTAATTATCTTTTATTTTCTCTTTTGGATCTTATTCTTACTTTGTATTCTAATTTATAAACATCATCTATTAGTCATGAATTCACTTTATTATCCATTATTGCTCTTAAATTGATATATGTTTAGCATTATATGAAAAAAAATAAATGTTTAACAATATTTAAAAATAAAAATAAAAATAAAAATTTATTTAATAAAAATTAATTAATATGCATATCCCCACTATGTCATGTCCTAATTTTTTTAAAAATTGTCGTGTTGCCATGTCGTACTTGTACTTGTCCCTGTATCCGTATCCATGTCCATGCTTCCTAGGTTGTCCTCTAGTTTTTTGGGTGAAGGTTATATAGTGACAAGCCCAGTCAAGGTGTTCTTCTTAAAGAGAAATTGGCTACACAATTTGTATTGTCTAGTATTATTATCGAGTAATTTTTTGATTGGTTTGTTACATACATACCTAGTATGTTTTGAATCCATGACTTGACCCTCCACCCACATTTCTGAGAGGAAGAAGTGCCATTTGAGCCAACACTTATCAAGTATTATAACTAAAAGCCCGATTCCCTTCTTTAAAGTCCGCATCTATTCATAGGACACAAGCTTTGGTCTCATATAAAGTAGATTAGTTGTGGAATGCCTTGGATGAGGAGTTTCAGTTCTCATTGGTGGCATTTGTTCTCCCATTGCTGAAGTTTTGATCAAGCCTTATTGGGGAAATGATTATGGAGATTTGGGAATGAGGTCACACATTTATGGAGATGGATCATCACTATGAAGTAAAGGGAGTAATGAGGTTGGACTTTGAATTCAGTTAAAGGGACTCATGGGTGTAGCCTTTGGAGGAGTATTAGTGCGGGATGGGACAGTTTTCTTCAATTTGTGTATTTTGAGATGGGGGACGGCACATGAGTAAGGTGTTTTCATGATATATGGTGTGAGAATTTATCTCTAAGAGACTTGTACCCTGACCTATACGCCTGCTCAGCTGATCAGAATGCCTTAGTTCATTGAAAAGAGTCACATTCTTAGTATTAATTACTATACTTAAAATTATTTCAATAAACCGACTGGCTCTAGTGAAGTTATGAATAGCTAGTTATATGGGGAAGTGCGGATTTGAAATCTGAAATTTCACACAGATTTTCACGATTGGGCATTGGAGTTAGTTAATTCTTTCCTAGATCTAATATACTCCAGATTCCCTAGGAAGGTGGGGTGTGATAAGATGAGATGGAGTTTGAGAGGGAGTGGTGGCTTTAATGTTCAGTCCTATTATGAGGCTACTTGAGGTACGCTGACTAATTCTTTCCCCTAGTAGAGTATTTGATGTGTTAAGGCCCCTAAGAAGGCCTCATTCTTTATTTGGACAGCATCTTTGGGGGAAGATTTTTTACTTGTGATAATCTCATCGAGCGAGGTTTCTATTTAGCTGGTTGGTGTTACATGTGCCAGTGTAGTGGGGAGACGGTAGATCATTTGTTGATCCCTAGTGATATTGCATATGCTTTATGGATCTAGTATTTAGCGCATTTGGGATTTAATGGGTGTTACCAAGAAGGGTAGTTGATCTCTTGTTCACTTGGAGGAATTAGTTTAGGGAGCACTTATCAAACATTTGTAACTTTTCCCGTTATGTTTGATGTGGCTATGGTGGAAGGACTAAGATAGTCCTATTTTTTAAGATTCAGAAAAATTAAAGGTCTAGTTGGAATCATTGCTAATTTGAACTCATGTTTGATTGGTCTAGAGTGTCGGGTCTTACATGTAGTAACTCCCTTCTAGATTTTACAGAATCACTTAACTTTTGTGCATAAGTTTTTTGTAAATCTTTTAGGTTATCGTGCTCATCATCGTTGGTATGAAGTAACCATCCTATTAATAAAATACCATTGATTATAAAAATAAATAAATAAATAATCTTGCATCCTGATAGAGTGAAAATAAGTTCCATCACTCACCTTGTCAAGCTCAAGGCACAACTTTTAGAAATTAATAAATTGAGAAACTATTACTTAGAATTCACTAGCCATCAATAAAACAATATATCATGTTTCCAGCCTATGATTCTTGTTGTGAAACAAAACTTGGTCAGCTTACAATAATCATGGACATTAATTCAAACTTTCCCCCCTGACTACTAAATATGTCACTGGAACCCGCATGTTTAGCTTCAGAATTTGAATCATCTTTACTTTCTGGAGGATGATTCTGACAGAATTCTGTAAATGTATAATTGGTAGGTGTAAAAAACAATGGTGATTATTTTTGCAGTTGTTGCAAACCATTACTTTGTTTGAAACCCTTGCCCCATTATTTCCTGATTCATAGTTCGATAATTCCCAATGTACTCGGGTTGGCTTCTTTTTTAATAAACTTTTTCATTACCTATCAAAAAAAAAAAAAAAAAAATCATGCTTATCATTCAATGGCAGTTAAGAATCAAATTTGTGAGTCATTTTTATCCAATGCCTTACATGTCCATATCCTAGGTCCATAATCTATTTTGGAGCTTTCTAAAAGAACATCAATACCTCAAAGCAAATCTATACTTAGTAGCACACAATTGCTTTGGAGACAGACAATGGATCCACCTTTGTCATTACTTGCTGTGTGTCTAAGGACTAGGACCCACCTTTTTGTTTTTAAAATACATATTAATCAAACTTAAGAATTTGTATCTAAAGAACTTATGTCATGCCTGTGTAACAATATATTGATTTTGAATGCCTGAAGACTTTTGATCTGTATTCTAGCTGCTTTGTTGTGCAGATGGATGATGCCATTCACTTAGAGAAATTCAATCATGATTGCTCCAGGGACCTTGAAGTGAATATTGCTGAGTTAAAACATATTCGCTCTCAGAACCTAGATTTTTTCCTGGTGCTTGATTTGGAGGGCAGAGTTGAGATTCTTGAGTTTCCAGTTCTAATGATAAATGCCAAAACCATGGATGTCATGGACTTTTTCCACAGGTTGATAGATATAGTCTCACCCTATTTTGCATTTTCAATAAATTTGGGATCATTTGAAAAAGAGATTAAAACTCTCCTCTCTCCTTTCTTTTTCTCTCTTTTTTCTTTTTGCTGGGTATAAGAAAGAGGTACTTGCATGCTTGAGTGGCGATTATGAAGGTCATGAGAGCAAGTTCTTAGTTTCGAATATCTGAATCTTAGAAATGTACTTATATTTCTTTTCTTGTTCAGATAGAAAATTCATGAAAAACAGACATCTCTTTTCTTAGTTTTGAATATCTGAATCTTAGAAATGTACTTATATTTCTTTTCTTGGTCAGATAGAAAATTGCCATGCAAAACAGACAGCTCTTTTCCATGTTGAAATGTGTCTACCAGAGGAGTAATCATTGTTTAGTATGTCCAAAGATCTAACTCTTAAAACAATTAATGGGGCATCTTTGCTTGTGATGTCTTCTTTGGCTCTGTATCAAAGAAGATTAAACTGGATTTTTAAATCATTAAAATTCTCTCTTTCTTTTTTTCTTCAGATTTTTTGGAACAATAATTCAGATCTGAGGAGTACATTTTTAGGTTGGCTTATCGTTTTATCTTACTTTTCCATTATTCTTTTACAGGTTTGTGAGGCCCTCAGAAATGAGTGAGCAAAGAATAAATGAATATATTGAAGGAAAATATGGCAAGTTTGGGGTTGATCGGTATGGTACTAATTTACTTGAGTCCTGCAAACTCTTTTTAATGTTTACCTACCATCTTATTTGGTAGATTTTTTCTACTCCATGACTAATATAATTCTTTTTTATTTTTAGTAATTTATTAAAAGATGCCCATGGAGCCCCTCTACAATCACCAACATCCCCAGCCCATCCCTATAATTTTGTTTCCTCTTTAAGTTTTTCTCAAATGGCCGAGGAACCACTCAAATTCTCTATGCAATATTATTAAATGTTCAATGAAGCTTATTGACATGATCAATTTTCACCTTGATTATATAAAATAATTTTTTTAGGATGTGTTTTGTTTCATGTATGCTGAATTCTATTATCATAATAATTTTTTATCCTGGATATTCCATTATCAAATATAATAGCTTCTCTGAAGCACAATCCTTGTATTTTATATATGCAGCTAGCCGATTAATATAACTTACGTAAGTTTGCAGTGTCTGGCATGATACAGCTATACCATTTACAGAAGTTCTCCAGCAATTTGAAGTTTGGTTGGCTCAGCATCACTTGTGGGAAAAGGAATTGGGTGGGCGTCTTAATCAAGCAGCTTTTGTAACTTGGTAAGGTTGTGCTCTTTTTGTGATTTCATAATTTTCCTATGCACTTGGCAAACCATTTGTCTGTCTCCTTTTTGCTGACAACTATTGTAGAAAACTTTTATGATTCATTTGATATTGAATACTTAAGATTTGAAATGGAATATTCTTATGCTGTCAGACCCATAACTGGTACCTGTAGTTTACACCATGCAGCATAAGACTGTTCAACTGGGGAGAGGCTCGCCTTCAGTTTGAATATCTCTAATTTTCTCCCATTTTTAAGTAGAAGTAGATGGGTGACACATGGAAAAATAAAAATCAAAGGGTTAGAAAAAAAACCATCGCTTTCTCATTTTTCTCTTGCCTCTCCCCTTCACAACAAATCACAGTCACCCACAACACAAATCCACCACTGTGATCCATGACGCTGCCAAGTCTCTGCCGCTGCCTCACCACCATCAAAAGCCATCGCAAGTACAAAACCATGAGCAATCTGAGCCTCCCTTCAGATCTATGAGTTTTCATAAATCCCTTCACAAAACCAACACCACAAATCCCCTCACCGACCTCCGATATGCAAAACCCAGGAATCTGGTCCCCATATTCCTTTTCTGACCACCGATCCACTCGTCGTCGCCTTTAGCTGCCGCTTCAGTGCGCCGTACACCAGCAATGGCTACGGCGGATCTCCACCACTGAGGTGACCAGATCTATTTGTTGTACTTCTGACTCTTCATCTCTGGCAAATTCCAATGCTTTGTCAGTGGTGTATTGGGGACACAGAGAGAAAGCAGAATGTGATTTTTTTTTTTGAGAAAGAGCAGAACGTGATGTTGGACACTGGAAAAGGAAAAAAAAAAAACCTTTGGTTGACTTGCCTTTTTTAAGACCTTTAGATGTTATTTTGCCATGTGTCACTCATCTACTTAAAAATGGGAGAAAACTGGAGATATTTAAACGGGAGGTGAGCCTCTTCTGTTCAACTGCACCCTTAGAGGTGGAAAACTAAGACTATGGTCAAATATAGTCCTGATGTTCAATCTTATGAATCATGGTTCCTACTTGAATAGTATAATTATCTACTAAATTCACCATTTAAGGTGAAAAGTAAAAACAACTTCTACAACAATTTTTTTTTTTGACACATATCTTTGGTTTTCTTTCATTAGTGGAAATTGGGACTTGAAAACAAAGGTCCTTCAGCAATGCAAAGTCTCAAAGATGAAGCTTCCTCCATATTTCATGGAGTGGATCAATCTCAAAGATGTCTATCTAAATTTCTATAAGAGGAGGGTAAGTTCACACAATTTCACAGCTTTTAGGTTTAAAAAAACGTGATCTAGTTGTCTTTTAACTATTGATGTGGCATTATGGAATTTATAAAAGAGTGGTTCTTTGTAGCGTGTACATTTTGTGGTTGGTTTGGGTTTGGTGCTCAATTTTGGTTTTATGATGTTGATATCAGATAGATATCAAGCAACAATTCAGAGCATCAATTAATCCAATAACTGGACAGACCATATAATATGAACCAATGAACTTGAGTTGACCCTAAACTTCTTAACTCTAGACCCTGATTCCCAACTTGAGCATGGTTGCTACTGTATTCAATTCCAATAAGGTCAAGCTATGTCACGAATAACTATATCTCAAATTGTTATCTAGCAGCATGATGTGTGGGGATAAAAAAATGAAAAAAACTATATCTCAGATTGGCGCCTTGTCAACTCAGAGTCAAAGCTAATGTTAAAAAATCCAAGTAAACTGTTAATGTTTCTGACTTGACACCTTATATTCACCATTTCTTTACGATTTTTTACTATCATTCTTAATGATATGTTTATCTGGTTTTGGAGGACAGGCCACAGGAATGATGACTATGATGAAGGAACTTCGTATCCCACTGGTGGGAAGTCACCATCTTGGGATTGATGACACAAAGAACATAGCAAGAGTGTTGCAACACATGCTTGCTGATGGTGCGCTTGTACAGATTACCGCGAGGAGGAATTCTGATTCTCCTGAAAATGTTGAATTTCTATTCAAGAATCGGATAAGGTAGCTGCTTCTAGCTATTTTTGTCATTTAAAGGTACTTCTCTAATTGTATATATTTTAGAAAAATGAAAGAATTGATTCTGTGTTGGTTCTAATCTCTCTCTCTCTCTCTCACACACATTATTATGTTTAAAATGCACGAAGAGAATAGGAGAAATAAATTCAGAAAGAAAAATAGTGGAACCATACTTTAGTTTGTCATATCCAGAGCTGAAACCAAATTTCCCATTGACATCCAGTTTACACTTGAGTGAGAATTTCATATGGAAAAGTGAATTATTGCCGTGCTCTCTTTTTCAGTAGTTGTAAATTTGTAATATCTGCAGTTGGGTTGTCGCTGGTAGAGAAAATGGTTCTAGATGGCTTGTGTTAATTCTTATATCCATGTTAATTCTTATATCCACATTTCTTGGTGAAATACAAATTTACTATTTTCAATTTACATGAGAGCAAAAAAGAGGAGGGGAGGGGGGGGGGGGGGTATTAAAGATACGTAAGGGTGCACTTCTGCATTATATTTCAAACTCAAAACATAAAGGGCTATTGTTTTCAGATTACTAATTTTAATCCTCAATTAAATGCCTTGGTTTGTCAATTCTGTATGAGAGAGAGAGAGAGAGAGAGAGAGAGAGAGAGAGAGAAGGGGGAGGGAGGGGGGGGTTAAGTTATAACTTATAATATCAAATTTTTTTTTTTTTTTTTTGGCTAAATGGACAATTTCGTATTAATTAAAACTTAAAAATCCAAGAGTAAGGTATGATAATATATCTCATGCATTAGATATATGCATTTTCCCTCTCATTAAACTTCTCTTATATTTTTTTATTAGATGTGAATTTTGAAAATTTAATCGTTAGATTGCATGTTCTTTATATTCTTAATACGCATGTCAAATTTCGTTGTTATTTACTATTTAATCAATAAACTTATTTTTTATGCCTAAATTTAGAATTTAAATATTTTATTGAAGACATAGCTATTGATATTCGATATTCTTGAAATTTCGCAAGCATGAAGAATAGTAAAAACATACAATTTAATGGTTGTATTTTCAAAATTCACATCTAATAAAAAGATATAGCTGGAGAGAAACATTTTCTTACTATGTGAATGTGGGTGGTTTTACACTATTGTGGAACCTACATACAGTAAGATGGAAGGTTCATATATTTGATGTATGAGAAAATTTTTGCGATGGTACAACTTTAGACCCCTAGGAAAGATTATGAAAATGATTGGCCCTTCAAAATCATGGACTAAATCAAAATTGCAATTTACATTCTTCCCCCACATAGTTAAAAGATATTATAACCCTAAGGAGTTGGTTTAGTGGTTTCTAGGTCTCATGATATTTATGAGATTTTAGGTTTGAAACCTCTTGCCAGCATGGGGTCATCTTATGGGATTCTTCCTTATAATAACCTAGTGTGTGTGGAACGAGAGGGACTGCAGGATACCCTTGTTTATATATATAACAACCACTTGCAGATCTAAATTAGAGGTATGTAGCCAATTAGCCAAAACTAATCCGATCCAACCCAACCAATTGAGTTGAGTTTACTTTTAGGGGTTGGTGGGTTGGGTTGGGAATTTTTTTTTTTTTTTTTTTGGGTGTGTCAAATTTGGTTCAGGTTATAAGATTTACAAATTTGTCGAACTTAACTCGACCTACCTATATTTAATATATATTTAAATTAAAAAATATTTAATGTATATATTTAAAAATATATTATACAATTTTGTTATTTACTTTTTTGCCCCTCTTCCTAAATAAATTCCAAATCCTATGTACTCCTCATATTATGTTGGTTTGGTGTTATGCTTAGGATTATATTATTATAAATTTTTCCTTATTTGTGGTGGTGTTATTCTAATGCTCAATTTAATAATAATAATAATAATAATAATAATAATAGTAATTAAAAAAAAAAGTCCAACCCAATCCATGTGGTTTGGGTTGAACCCCTGTGATGAGATGTGTTGGGTTGGATTGGATTTTTTTAACCTATCATGATGGGCTGGGTTGAAAAAACCCCTCAATCTGGCCTAAGCACACCCCTAATACCCAAGGTCCCCTCCTTTCATCCTCATGGCTTCAACTTCTTGCGTTGCATCACCTAGAGTAACGTTACTTGTGTCTTCTTCCATGATCCTTTTATTTGCCCACCTGAAAGGTTCAACTTTAGGCACCAGAGGAGGAGGGGATGATGGGATGTATTTTCTCCATGCTTTAAGGACTATCTTTTCTCTAAGTACTACTACCATTCTCCCATTCTCTTTTGCTAGTGCTGCATCCACATTGACTTTGAACATCTTTAGAGGAGAAGAAAATTCTATATGTAATTGGGATAGGTGTAACGCCTCTCATATGGGGGTGGGGTCTACATGTGTGGAGCCCATCCCATGTGAGAGGCATTACTCCAATTTTCATTACACTTAATACCATCTCTTAGAGGTATCATTTTTCACTCCATCTTATTTGCTCGAATTTATTGATTGATAGTTGTCAGTATCTCGTTCATCCATTAAAACATTTATGTGCGTGATAATTTCTTCAAAACATTTGATCTTGGTCCTCGTTGGCGTCCTCCTAATAACCAACCTAATAACTGCAAACAAAGAGAAATCAAGCTCTCAATGAATCCATACTCCAACTCCTTAGAAGGATCAATTATAATCTTCACAAAATCTATAATTAATTGAACAACAATTGTCTCTAAACATCTACTCCCAAACCATACTAGGTTTGTGTACTCATAAACTAGTAAAAGTTTTTCTCCTCATTCTTACCTTAAAGTATTATAATAAAATTACAAGTGTCATAAGAAGGATAAGACGTGTGAAAAGTCACATGTGACTGAATTTGCTAGAAAGTTGTTTGATTTACATGTGACTAATGATGTGGAAATCCCTTGTTAAAAGAGGTAGGAGTGGGGAGCAACCATTACAATAGTTTTGGGATTTAAAATGAGAAGTTAATGCTTGAATGAAGGAGATGATCATTTTAGTAAGGAGTTACTAAAATTTATATTCAATAGAATTAGATTCCATAATAATGTAAGAATAATCAAGAGATGAAATTAGGGACTCAAGGACTTAAGATGTAGTGATTTACAAAGTGACAATAACATGGGTTTCAGTTAACTCAACTAATAAAGTTTTTGATTGTTGAATAAGAGACATGAGATTCAATTTCTGTTGACACCAAAAACTGATTGGTGCCTTGGTTTAATGATAAAGAGTACAATCATCAGAAACGCACGCCATAGGTTGAAACTCTATCAACAAAGTAACAGTAACCATTGAATTTGTTTCACTATGGATGATTTCATAGAGATATTAAATGCTAATTAATAGATTATTTGGATGACTTAATAGTCAAATAAAAGCCTAGAGTGCGATCATAAATTTATAAGGGACTAAATTATGGCTAATGGTAATTTTAGGCTTATCATGAGTTAACATGAGACCCAAGGCTCAATGGAGATAGTGTTTTTATATCCCTTTGGTCCCACTTCGAGCCCTATTACTAAAGCCCACATGGGTTGGCCATTAATTGATCCATAATGTCTCAAATATATTAAAAGGGATTAGTTAGTTGAGAAAAACCCTAGACTAAGTGTGAGAGACCTCGACGAAAGCGTCCCTCAAGAGATTTGGGTACTTTTTAGGGCACCTCTCTTTTTGGGTAAGTGGTATGGAGTCCCCACTTATTTTTTATACAAAAAATAAGAAAAACTAAATATATACAAATACATGACTGAATTGTTCTCTTCATTGATTGAATATTACATATTTGTCCTAGTTACATTCTACCCAAAACAAATAAAGACAAGGCTAGATCTACTTCGTCAAAGACCTAAATCCAGAAGCTATGTTATGGAATGAAAATGTGTTAGGCACCCATTCCGCCCAGACAAAGTCTAGTCTTCTAGACTCTTGTGACCAATGTACTTTTTTATGCATGTCATGAATGATATGTTGAACATGCGATACTAAAATTACATCACACAAATTTATTTATGAATGAAGTCTCTTCTTTTGAAAATAATCAGATTTGTTTTGATTGGTAAAAAAAATGGATTTTGATTTGTCAAAATACTAGATTTGTTTTGTGGTATGTGGAGAAAAAAGTGGTTTTTGGAGATAAAAATCCAGATCTGTATTGTGATGATAAAAAAAATGATTTTTAATGACAGAAAAATTAGATTTGTTTTTATTGTTAAAAAAGAATGAAAAAGATTTTTTTAAGAAGAGAGTTTCACTAACAATATGAATTTATGCAATCATGAATTAAAACAAACACAAACCTAGTAGTACATGATCTCTTTTTTTATTTCAACCACTTGCATGTATTAAAAAAATCATATTTGTATCTTAAGAAAGATACAAATCAGTTTTGATTTGAGAAAAATTTAGATCTGCATCTCATAAAGATGCAAATCTTTTTTTTGTTTGAGAAAAATTCAGATCTATATCTAAGAAAGATGTATATCTGTTTTTGTATTGAGAAAATTTTAGATCTACATCTAACAAAAATGCAGATCTATTTTTATATTGAGAAAATTTCAAATCTACATCTAGAAAAGATGTAGATATGTTGAGAAAAATTTAGATCTACATCTAGAAAAGATGCAGATCTGTTTTTATGTTGAGAAAAATCCAGATGTACATCTAGAAATGATGCAGATCTGTTTTTATGTTGAGAAAAATCCAGATCTACATCTAAGATAAATGTAGATTTGTTTTATTTTAATAAAAAAAGTCATTCACATGCAGATTATTGACATTCAAGAAAGAGATTATAACAATCACATAAAAAAAAAATCATGCTGTAAACAAAATAAAAATTTACAATTCATGTTATGGACATTTGAAAAAGAAAAAGATGTCATCACAAAATAAGAAAAAGGGTTAAGAAACAACCTCTTGCATGAGCACTCTTTGTTCTTGAGAGGATGTTTTAGGGTTCAAAGAAATTTATGCAATTCTCTTTGAAACCTAAAAACCATAATTTAAGCAGAGACACTCAAAGAAGGGATCAGAAAATATGGGCAATTTGAAAGCCTAAAACGTATGCCTCCTAGAGCATAGAAAAAATGTGTTGAATTATGAAGTTCAGTCTCTATTTATAATGATCAGAGGGCTCTAAAAAGAACAAAGTTTCTCTCCAAACTAGTTTGGAGAGAAACCCTACAAACTCATCATATATATTTATATTGAGTGTGAATTTTGAAAATCTAACCGTTAGATTGAATATTCTTATTACATCCTTAATGCTTACAAAATTTCAAGAAAATCAAAGATCAATTGCTATATTATCAAATAAATGTTATAATTTCAAGTTTTTGTAATCTAAAGTTGTATATAAAAAATAAGTTAATTGATCAAATAGTAAATAATATCCGATTTGAACGAAATTTGATATACATATTAAGAACATAAGGAACATGAAATTCAACGGTTGGATTTTCAAAATTCATACTCAAAAAAGAAATATATAAGAAGTTTGAAGAGTTTCTCTCCAAACTAGTTTGGAGAGAAACTTTGTTCCTCTAAAAAATAGGTACAGACGATTAGGGTTTGAATTCGGACGCATCTTTTTGCAAAAATATCGAAAAAGGTGTGTCTTATGGTCACCCGAAGGCCGTTGGGCCAAAGCCCAACCAAGGAAAATTCGGCCCTTTTAGAGTGCCGTTCGGCACTCCAAAAGTGCTAAATTGGCCTTTGGACTCCGAACGTTCTTTCGCGTTCGGGTGCCGTTTGGACTCCTCTTCTAGGGTTTTTTGGCCGATCCTTGTACCTAGACACGTTTTCATCCTCCATTTATGATTTTTCACCTCTTTTTTGGATAATTCAGACTATTTAAGAACAATTATCCTGTAGATAAATACCTTCAAATAAATTTTGATAAAGTTCAGATTATCCACAATTTTAATGTTATCCAATCATCTCTTTTATTCCTATGCGTGCATCCCTATTTTAAACACTAATTATCAACCAATCACAGAATTATTTAATTAATTTTAATAGTTTAACTAGTCAGAATTAATTTAAACTAATCATGTGTGGTCATCCTTACCTAGACACAATGCATGCTGATCGTGCAAGCTTGATCATGTGATATCTTTCGATCTGATGGTTTGATTTGGAAACCGGAAACACTGTCGTGACCGTTAGAATCTCAAGATAATTTCTATGAATTAATGCATGTAATGCAAGAAAAAATTGATGTATGTAATGCAAGAACAAATTGATGCATGTAATGCAATCATGATTTTTGAAGTACATGAGTGGTCATTCAAGTCATCCTCCCTGATTAAATTATGGGTGCAAAATTGAATGTCTACAGAATGCCCCTCATTGGCAGAGCTTGAAATGCAAATGTTAATGTAAAATAAAGACACTGATTTTAGCAGCCATGATTTAATTTAGGTTGAATTTTCAAAGATTACCTAGCCCTCGACCCTAAAATCTTGGAACATAGAACTAGCCTTATCTTTTGACAAAAAATAATGAAAATACTAGACCTAGTTGGTAATTGATGATTCTGGAAATAATTCTTGACAAGTGGGGTGACCTGGAAACTTTCCAATCATAATCTTGAAAATGGAATTATCTGGGATGACGATCAAAGATCTTCTTCTACTTTGATCTAGAATTGTTGGAATGACGATTAAAGATCTTCTTCTACTTCGATCTGGAATGGGATGACGATCAAAGGTCCATTTCTATTTTGATAATCTGGAATGAGAATGGCGATCAAAGATCCTCTTCTACTTTGATAACCTGGAATAGTAATGTTGATCAAAGGTCCTCTTCTACTTCGATCTGGAATAGAATGACAATCAAAGGTCCTTTTCTACTTTGATCTGGAATGGGATGACGATCAAAGGTCTTCTTCTACTTTGATCTGGAATTGCTAGAATGATGATCAAAGGTCCTCTTCTACTTTGATAATCTGGAATTATTGATGTCAATCAAAGGGCCTCCTCTACTTCGATCTAGAATGTTGAGATTATGATCAAAGGTCCTCTTCTACTTTGATAATCTAGAATTATTGATGTCGATCAAAGGTCCTCCTCTACTTCAATCTGGAATGTTGAGATGATGATCAAGAGTCCTTTTCTACTTTGATAATCTGGAGTTATTGATGTCGATCAAAGGTCCTCCTCCACTTCGATCTGGAATGTTGGGATGATGAACAAAGGTCCTCCCCTACTTCGATCTGGAGTTGAAATGTCGCCTGCAAAAAGTCAAGATTCAGAATTAGACTTTAACTGATGGGTGCTTAGTGGTCCCATCGTTTTTGAGATGTGTGATTTTCATTTGCTCACTCTTGATTTGAATTTTATCAAGAAAAGTTTAATTGGCAAAAGATTTTTCTTTTGAGAAACATTTAATTTTTGAAATATTTATTTCAAATTTTGAGACTTTGGAACCTACAAATTTTTACTTGAAATCTAGAACCTAAAATCTGAAATTTTGAGCCTTAGAATTTTGAAAATTAAGGCTTGGGATTTTGATCCTGAAATCTAAAGTTTGAATTTTTGAAAACTGAAGATTTGAGTTTAAAATTTGGGCATTGAGAATGTGCAATTGAAAGCTTGGAAATGAAAATTTTTGAATTGAAAATTTGGATTTTGAAAGATACTTGAAACTTTGAAAAAGATTTTTTTTTTTTTTTTTTTTGGGGTTGACTCAACTTTGGCTGAGTTTAAGTGTTTGGGGGCCGAAATTTTGGCCCCCCCACTTCCTTGTCTCTCTCTTTTCATTTGTGCTTCATCTTCCATCAACTTTTTCTTCCTCCATTGGCACTATTCACCTTCTTCTTCCCTTGATTTTTTTTCTTTATTTCATCATTTCTTCTTACAAAAAACACTTTTCTAAGTTTCTTAACTCTGCCTCATCCATCTCCATCAATATTTCTTTAGATCTTTGTGTTTTGAGCATTTTCATCCCACACCCATTTTGGTGAAACCCATTTTCTTTGCATCAAAATGGCTTCTTCCTCCAAGGGATCTTCTTTTCTAGCTTTTCATGGTAAGAAATATGATCCAACATTTGAGTGGCATGATGATGATGGACTTTTTCAAGATCCTAGGACCCATGCTCCATATTGTCATGTGTCCAAGGTGAGTTTTTCTTTCATTTCTTTGCTTGGAAAAATATTGTTGCATGTTTCATTGAAAGTTCCATGGTGAGATATTTGTCATTTGGTTATTTTGAAATTTTGGATGCATTGTGGGATTGATCATGTTTGGAAATGTTGGCTTTGTAGCATTCTTGTAGTGTCTTTTTTATTTATTTATTATTTTTTTTATGGTAATGGTGCAATTTGGACAATGTTGGTGGCTCTTGGAATTTTGACAATGTAGGTAGATTGTGATGTTGTTGGATAAATTTTGGTTTGGACTTTGGAAGTATTGGCTTTGTGAAAAATTTGGGTTAGACTTATATGAATATGTTCATGGTGTATTGTGGGAAAAGTTTATTGGTATATGTAAACTTTGTTTTATGGACATGGCAAAATTTTGTGGGTATGTGCATGGATATATTTATGGAGATGGGCAAATTTTGTGGGTATGAAATTTTGACTTGTGAAAAATTTTGTTGGGTATGTGATGTAGATTCTTGGAAAATTTGTATGGTTATGATTTTGGCTATGTGAGAACTTATTTGTGCATGAGCTTGTGGGAATTTTTATCTTGGTCATGTGGGAATTTTTTCTTTTTTGCATGGCTATGGAAAAATTTTGGTAGTTGTGTATAGATATGTCAAAAATTTTGATTGTGGTAAAATCTGGCAGTGGTGACATTTTTGTGGGGCATTGATTTTCTTTTATGGTAGTGGGGCATTGGTTGTAAGAATATTTTTTTGGGTATGAAATTTTTTGGTCATGTGGGTCTTGGTCATGAAAATTGATGAGCTGAACTTTTCTGTTGCAGAGTCTCATGAGTTGAGGCAGTCTCCAAATGTTGAAAAGTGCATGGGCACCATTGTCTCCTAGCATCAAAAATATCATCAACGAAGCAGGCTTCGGTACTTTCTTTGAAGCTTTGTTAAATCATGAGACATATGAGTACAAAGATCTTCAGTTACTTCTTGCCTTGGCAGAGCGCTTCTGGGACACTACCTGTATCTTCCATTTTCCAAGCATTGGGGAGGTAATGTTGACACCTTATGACTTCTCTGTTATCATTGGTCTAAGGTTGGGTGGTAAGAGAATTCTTGTCAATGATTCCTTTACTTCCACTGAGCTAAAAAAACTTCTAGGTGTAGTGTCTTCTAGAATGAGGAGTAACAATATCCCCTTGTCTTGGCTATGTGAGAATATTCCCCAATGTGAGACTGTGGCAAAGGGTGCCCGCATGTTCATGCTTCTTTTTATTGGGACCTTTCTATGTTCGGATTTAGGTAGTACAATGAATCTACGCTACTTGGGGAGCTTGAGAAAAATTGAACAAATCCGGAATTATGACTGGGGCGTCATGGCCTATGCTACTCTGATACATTTCATGACCCAACTCTCTAGGCGCAGCCTTTCAAACTTGGGTGGGGCTCCATTTGTTTGGTAGGTGAGGTTTGGTATTTATTTTGGCTATGTGTCAGCTGTGGGAAAATTATTTTGGCTATGTGGTAATGGTGTTGTGAATTTTTCAGGTCTGGATGTATGAGTATTTTGGAGTTGGTCTTGAAATTCGGGAGGAAGTTGCTAGCATTTTTCCTAGATTTCTCCATTGGTTGCCTAAATATCGTTTGTTTATATCCTCCGAGCGTCCTTTGGAGATTTGGCGCTTGGTGATTGACAACCTGACAATTGATGATATGAGTTCTTTCTTCTTTTTCCTTTTCAAATCTTTGGCACTTGGTTATGATTCAGTCTCTTCTCTTTCTGAGTTCCTTTTTGTGATTTTTTAGATGAACTTAAATCCTTAGGCTAGATGTGAGGGGTATGCTGAGTGTGAGCGGGCTCTAGAATTAAATGGCCACCAAGTATTGTTTGAATGTGGGCATGGAAGGTACTGGTATCTTGGTAATCGAGTGTTGTGCCAAGTTGAACATGTGTATCCTCCTACCACAACTCAAACTCCTCATTGTCACACTATTCGGTTGGCTGACTTTCTGCCTAATGAAGAGATTGCTCGGGCCCGTGATGGCTACATTTTTGCAGGAGTAGAAAGAAATTATTCTGACTTTGTCCTGGATCATTTGCAAGGTTACTTGGTTGGCAGAATGGTATTTCTCTTCCCTTCTAAGATCAAACTTCTGTTCTGCAAATTCCTTTTCCATATTTTTGCTTGGTAACAATATTTGCATGTTGGACTTTCAGCCTCTATCTTCTGAAGGAGAGGAAGAGGAAGAGATTCCCTTTTCTCACTATGCTGGTAGCTCTTTTAGTTCTTTCACAGAGACTTATCCTCATTTTCCGGCATGGCAGTATGATGTGATGAATCCTAATGGAGCGTATAGTTCTATGCCTTTGACTAGGCCCGAGCACGTACCAAATGTTCCTTGGCCCGATCTGGTATGTTCTTGAATGTTCAGTTCTTTGTCCTTATTTTCTTCTTAATTGAATTAATGGCTCTTAATCTGGTAGAGTTGCTTTAGGTTGATGTGGATCTTATGGAAGAAAGCATGCAGATGATTGGAGTCTTGCAATCATTGGCTCGCACTCAGTCCTCCCAATATGTGCTCAATGATTTGAATTGGGTATGCCATGTTACTTTCTGAACATCTCTTGCTTGAACTGTGCTTGATGGTGAAGTTAACACCTGATTTTGATGAATTTTCAAGCACATTGAATGGAAACTGCTGATGCTGCCAGAAGAACTTTAGAGGAAAGGATCAGGAGCCTCGAATTTGAAAATCGTCAGTACGATCCCCGCTTTTTCACAAGTCAGGAAGGAAATACTGAAGATGGCTCCTCTAGAGAGAGAGAGAGAGATCTTCTAATTGATTCATTCCTCTTTCTTGAGTCCTTTGTTCTTTAATTTGATGGAGGTAGACATGTGTTACTTTCCTATTGGGTAAGGTGTCACATTCCCATTCAAAAAGGACATAGTAGAGTCTTGACAAAATATGCATTTTATGCTTCCTTGCATGTGTGCTTGTACATATATTACATGTAGTGACGTTGCTTTGACAAGTTGGTCCTTAATGTGCTGTAATATGGCCAAAACTTGTAACATATGTCTAAAATTTGTTGTTGCAATTGTAGTGGTTCTTGACTAATCATTTATCTTTCTCCACTCATTATTTTTCTATACCTTAGACATGTGGTAATGGTGGATTGACCCATTATTTTACCATTGTGTACATTTAGCCCCTTAACTTTGGGAGGTGTGTTAACAACGTCCAAGGTCATTAGGAATTTCTTCTTATGAATAATCTTTTAATCACCTCTCTTCTTTGGTCATTTTGAAATAGTGTGCTTGCTTATGAGTGTCCCCAAGTAAGAAGAGTCCAAATCTTCTGTTCCACTTTTCCTGCTCCACTCTATACTCCACCAATAAAAACATGTCACGTGTTCACCTAATTAATTAAATACTATTATTATTGATTTATTAATACTACCGTTATTAATTAATAATAGTATTTAATTAATTAGGTGAACATGTTGCATGTTTTTATTGGTGGAGTATAGAGTGGAGCAGGAAAAGTGGGACAGAAGATTTGGACTCAAGTAAAAAAGCCTTTATATAAGGACATGGCATTTAAGAGAGTAACGGGAGAGGGACAATTGTTGCCTTTAAAGACGGTAAAGATGTTGACTTTAATTAATAAGCCTTTAGGTGATTTAAATGCATGAGAAGGTGTCAGAAAATGACTGGATTGAGATTCGGTGCAATAGCAAATAGCTATTGCATTGTGCAAACCATAGTGTGTGAGAGAGAGGTGAGAAAATAAAGTGTAAAAGTGAAATGGTAAAAAATTGAGAGTTAAAAAAAAATTTATTCAAGGGTTGAGATTAAAAGTGACTTTTGCAACTTTTAATCTCAACCGTTGATGTCCTATCTGTGCAAGTCATAATATATCAACATGTATCCGTTCTTCTTTGTTGGATGTATCAGAGGCATAGCTAAATCACAACTGTCCTTGGGGAACTTGATATTGTGTTGGATACATGCATAGTCTTGATTGAATGGCTGTTGGCCTATGCCATTTTGGAGTGATGGCCTTTGTAAGCGAAGACGATTATTTCCTTGAGGCTTAAGATATAGAGGAAGAAGTTTTATCACTATCGCTCAAGATACCTTCAACATGCATTTGATGCAAGTTTGTCTTCATACTTTGTAAAGCCAGTTAGTCTTAATAGTAGGTACCAAGATGTCATTTGTACGCTTTCAAGCTTAAGTGTTAAGATAAATAGGGGACATCATTTGTCCATTTGTAGTCTCGGGATATTGAAGGCTATGTGGCCCTATCTCTCGACAAATTCCCTATTGGAACTAGGAAACATTTACAATGGGGGCATCGTTGTCTGTTTGTAGTCTCGATATATTGAAGGCTATGCGGCTCTATCACTTCACAAATTCCCTTCCATACTAGGTGACACTTAAAGTTATAGGCTTTAATGTAGAATGACTAGCAAGTCGTATTGATATATTAAACGATTTATAAAAAGGTAGGGCCTATTGTACAAGATTCTTTGTCCTCACTTAGGTAGTTGAGAGGAAATGAGGCAACTCATTAAGCAAGGATGGAGGAAGCAAAGGTGGCCACAAAGGCACGAGTACTCAATTGCCTAGCTCCTGGATACAATTATCAAGTTTGATGTAGGGACATCTGACGAGGAAGACACATTTTGCAGCAGCAACATTCAAGATTTGGCACTTAGCAAGAACCAAGGGATTGTTGGCATTCCACGGCAGGATTTAGGGAGAAATAATAAAAGGGTCAGCATATCCAGAAGATTACATTCCTTATTTGAGGATAATGTGTCAATCATGCACAGGTTCTGCGGAAGATATTCTAGCATGTTCAACAGAATTATCTAATCAATGATGATGTCTATCTTCAGCAAAAGATCATGCGTAGAAGTTGGAAAGTAGAAAATCACATCCCTAATTGATTTGCCTTTAGTATTTTGTATTTTGCTTTCCTAGTTCCATCAAGCCAGTTCACAACAACAACCATGGTGAACAACAGACATGGTAGAGGTGGTTTCCACATGGAACACGCTATGAGACTCAGAATCGTGATGATGAAAATCTTGATTTTGAGGATGTCAACCCTTTTCATTTTCGTACTCCTACGAGTGAGCCGGGTGATGGGGAGTTCATGGAGAGGCTCGACAAAATCAACAACCATGTGATGTTGATTTGAAGGACATTTCAGAGTTCGAAGGGAAGATTTAGCTAGATGAGTTCATCGACTGGTTGAATACGGTGGAACATGTTTTCGATTTTAAGGAAGTCTCAAATGGGAGGAAGGTGAAGGTTGTTGTACCAAGGTTTGCTTCGGCTTGGTGGGAGCAACTGAAGGTTCGTCGAGAGCGTATAGGAAAGCAAAAATTGTGACTTGGGAGAAGATGAAGAAAGAGCTTAAAAGGACGTTCTTGCCTGAGAATTACCTCCAAGATGCATATATGCGGCTATATAATTTGAGACAAGGTTGTAGATGAATTCATAGAGGAGTTTGATCTTCTGACCATGTGATGTGCGTTGATGGAAGCAGAGGAATAGACTGTGGCTTGATATTTGGGTGGCTTGCGGAGAGACATCCAAGATGTGGCGACATTACAACCATTCAGTGATTACAATGAAGTCTACAAACTTGTTGTAAAGGTTTAGAAGAAACAAAGACAATGTTTTGGGATTTACACTAGTAGTAATGGATATGGTGTTGAATCTACAAAAAAGTGAAGAAAGTGAGGAATGTAAGTTGCTTGCGGTAGAACAAGATTTTGAAGTGGGCGATGCAGCAACAAGTTCCACCATAATAACACTATCAGCCACAAAGATATATAATCATGTAAACCTCAATATTCAAGCAATCATCTACAAGTTTCAAAACTTACTTCGCACCAAGTGAAGGGTGAGAGATTTTTGAGATGCAACAAATGGCTAGGATATGGTCACATCGCTTGTGATTGTCCAAATGGTAGGTATATTAATTTGGCTAAAGTATCACTCAATGAGCAGCAAAAGAACAATGAGTTTTGCCAAAGACGATCTTGTCTCATTTGCTACATGCCTAGCGCAGCAGAATATGAGGACGAGAGTGGTATAACTCTTGAAGCCTGGAGTGAAGATTCTTTTTATGAGTATGATAATGAAGCATAAGTAGACTTCAATGCTCCATCGAAATTTGATGAGTACCCTAATGAGGATTGCGAATTGATCATGGATGAATGAGTTGCAGAAGATCAATAGGGAGCCATTATAATACAAGGTGAGCCCATAACCCATAAGGTTAGCAATCAAAATCCAGTGCCTGATTTAGTCTTGGAAAATGTTTGCTTAAATCAAAAGTTGGGTCCCATTGATTTCATTGGCATTGATCAATTCCTCATAAGATCTGGTAGCATAAGGTATGATGATTTTTACTGAGAAATTATTATGGAGTTGATTTTAAAGTTTCTATCATAGAAGAGGCTACACCAGTAAATTCTTCTTATATTGATAGATTAGTGGTCAAAGGGTGGTTATGTTCCCATGACCCAATCTAGGAAAGATTCATAGAGTGAAAATTATTTCGAATGGGTTCATTACTTAAGAAGATGAAGCTCTAACAAGTTTACGGAAGCAGGGTGGTAGCATCCACTGATGAATATGATGACTTGTTCACAGTATTGACTTCATTTGTTCAATCAAAATGGAACAAGCCCCTAGCAAGAATCTGCATAGCCATGTGTCACCATGAGTAAAAAAAGATTGATTAGTAGTGTTATACTTTGTCTTGCATTACTAAGAATAGTTGGATGGAAGGGACTGATTAGACATCCTAGAGATCGAGGCAAGTACTGTTCGAACTTGAGGACAAGTTCTTTCCAACCTAGGGAGTTTGATGTAGGGACATCTAACGAGGAAGACACATTCTACGGCAGCAACATTCAAGATTTGGCACTTAACAAGAACCAAGGGATTGTTGGCATTTCACGACAGGCATTAGGGAGAAATAGTAGGAGGCCAGCATATCCAGAAGATTACATTCCTTATTTAAGGTTAATGTGCCAATCATGCACAAGTTCCGTGGAAGATATTCTAGCATGTTCGGTAGAATTATCTAGAAGTTTGTAGCAAACCTAGATCAATGATGATGTCTATCTTTAGCAGAAAATTATGCGTAGAAGTTGGAAAGTAGCAAATCACCTAGAAAGCACGGACGCAGCTGGGAGGGTGGCGCACCCGAGTCCGACGCGGTTGACCGCGAGTCCGGCCGCGTCTGAGTTTTTTTTTTTTTTTTTTTTTTTTTTTTTTTTTTCTCGGATTCGAGCCGAATCGGCTGGATTCGCTCCGACGCGGCTCGATTTGCGCCGAATCGGGAATCGGGTTGATTTCGGCCAGAATCGGGCCGTATCGGCCATATCGGGTCGTATCGGCCGGCGACCGATACGGCCGAAACAGGCCGAAAATCGGCCGAAATTGGCCTTAAAACTCGCCGGAGCAGCCGAAATTCTGACCTCAGATGTGTTTTTTGCCTTCTTCTTTCTTTGTTTTATGAATCAAGTATATTAATGTGTTTTTTAAGAATATTTTAATAGTAAAAATATATAGAAAATATAAATAAAAATATTTTTAATAATTTTTTAATCGCCGAGTCCCGCCGCACCCGCACCCTACTTTTTCAAAAATTGCCGAGTCCCGCACCCGCACCCGCACCCGAGTCCCGAAACGCACCCGTGCTTCATAGCAAATCACATCCCTAATTGATTTGCTTTTATATTTATCGCTTATTAGTAATTTAGTTGACTTAGGAGTTTTATTTGTATTTGAATTAGGATTTAGATTTATTTTCTTTCCTAGTTTATCTCTATTTTTATTATGTTTCCTAATTTGATTAGGTGAGGTTCTATTATAAAAGGGTGTAAGAGGACCTTAGGAAAGGGAGCTTATGTTATTATCAAATTGATTATTATAATGAAACCTATAAGTTTTCATCAAGAGTTGCTGTAGCACTTTTCTATCTCTTCTCTTTGTCTTGATCATGGCTTGAAAAACCATAGATCAGAGTTAAGTCATATTGTTGTTCTTATTTTCCATATATTTCCATTGTTTGGTTCTGCAGAAGCTGTAGATCTGATCTGTCCCCCATCAAAGTTTGTAGTAGGAGTTAATCATTGATGAGTTAATGACTCATGCTAATTACCCGTCTCTGGGTCCTTTTCAGTAGAGGTGGAAAGATTGAAGGAATAGTGAGCCCTGAGGGCACTAAAGGAGCATTTCTTGTGCTTTATGGGCGTTACAGAATATGCAATTGTTAAACTTAAAGGTCAACACCCACGTATACATAGCTAGAGTTAGAGTTCTCAATAAGGAGATCCCATTCTCTCGGGAAATTATGTGGTTATTGAGGTGAAGATCAAGGAGATTCCAAGATCAAGTTGCTAAGATTTTAGTTTTGCTTGAAAGTTTCAAGTGTTCTTGGTAAGGTTTTTCAAAGTAGATGCCCCAAAGGTATGATTCTTTAAACCTTAATATGAAAATTCGAAAGTGCATGTGTTCTAGCATCATAGAAGTAAATCTTGTTTGTCTTCTGTTGCACATGTTTCATATGAGATGCAAATACTTCTCCAACGTATGCCATATCCATGCTATGGTATCTACATCCCTTTAAGTTGCCTTGGCCCAATATACTTTGACCAAAAGCATGTTTTTTAGATTTTGGATGAGATCATATAGTATGGTTATGGTATATTCCATTTGTCGAAATTACTTGTTTCCATGTGTAGTAGTGGTACATATGTGTCTTGGGCTCAAGCTTATAAGGCACATGTGGGAGGCATCTCTCCCCAATGTGGGATTGAACAAATCCGTAAGGCATGAGCCAAATGGGACAATACCTGCTAATTGGGGGCTGAGACAAAAAACCCTCTCACAGTGTCCATAAAATTTATTTTTGATATTTTAGTCCTTAAACTTTCATATTGTTGTCAAATTGGTCATTTCATCCTTTTCCATCTATAATATTGTGATTAAGTTTAGTAAAAAGACGTTGCATCACACATTGTGATTCCTGTAATTTTATAGATGTTAATAAATGCTGGGGCGGAGCTACGCTGCTCATGGCCCCTTAAATTTTTTAACCTTCTCATAGTTGGTCCAGTAGATAATAGCCTAAAGTCCTTAAAAAAAAGTTGACTCTCTCAATTGTCCAAAAGATCTATAACCAATCTAATGGACAAAATAACTCACTCTCCAAATAGTGCAATTCACAACCCGCTTCTCAACAAAATTTCACTTCTTTCCTATCTTCTCAACTCAACTCAAGAAATCTCATCTCAATCTAGCCAAAACAAAGTCTTGCCATCTTAAAAAAAAAATTGACCATTAATCCATTTTTTGTTCGTGTGATGCATCATCTCCTTGATGAAGTGAACGTGCAAGACTGCGCTTTCTTCTCCCTCTCTCTCTCTCTCTCTCTCTCTCTCTCTCTTATCAATCATAATATTTTTTTTAAACATTGTTCTTATTATGTTTAATCTTCTATTCTATTTTTCAAGAAAGCACTTGTCTTAGAATTTCAAGTTTATTGCTTTCTTCTACACTATATGAGTTTTGAGATTTATTCTTTGTTATATATATATTTTTAATAATGGCCATATCGTTTTTTTATTTATTTTTTATTTTATAAATTATAGTATGATTGGTATTTAAATTTCTAATCAGTTTTATGAATATATATATATATATATATAATTTTTTTTATATGACTTAATAATGCAAAAAATCAACAGTTGAACTTCTTGTCGTAGCAAATGGATGATGCTGTGAATAGGGTCATCTCCGTAGGCAAGAATCCTGCAAAATGAACTGAAGGGAAGAGTAACACACCAGTGTGGCATCAGCCAAACCGCCTCCGATACTTAAGTCAGTAAGGGAGAAAGATTCGTAGAGAAAAATGAGTTGAGAGTGATTTCGTAAAGTATTTATGTGTACCTTTGGCTTCTGTTATCTTCTCTTTTATAATTGTATGCCTCATTAATGGGCAATGATGTGCTACATTTATACTCAACGGCTAGTGCGTTACAGAATCTTTGTCTGAAGGCTACAGCTCATTATGTGACCATTGGTCCGTCAGTTACGTTTTGTCATCAATGATCGTAATAAATGCATAACGTCTTCTCTAGGTGAATGACGACCTTTGTATAATGACGACCATAAATTTCTAGTTCATCAGTTGCCCCCTTGTTCGTTATCTCATAAGAACAAATTCGTCTGACACTTCGAATTTCGTGTGCTGCGCATTTATGATAGTTTGATGTCTAGGTCGTTGAGTGCCACGTGTACGGCTAGGATGTGTTGGACGTGTGAACATGTCTTGGTTTTCCCATGTGAGTTTTGGCCACTTGTTTTGCGTTGTTCCCTCCTCTTTCCTTTCTTCTGTGTTTTTCCTTATTCAGTTCTCCATTCTAGGGTATGTTTCTCCTCCGAGCCTTCTTTCTCTATTCTGTGTTTCTTGGTGAGTCCTTCGTGCTTCTTCTTCTTTTATAATTCTTCCATGGTAGAATTCCGTTGTTAGAGCGGATTGTCCCTCTATAGCTTTCTTTTTTGCTCATTTAAGTAGTTTACTTGAGTTCGTAGAAGGGGAGTGTCTTGAAGGGGTCAGTTCTTTTGTAGGAAAGGATTGTCCGTATACTTCTGTTCTTTCTTCCTTGTTTCCTTTAGTTTCCCATTCTGCTGATGTAGCTAGATTGTTGATGATGTTCGAGGTAAGGTCAAGTGACTTAGAGACGGGGTTATCCTTGTCTGATGACCGTGTGGTCTCGAAGGCCACTTTTGTTTCTACCCCCTATAAGGCTTGGAACATCTCGTGTTCTCTTTCCGAAAAGGACTAGAAATGGATTAGGGATAGATTTCGGTTCCCTGATTCTGTAAAAATTAGATGAAGAAAGAGCTTGTCACTTATATGCTTATGAGGTTTGTTTCTACGAGGCCGATTTTACCAGTGGCCTTGGTTGCCCTATTTGTCCTTTTGTTAGGGAACTTTTTTCCTATTTGCATCTTGCTCCGGTGCAGTTGGTGCCTAACTCTTGGTGAATCCTTGTTTCTTGCATGGTGGTATGGATATCTGCCAATGAGGGTGATGTCATTAAGAGGGATGCATTCCTCCATTTTTATCGTTTAAGGAAGTCTAAGGACCCTGGCTATTATGATTTTAAGTCATGGGATAGGGCTTCTAGGTTAATCCTTGATTATCCATCATCTCTTCGAAATTGGAAGCCAAATTTCTTTTTTTCCTTTGGAAATGGTTAGGAGTTCGTCCCTGGTGAGGACTTGGACGCAGCCCCCAAGTTTTTTCGTAGTTGAGGAGTTTTCGTGTCTAGTGCGTCTTCCTCATCTTTTCAACTATTTCTTTTTTTTTCTAGGAGTGACGGTGATAGGTAACTTACTCGTTTTCTTGTTTTGCAGTTGCCCAGCGTCCTTGTCTAAAGAAGAGGTATTACTTACGTGTGGAAAAAGTAAGGGAATACTTGGAGACTATCAAGGATTTTGATGAGCTCATCTCTCCTCAATCTTTATTTCTTCATTTTTTGGGTCCGGAACCGCCTACTAAGGTTTGGAAGGACTTGGAAGTTGTGAAAAAGAGTAAACGCCCCCTTTTTCTTTTGTTGTTTTGTTTTTTTTTTTTTAACCTTTTCTTCGTCCTTTTCAGGAATGACAACTAGGTTTAGCAAGCAAGAGTTAGCTGAGTTTTAAGAAAAGAAGGCTAAGGGTGGAACCGTCAGTGGTCTTTTGTCTAAGAAGAAGACTGGTGATGTTTCTAAGAAAGATTCCAAGACGTCAGTTCCTTCTGCTCACTCTCCTGTTAAGCGTCCTGTTTCTCCTACTTCGTCATTGGAGATGATTGCCTCTGGTGGGGAGTGGATTAAGAAGAAGAAAAAGGCTAGTGGTAAATCCTTCCTTCCTAACTTTTGGGATGATGCTAACGTAGTAGCTTTGAAGGCCTACGAGGCACTTTCTATGGACGATTTGAAACCTCTGATGGCGAAGTCATCTGGTGAGGTGATGTCATCTCACATCCAAAAGCTTGTCCAGGTATGTGTTGTTAGTCATCTCTGCTTCTGCTTCTTCTTTTTTCTTTTATTTTTCTTTTGCTGAGAGAAAATTCCTTTGTAGGCTTTGGGGGAGTCCCTATTCATTTCTGGGAAACTCTTGGATTCAGAAAAGAATGTGGCCACGTCTGAGCCTCTGGTCAAGTCTTTATCTGCTGAAAATGAGACGTTTAAGAACAAGGTTGCCATCCTCACTGTCGAGGCTAAGAATCACAAGGAGCATGTGGTAACCTTGGAGAAGAGCCTACAAGTGGAGAAGGACTTCTGCCAGCTGAAGGATAAGTAGATTGGTGACCTTGAACTGAAGCTGGAGAATATTGGGGCCACGACGATACATGATTTCAAAGACTCTGATGAATTGTGCAAGTACTACGTGGAGGGCTTTGATCTTCTCATGAAATGGATGGCAAAACACCACCCTGGCTTGGACCTTTCCTGTTTAGCCGTGGATGACGTTAAGAAAGAGCTCCTGTCAGTTGAGGCCACAGTGGAGAATGTGACGGAGAAAGCCACAGACGTTGCTGAAGGAATGAAAGAGGCCACTGTTATAACCCCTGTAGACCCTGTCCCTGACGAGCAGTAACTTTACCTTTTCTTTTTCTTTTTATTTCCTTGTAAGGCAAGAACAATATTTCTTCTTGGGCTTGTTGTTTTGGGCAATTAAACAATTTCTTTGATGACTAGGTTATGGTTTTCCTGCTTTTAGTTGTAATAACCAACTCTTTTATGCTTTGAAAACCTTGTGTGATGATGTTAGTTGTGCTAGGACAACTTTTATTTTTAGCTCGCATTTAAATAGCTTTCTTGTACTTAACTTATATTTGAACAACTTTTTATTGAGTCGTGCTTGAATGACAAAGTTAGTTGTGTTTGAACAACTTAACATTTTTTAGTTGTGTTTGAACAGCTTTTTGTTGAGTCATGTTTGAATGACGATGCTAGTTGTGTTTGAACAACTTAGTATTTTTAGCTGTGTTTTAATAGCTTTTTATTGAGTCATGTTTGAATGACGATGCTAGTTGTGTTTGAACAACTTAGTATTTTTAGTTGTGTTTGAATTGCTTTTTAGTGAGTCATGTTTGAATGATGATGCCAGTTGTGTTTGAACAACTTAGTATTTTTAGCTGTGTTTTAATAGCTTTTTATTGAGTCGTGTTTGAATGACGATGCTTGTTGTGTTTGAACAACTTAGTATTTTTAGCTGTGTTTGAACAACTTTTTAGTGAGTCATGTTTGAATGACGATGCCAGTTGTGTCTGAACAACTTTTTAGTGAGTCATGTTTGAATGATGATGCCAGTTGTGTTTGAATAACTTAGTATTTTTAACTGTGTTTTAATAGCTTTTTATTGAGTCGTGTTTGAATGACGATGCTTGTTGTGTTTGAACAACTTAGTATTATTAGCTGTGTTTTAATAGCTTTTTATTTAGTCGTGTTTGAATGACGATGCTTGTTGTGTTTGAACAACTTAGTATTTTTAGCTGTGTTTGAACAACTTTTTAGTGAGTCATGTTTGAATGACGATGCCAGTTGTGTCTGAACAACTTAGTATTTTTAGCTGTGTTTTAATAGCTTTTTCTTGAGTCATGTTTGAATGACGATGATGCGCTCTACTCGTGACTTAAGGTCGTGGTACTGGAGCGTCTTTTAGGTTAACCGTTTTTCATTTTTTCTTGAATGACGATTATGTTGGTTGTGTTTAAACAACTTTGATTTAGTCGACTTTGGTAGTTGTGTATGAATAACTTCAATGGCTGTAATGCCATTGGTTATGTGCAAATAACTTTTAATTTGAAATTTTGATGATGGAGATCCTTGAGACGTCTCCCAAGGATGACTCCTAAGTGTTGCACACGTTTTGATAGTGATAGATCATGGATAATCATTGTTAAATACGTATTGTACATGCTTTGACAAGTTAGGGATAATCATTGATAAATACATATGAATAATGCTTTCACGTATTATTGGTTTTATGAATGACGAAAGTAATGGTTGTCATACATACTAATATGGAGATTAAGCAACTTGAAAATGTAAAGCGTTCCTTACTGGTAGTATTTCTTCAAGTGTTCTATGTTCCATGGTCGAGGCAATTCCTGGCCGTCTAAGGACTTCAGGTAGTAGGAGCATTCTCTGGAATGATGGACTGCCTCGTAGGGGCCTTCCTAGGTAGGTCCCAGTTTTCCTTGGGATGGGTCCTTTGTTGCCTGTGACACCTTCCGAAGGACGAGGTCCTATCTTCTCACCTTAACTTCTGTTATAGTATCTGGAGATTGCTTCCTTGTGCTTGGCCATTTGCTTCATAGCTTCTTCTCTGACTTCATTAATTAGGTCTAGGTTGCTGTTAAGCTCTTGCTAATTCCTCTGGTCTTCATATGTTTTGATTCGGTAGCTTGTTAGTCCTACTTCCACTGGTATGACGGCCTCAGTGCCAAATGTCAGTTTGAATGGTGTTTTTCCTATTGGAACTCTTGTGGTCGTCTTCTATGTCCAAAGGACATTTTGTAGTTCTTTAGGCCATGTCCCCTTTACTCCCCTTAAGCCTAATTTTGATAATTTTGAGCAAGCTTCCGTTCGTCACTTTTGTCTGGCCGTTGGCCTGAGGGTGTCTAGAAAAAGAATAGTGATTCTTTACTCCTAAGTCTTGGTAAAATTTTGGAAACTTGGGGTTGTCAAATTGCTTTCCATTGTCTGATATTATGGCATGTGGGACTCCAAACCTACAAATGATATTTTTCCACACAAAGCTTGTGACTTCAGCCTCTGTTATCATCGTCACTGGCTTTGTTTCTACCCATTTTGTGAAGTAATCAATTGCGACTATTAGAAATCTGAGTTGCTTCTTCCCTAGAGGGAATGGACCCATAATATCAAATCCCTATTGGGCAAAGGGCTATGGTGAGGAGATGGGTGTCATTGTCTCTCCTGGTCTCGTCTGGACATTTGCGAAGCGTTGACACTTGTTACATGCTCTGATGATGTTGTATGTGTCTTTCTGTAAGGTTGGCTAGTAATATCCTGCTCCAAGTGCCTTTCCTGCTAAGGATCTTGCCCAACGTGGTTTCCACAGGTTCCCTCATATATCTAGCGGAGCACATAATCTGCTTCTTCTGAGCTGACGCATCTTAGATATGAAAGTGAATATCCTCATCTGTACAACACGTCGTCAATAATGACGAAGTGAGCTACTCTAATCTGTATCTTTCTTGGTTCTGTTTTATCTTCAGGGATCCATCCTTCTTTTAGATAACGGACGATAGGAACCAACCACTCGTCTTGTTATTTTATCGTCAGGACTTGTTTACCTTCTGTGCTTGGTTGCCCCCTTATTTCTACACATAGTTCGGAGGTCGCATCATAATTGTCCGACGAGGCCAATCTTGTTAAAAAATCAGCTTTTGCATTTTTGGATCGAGGGATTTGCACAAAGTTTAAACTTTCAAAATACTGTGAGAGTCGTTGGACGATCTTTAAGTACTTCTACATCCTTTTTTCTTTGGCTTCATAATCTCCCTTCACTTGTCCTATTATTGGTTGAGAATTAGCTTGAACGATGAGACTCTTTGCTCCTAGAGCTTTTGCTAGGCTTAGCCTGGTTAGCAATGCCTCGTACTTTGCCTCGTTGTTGGTTGTTGGGAATTGCAATCTGACTACATATTTCAACGTTTCTTCTGCTGGAGGTATAAGAACTACTCCTGCTCCTCCCACTTTCTTCATGGCTGACCTATCTATTTGGATCGTCCATATTTCCATAGGGGATTCTTCTTCCTTACAGGGATAACTGAATTTTACAATGAAGTCCGCTAGTACTTGGGCTTTGATTACTGCTTGAGGCTGATATTCGATGTCAAATTGGCCCAATTCAATTGCCCACTGAATAAGTTGTCTTGCCGCATTTATCTTGTTCATCATTTTTCTTATGGGTTAATCCGTCATGATGACGATGAGGTGTGCTTTGAAATAAGGATGGAGCTTTCTAGAGGCAATCAATAATGCGAAACCTATCTTTTCCATCCTTGGGTAACTTACTTCTGCTCCTTGGAATGCTCGATTGGTATAATAAACTGGCTTCTGAACGTTCCCTTCTTCTCTGATCAGTGCCGAACTTACTACGGTATTGGATACTACTAAGTAGAGATACAGCTTCTCTCCCATCACTGAGGGACTCAATAGTGGTGGCTTTGTCAAGTACTCTTTCAATTTGGCAAGAGCTTCTTCGCATTCGTCAGTCCATTGGAAGGCTTTCCTCAATACTTTGAAAAATGGCATGCACTTGTCTATTGCCTTAGAGATGAACCTGTTTAGGGTTGTAACCTTTCCTGTTAGGCTCTGCATCTCCTTCACTATCTTTGGTGATTTGACCTCGATTATTACTTTTACTTTATTTGGATTTGCCTTTATTCCTTGTTAGGACACCATGAATCCCAAGAATTTTCCTAAAGCAACAGCAAAAACACATTTTGCAGGGTTTAATTTCATATTGTACTTACGTAGTGTGTTGAAGATTTCTTTGAGATCGTCTAAATGGTTGGCTTTGTCCTTACTTTTCAGCAGCATATCATCCACGTATACCTCCACATTCCTTCCAATCTGATGAGAGAACATACGGTTCACTAATCTTTGGTAGGTGGCTCTTGCGTTCTTCAGTCCAAAGGGCATAACCTTGTAGCAGTATAACCCTTAGCTAGTGACGAACGAGATCTTTCTTAATCATCTTCGTCCATAAGAATCTGGTTGTATCCAGAGAATGCATCCATGAAACTCAATAGCTTGTGTCCAGCAGTTGAGTCTACCAGCTGATTAATCCTTGGCAAAAGGAAGTTGTCTTTTGGGCAGGCCTTATTCAGGTCTGTGAAATTGACACATATTCTCCACTTGCCATTGCTTTTCTTTACCATAACCATGTTTGTTAGCCAATTTGGATAAAATACCTCCCTGATGAAATCAGCCTCTAGTAGCTTCTCTATTTCTTCAGTCACAACTTTGTTGCATTCTGGTGTAAATATTCTCCGTTTTTGCTGCACAAGTTTGCACTTTGGATTGACGTTGAGACGATGTTGTATGATCTTCCTATCAATCCTGGGCATATCCTCATATTTCCAAGCAAAAACATCTTGGTTTGCCTTTAAGAAGGAGATTATTTTCTCTTTTTCAGGTGTTGGAAGTGCTGTTTCGATCTTCAATATCTTCGTCGAGTCTCTTAGGATAATCTCCACTCCTTGTGGTGTTTCTGACTGTTCAGGAATGAGCTCTGGTTCGTTGATCATCCAGGTGTGATTCTCTCAAGATGCTAAGGCAACTTGATAGCACTCTCTTGCCAAAACTTGGTCTCCTTTGATTTCTCCTACCCTATGAGCTGTTGGAAACTTCACTTTCAAGTAATATGTTAATGTTGCTGCTCTTAGTTTGTTGAGTGTAGGCCTTCCCAAGATGATGTTGTATTTTGAAGGACAATCAACTATAAGGAAATCAATTTCCTTGATGACCTATGCCAGATAAGTTCCTATAATCATAGTTAGAGTGACGATGCCTTTAGGGATGACTCTATCCCTCGTGAAGCTTACTAGAGGTGAGGTGAAAGGCCTGATCTTCTTCTCCTCCAGCTTCATTTGCTGAAATGTAGGCAAGTAGATGATATTTGCTGAGCTTCCGTTGTCAATGAGCACCCGGTGGATGTTGAACTCTTCTACCCTAAGCATGATTATAAGTGGATCGTCATAGGGTTGCCTGATGCCACGACTGTCTCTTTTTGAGAAGACAATATCAAATTCATCATTCCTTGGTGTCTTCATTGGAGGGAGTCGTGAATGGACACTGTTTATCTCCTTTCCCTGCGCCTTTTTTAGGGATTTCGACGTTCCACCTATTGTTATTCCTCCCAAGATGGTCTTTATTTCTCCTACAGGGGGTTTGGTGTGCCCTATCTTCGGAGTTCTGTCTTGGTCGTCCTTCCGTTGGTACTTGTATGGCTTTGTCTTTCTGACATATTTTTGCAACTTCCCTTGCCAGATTAAAGTTTCCACCTAGTCTTTCAAGTGCCTACACTCATCAGCATGATGCCTGTGGTCTTGGTGGAATCTACAATACTTGCTCTTGTCTCTTCTTTCTACTAGAGTGCTTATTGGTTTCGGCCATTGCAGGGAAAGATCATCTCTTATCTGCATAAGGACCTGCTCAATTGGCATTATTAGAGGAGTGAAGTTGGTAAACCTGGGTTTCCTATTTGGAAGCTCCTTCTTTTTCCATGTGGTTTGGCCACCACTTCGTGTCTCCTTCTTCTTATCCTGATTGCTATTTGTTCCTTCGTCTCTCTTCCTTTTTGCCTTTAACTCCTTTACAAGTATTGCATCCTCTACATTCATGTACTTCTGGGCTTTACAGAGCAACTCCGCTATTGTTTTTGGTGGACTTTTAGTAATTGAGAAGAAGAAATCTCCTGGTAGTAATCCTCCTTGGAAGGTTTTTAGGATGACTTGATCTTCAGCTTCGTCTACCTACAATAGCTCCTTATTGAACCAAGTGACGTACTGCCTTAGTGATTCTCCTTCAGCTTGTTGAATGTTAAGAAGATGGCCAGTTGGCTTTTTGTGCCTTTACCCCCCAATGAAATGATGAACAAAACCCTTTCTGAGTTGTTTAAAGTCTGCAATGGTTCCTAGGGGTATCTTGCTGAACCATACTTTGGCTGCTCCCTTCAGCGTTGTTGGGAATGCCCTACACATCACTTCGTCTGGGGTCATCTGCAGTAGTAGCATCAGTGTCGTGAATGATTCAATGTGATCCAAGGGATCTTTGGAACCGTTATATGATTCCAACTGTGGGAGACAGAATTTTGGCGAGAGGGGACGATTTAGTACTTCAGTGGTGAAAGGTGAGTCCATCCTTCGAATCATCACATCCAGATTCTTTCCGCCTTTGTCCTTCATAACACTTTTTAGTTCGTCCACCTCCTTCCTCATGTTGCGAAGCTCATTCTTCATTCGAGTGGAATCTTCTTCTGAAGTTCTGTCTTGCCCATTGGCTTGAGAATTAGATTCTTCTTTATTTTGGTTTTCACTTGTTTGCTGACGTTCTACGTTTTAAGACTCCATTGTTTTTTGTAGCTCTTCATTCTGGCGAGTCAGCTCTTCCACATTAGCCAAGAGGGCTTGGATTTGTTGTTGTTGCATAGCATCTGGCTGAGGTCCAGTTTCTGCTTCCATCTCATACTTCGAGGAACTCTTTTGTCACTAGGAAAGATGGCTTAAATGATTAGCGATTCCCACAGACGACGTCAAACTGATGATGCAAAAAATCAACAGTTGAACTCCTTGTCGTAGCAGACGATACTGTGAATGGGGTCGTCTCCATAGGCGAGCATCCTGCAAAATAAACTGAGGGGAAGAGTAACACGTCGGTGTGGCGTTAGCCAAACCACCTCTGATGCTTAAGTCAGTAAAGGAGAAAGATTCGTAGAGAAAAATGAGTTGAGGGTGATTTCGTAGAGTATTTGTGTGTATTTTTGGTTTCTGTTATCTTCTCTTTTATAGTTGTATGCCTCATTAATGGGCAATGATGTGTTGCATTTATGCTCAACGACTATTGCGTTACAGAATCTTTGTTTGGAGGCCACAACTCATTTTGTGACCATTGGTCCGTCAGTTACATTTTGTCATCAATGATCGTAATAAATGCGTAACGTCTTCTCTAGGTGAATGAACACCTTTGTATAATGACGACTATAAATTTCTAGTTCATCATAACTTATGAATATTCTTTGTTTATTGAGATTTTGCTGTTCATTTTTCCTATTGCTATATGATAATGTACTATTTCTCTCCCAAGTTAGTAAAGCATCTCTTTTTCACAAAGAAAAAAAAGTTAGTGTATCATATTTTTTAATTGATTTTTTTGTGGGTTTGAAATTAGGTGCCCAAATAATTCATTAAAAAATATATATATAGAATTTTTTTAATATTATGGATGATAGGTTGATAGAACTTAAACTAGTAGTGGATATTTTGTCACAACTAAAATAAGTTTGACCCCACTTCTAGCAGTGAGATCTTTTGGCGTCAGAGATCCCGAGTGTCATGGTTAAAGCATGGAGATATGAATACTAAATTTTTTTCATTCCAAAGCCTCCCAAAGAAGGCAAATGAATTATATTGAGGGAATCAGAAATGCTAATGGAGTTTGGGTGGAGGAAGTTGATAAAGTGGCGGATGTGGCGTTAGATTACTTTATGAATATCTGTAAAGAAGGCCCTTGTGACAGAATGGAGGAATGTCTTGATACAGTTAATCATAAAATTACTGATGATATGCTGGAGGTGCTAACCAGGCCGTATAGCAGTGAAGAAGTTAAAGCAACGTTGTTCTAGATGGGACCAACAAATGCTCCTGGACCTAATGGTATGAATGCATTCTTTTATCAAAAATTTTGGCATATTGTTGGCAATGATGTGACTGATGCTGTGTTAGATTATTTACATTCTGGTAATATGGTGCCTGATATTAACTATACTCATAATGTTCTGATTCTTAAAGTAAAGAAATCGGAAAAAATGGTAGATTTCAGACCCATTAGCCTATGTAATGTGATATATAAAATTATATCAAAAGTTTTGACAAATAGGTTAAAGTTGATTTTGCCACAGTTAATTTCTCCTACTCAGGGTGCTTTTGTACCGGACCGCCTCATTACTGATAATGTGCTTGTAGCTTATAAGACATTACATGCCATGCATATTAGGAAAAATGGTAAAAAGGGGGCTTTAACTTTGAAACTGGATATGAGCAAGGCCTATGACAGGCTGGAGTGGGGTTTTCTAAAGCATATGATGATCAAATTGGGGTTTCTGGAGGTTTGGGTGGATAGGGTTATGAGGTGTGTATCCACACCTTCCTTTTCAATTCGGATCAATGGCAAAGCATATGGGAATGTTATTCCTTCTAGAGGTCTTCGCCAAGGAGATCCCTTGTTCCCATATTTGTTTTTTATATCTGCAGAAGGTTTTACTTCTCTCCTTGCTAAAGTAGAATTAGATGGGAGGTTGCATGGGGTGTCAGTTTGTAGGAATGCTCCTAGTATAACTAATCTGCTTTTTATTGATGACTCTTTGATTTTTTGCCAAGCTAATAAAGATGAAGTGTAGTTGTTTCTAATACACTTCAGTTATATGCTAAAGCTTTAGGCCAATGTATCAACCTTGAGAAGTCTTCTGCCTATTTCAATAGCAATGTGTCTGTGGAGCAGAAAGAATGGATTGTTGATAAATTGAAGGTGAAGGAAGTGGAGAAGTTTGATTCTTACTTGGGGCTGCCTACTTTGATAGGAAGGAGGAAATATGATACTTTTGCTTTTCTCAAGGAACGGGTTTGGAAAAAGATGCAAGGTTGGAAGGGGAAGTTGCTTTCTAGGGCAGGTAAAGAGGTTCTGATAAAAGCAATGGCTCAATCCATCCCCACCTACACAATGGGGGTTTTTTAGTTGCCCGGGAAATTATGTGATGAATTGGATGCTATGTGTGCTAGATTTTGGTGGGGTTAGATTGGTGAGGAAAGGAAAATACACTGGAAAAGTTGGAGTTTTTTAACGCAGTCAAAGAAAGAAGGTGGTATGGGTTTTAGAGACATAAGATCCTTTAATTTAGCTATGCTAGCAAAACAAGGATGGAGGTTCCTTCAGGACCAAAGCTCTCTTTTGTATAGCTGTTTTAAAACAAAATACTTTCTGCAGTGTGATTTCCTTGAGGCGAACGATTGTCCAAATAGTTTCTACGTTTGGAAAAGTTTATTGGCTGCTCAACTGATTTTGAAGAAATGGTGTTGTTGGAAAGTGGGAAATGGTGCTTCAATTTGAGTTTTGAAGGACTTTTGGCTACCAACCAACCAACCAAAAAGGTTCTTTTCCAACCTGAGGATAAGATATGGGAGTGGAGGGTCTTGGATTTGATTGATTGGCAAAACCACCAGTGGGACAAAGAAAGAATTGAAGCCCTATTTCATCAGTTTGATGTTGAAGCCATCCTTAAAGTTCCTTTGAGTAGGTGGGTCGTGCAAGATGCTTTGGTGTGGACTCTCACAAAGAATGGCAGTTACACAGTGAAGTTTGGGTACCATGTGGCTAAGCAAATGAGGAAGCAAGAAAATCATAGTAGGGAGTTCTCAGTGTAAAGGGCCAACAATCCAACATGGTTAAGAATCTGGATGGCAAAGGTTCCAAATAAAGTTAAAATCTTTTCCTGGAGAGCATGTCAAAACATTTTGCCCACATAGGACAATTTGGTTTGCAGGCGTGTAATCGAGGATGCAAGATGTTGCTTCTGTCAGAGAGAATCTGAAACGGTATTGCATGTGCTCTGGGGTTGCACAGGATGTATGGGCTAGAAGTGCAACCCGATTCCAGAAATTATGTATTGAGCAAGAGGATTTTATGCTACTGGTATACGGTCTTATGCCAAAGCTATCATTGGAGGAATTAGACCTGTTCTAGGTTATGTGTTGGCTGATTTGGCAACAACGAAATACGGTCATGCATGGGGGTGCCTTCCAACATCCATCATGCTCTTACCAACATGCTTTGGATTACTTGAGGGAGTATCCTAAGGCATAGGATCAACTGAGTGTGACAGTTTCAATCCCAACCTCAGTAAACCAAACATGGCAGCCACCGTAGGGGACGTTTTTCAAGTTGAACTTCGACGGATCTAGTTTTGATAATGGTGTTGTATTGGGTTATGGGGCTGTTATCCGTAATGTGAATGGAGAAGTGATGGCTTGCCGCAAAGCTCTTGAGTTTGCTGTAGATGCTGGATTTACGGAGGTGATTCTAGAAGGAGATAATGCAATGGTGCTGAAGACGATATCACAGGCTCAACCAAACTTTTCTTGGTTTGGGTTAATCTATGGAGATATTTGGTGCTTGGCTGCTGGTTTTAGATCCATTTCGGTTAACTGTGTTAGGCGTGGTGCAAATAGTGTTGCTCATGCTTTGGCTAGATTTGCTAGGTTGATTGAAAATGAAATTGTATGGATGGAGGAGGATCCTTTGCTAGCGGCGGATGCCTTGTACCTAGATTCTAGTCTTTTAAATCAATGAAAGTTATTTGGCTAAAAAAAAAGGTGAAAATTTATGGCTATGCCCTTAATAAATGGAAGGATTTTCTTGAAAAAAATAATGCAAAAAGTTTAAAGACTAAAATGACCACAAAAAAAAAGGACCTTTAGGATAAATATTACAATTAACACAAATTTAGAGGATGTAATTTGAGTTTTAACCAAAGAAATTCCATTGGTTGGAAAAATAAAAACCCTCTAACCTAACCCCATGCAAGTAGCCCCGAAGAGAGCATCTTAGCAAATGGGTTTTTTGGGCACCTAGGAGCCGTTGTCCTTTGAAAGTGAAAACCCTACACAATGCTATTTGCCAAGTTGCCAACACCCATTTCACTCCCATCTTATGGAATGGAAAACTTGCCTATTTGGCGGCAAAATTTGGTAGGAAAAAAAGAAAAGAAAAGGAATTAAGCAAAATCCCACAAATATTCACCTCATCCCGACCCCCTTCAAAAGCGCGTGAATTTCACACTCGAAAAAATCACTGAAAAACACAAACCCTACCAGACTACCACAAATCCCACAATAAAACCATAATTAATTTTTCACTAAAAACTCTAAAGCCTTAACAAGAGCCCCCCCGACTTAATCACGAAACTCTCAAATCTTACAGGCCCATTCCACCTAAATGATCAAAAATAATAAAAACGCGTGATTTACACGCGCGTGAGTGAAAAGATTAAAAAAGAAAAAGAAAAATATCATTGTTAAAAAAAAAAAAAATCCACTTCTCTCTCTCTCTCTGTGTCTATGCTCACGCCCTAGTAGTCTTCCTTCCTATTACTATTAGTATTAAGCAAAGGAAAAGCAAAAGCAAAAGCAACAGCAAGAGAGAGAAAGATTTCATTTCAGAGAGACACACAGAAATCCCTCTTTAACAATAACAGCCCAAAGCCCCAAAACTTTTCCAGACTCAGAATCAAAAAAATATATATATATTTCATTGGGAATTGATTTCCTAGGGTTTTTTTTTTTTTTTGCTTCTCTCTCGTTTTCCTCTTTCATTTCAATTCCCAAATCCAACCTCATCATTTCCATCTCGGACCGATCCGACTCAGTCATCATTCGGTTAGTCATTCACTACAATTTGACAAAGAAGTTCAAATTTTCTGTTTATATATGTATATATATTCATAGACGTATATAGATAGCTATATATATATATATATATATATACACACACGTTTGTGTATAAGATTTTATATATTTGTGGAGTATTGTGATGCGATTGTCTTCGTGGAATCGAAGGATCACTACGAATCGGCAGTCTGGGCCTCGGCTTCGGAAGAAGCACAAGAGGCTCGATGCCATATGTGAGGAGGAGTATAATCGGAATCATGTCGAATCGAATGAGGGTGACGGTGGAGGAGATGGGATGGGGGAGCTAAGGAGAAGCTCGCGGGTGCGGCGTGCCCCGGTTTTGCTGGATGTTTCGCCCCCTCCGGCGAAGAAGAGACGGAAAATTGGGAATAGTGTGATGTTTATTGGTGAGAAGATTGTTAAGAGTGACTCTTCGCCGGTGCAGTCTCGTGGGAGTGCGGATCTTGGGGGTGTGGAGACTCCCGGGAGTTGGAAATCAAGGTTGAGATCAAGGGGGAGGAATGTAGGTTTTGGGGTTAAGGAGGAGAGGGGTTCACCCAGTGGGAAGAGGAAACTTTTTGACGAAAAGGTTGAGATTAGGGAGGAGGATGAGGTGGTGGTGGTGGTGGATGAGAAGAAAGAGGAATTGGGAGGTGGGAATTCTACGGTAGTGAAGTCTAAGAGACCAGGGAGGGTTAAAGTGGAAAATGATTTGAGGGAAGGAGAGAAAGAGAATGAGTTGAATGGGATGAAGGAGAAGAGTGATGGGGAAGAAGTGGAGGTCATTGGTGATATGGGTGACGATGAGGGTAGGTCGGTTTTGGAAAGTGGAATGGGTGGTGGAGATGATATAGATATTGTGGTGGATGGTAATGCCACAGAGTTAGTTGAGGAAGAGGAGAGAGGAACATCTGTTGATTTGAGGTTGGAAGAGGGATGTGTTGGCAATGACAATGTGGTAACCATGAAACTTAGTGATAATCAAGTAGAACAATTAGAGTGTGGGAAGGAAGGAGAAAGTCAAAGTGATGATGTAGAAGTTGTTGGAATATTGGCAAAGGAAGGAGAAGGTCAAAATGATGACATAGAAGTTGTTGGAATATCGGCAAACCAAGTGGATAATGGAGGATCTCATGATGGGAACGAAGCTGATTTGGCTAAGGTTAATGACATACCTTCGGAAGATCAAAATGCTAAGAAGGTAGATAAGTCCAAACGTGCTTTAAGTGATACGCTTGGCAAGCCACGTGTCAAAGAGGGTAGACGATGTGGTTTGTGTGGGGGAGGGACTGACGGTAAACCTCCAAAGAGGTTAATTCAAGATACAGGTGAGAGTGAAAATGAGGCATACAGTGGCTCTTCAGCATCAGAGGAGCCTAACTATGACTTATGGGATGGTTTTGGAGATGAACCTGGCTGGCTTGGCCGTCTTTTGGGTCCTATAAATGATCGGTATGGTATTGCCGGAATATGGGTTCATCAACACTGTGCTGTATGGAGTCCAGAGGTGTGGTTCTTGACTTGTAATTATTTCCTGGTTTGCTTGCATCATAAAACTATCAATATGTAGTCTCTTTTAATGTATGTTTAGCATTAGGAATATGTAAATGCTGACTGTTATTGTTGTTGTTCTATGCAGTTCACTTGCTCATTTTTAATATTTATGTTTTTTTTCCCCTCTTTCCAATTTAAAGAAAATCCTGTCTTCATGGATGATATAGATTGTTTAAATATTGTGGGATGTGAGACTTGTTATCATTCTAAATTTGGAGCCCCTAAGATGTTAACAACAAATTGTTGTAGTGGTTCCCCTGCTGAGGTTCTTTGAGGCCCATTTTTACATTATATGTGTTTCTATAGATCCCTTACATGTTACGTCCTGACAAATGTGTTTACAGTGGTATGGAATGTGCTGCAAGAGGAACAGCATTAAAATATAAATACAAAATCTCCATGAGTAAATGATTATGTACAACTTGATTGTACATGTATCCAAGCATTTATAAAAAATTTCTGACCCACTAAATACAGTGGTAAAAACTACTAAATTTGGCCAAGATAAGCTGAAAGTAATATATAAGTAAAGATGTTGAACACCATCATGCAAAGCCAATGTGACGTAGGACAAGGGGGGGAACAACAAAATCTGATTTAGAACACCAGGGGCAGATCTGGTATAACTTGGGTTTTGAAGGATTAGGTTTAGGTTTTGGTGGGGAATAATAGGCTAGAAAATAATAGGGATTATAGGGTTTGGGACTGAAACAAAGGTGAAAATCAAGATTTGGGCTGCTGTGAACGGTTTGTGAACAGTAACTGTGAATGGTAAAATTAAGGAAAATAGATAAATTCTAGGAATCACACCTAGACTTCTTAAGCATCACACCTAGGGTTCCTTGGCATCACACCTCAGAGAAGGTTGCATAACACAAACCATAAAAGAAAGCGTAGCTCTTAAATTCTGAAAACATTCATTAATAATCAACTTAATAGTAAGTACTACAACTCTTTAAATAGAAGGCTAATACCTAATCCTAGTTGAACTAGGATATCTTAAAACCCTAATAAGACTTGGACTTGGACTCCTTGGGCTTTATTATTAAACCCAAACTAAATAACCAAACTTAAATAAAACCCAGAAGAGGATCTAATGGACTGTTAGCATAGCCCATTCCAGAATATTATGAAATTACAAAATTGCCCTTGATACTAAAATAAACTATAATAAATCTGTCTTCTCATTGCCTCCTGCATCACAATGCATCAAAGAATTATAGGGTAGAAGTCTTAACTCTTAATCCTCTCTTAGGCATAATTTGGTAGTTAGGGTGTACGAAGTGATCAGAATAAGGATAAAACATGTATAGGGGTCCCTTTTAAGATTATGGGCTAAAGAACCGTATTGGGGCTTGGTCCTTTAAACTTAAAAACGCCTGCTTTCAAAGGATGCTTTGGGCTTCATGCTGTTATGTTTGGTAGTTTGGGAGGTGAAAATGAATGTAGGAATGTCATTAGTTGGGTTCAGTGATGTATGGGTGTTGGAATTTATAAACAAAAGCATTGAACTATTCCCTGCCTGCTCTGACACCTATCCACTTCAGATAGGTGTTGGAGCAGCAGTTCAGCAGATGGTTCTTCGGCAATCTTACAGCTTAAGTCCCAGCTATATGCTTCTGATGCACACCTACCTATCTCAAAGAAACTTGCTTGCCTGAAAATCTAAGGAGAAAAACTTCAAAACTGTCTTTTAGACTTTTAGTTACACTTTTTATTTCTCATCAGTAGAAAGAAACTAGCTTATTCAACACATAGGGGAATGTGGAGCTTCAGCTTCTGCTACAGAGTCCCTTTGAGGCTTCGAAACAACCTGTATGTGATTATTCTCTGGACACATCGCCAGCCAACTTTTGCTGTAGCTTCCGCAATACCATGAAATATGTTTATTAAGGCTCACAGGTGGATTTCTTAGTCCACATTGAATTTCCTGTAGTGAATGTTTACATAGTCATAATATGAAGTTTATTTATTTTATAACTTTGAATTTCCTGTAGTGAATGTTTACATAGTCATAATATGAAGTCTATTTATTTTATAACTTACTTTGAGGTAATTCCCATGGTTCTGGGCACTATTGATGAGGTCTGTTTTAAGGCTTTTTTGAAACATTTTGAAATATGTTTTAAAGAAGAGCATGTTGTATGCATGCTATAGAATAATTTATCATTTAACAATAGATAAATAAGTCAAAGATGCTATTGACTAGTCTGCTTGCCTGCTTCCAGTCTTGGTTGCATAAAATACTCAAAGAGGCTAAATGGTACATTCAGTTTTAATTAATTGATCTATCATGTGAACCCAACTGGCAATAGGCAGGGCTACTGGCTCTGCTGTCCTAGTGTCTTCTTATTTATCTATCATGGAAAGGGGACAAACAAATTCTTAAGTTTAAGACAGTAGTGGTCAAGTTAGAAAATGTTACTCTAGAACCCTGGGGTGAGCCATTGGCCTCCTGTATGCACATTAATAAATTATATATATAAGATAGGGCTTTATATTTATTTTGTTAGGACTTAGGAGTGAGTACTGATTAACGTAATTAAATAACCTAGTAGCTTTGATGAATGCCTTGAAGTCTGACTCTTGACTATTTGTGGAGAAAATTTCTCTCTTCCAATGAAGGTTGAAAAACTACTTAATATTCTTCCCAATGCAACCAGAAAAGCTCTTCTTTCAGCAAGTTGGGCCTGACAGGTGCTCTTATTGTGATTGTGTGTTGGAGGAAATTCTATACCAGTATTCACTAAATAAAAAAGAAAGGAAAAGTAAAAAAAATGGTGTTCTATACTAGTATATTCACCGGTACAGTTATAGTTTTTATTTTTTTTATAGGTGCCAGTACAGTTATAGTTTGGTAAGGAATATACTATATTGTTATGTTTTATGTGCACAGAGGAGCACAATCTCCTAAACTTTAGACAATTCTGATCCTGGAAGCATCTAGGAAATCAAAGGAGGGACCATCAGGAGAAGTGTGATCATCACAATTGATCTACAGGAGTTTCGTGAATAGAGTATATTAATTTAGGTTTAAGTCTCTAATATACTTTTCCACCTAAACAGATTAGTTTGAGGTTTCCTATTGTCTATAGAATCTGGATTTGTATGAGTCTGTAGTCTCATTCCTCTGTATTAGTTCTTTGGTTTGCATTATTTTTACAGTGGTATGCTCTTAACTGATACTGATGAAGATAATGGTTGGTCTGCAATAGCTCCAGTCTTGAGTTATTTAGTTCTGTTTCCTTTGTTGTCATTACAATTTTTGTTTCCTTGACTTGCTGTGCTTATCAGATTATTATGGGTTAAGATTATATACCATGTCATAAATTGCCATGTGATGGAACACGGTAGTTAGGTGTAAGCAACAATCTTTTTCACTTATTGTCAACTACTTATATCTATTTACGTGCCTACTTCTCCTTCCTGTCTCTCTATTCTCTGAAATTTATTGGCTTAATAGATGTGGTACTAGAAGTTAATATCATTTATTATTCACTTATTTGAGTTCATCTAATATCATGTTACAATAAATCTTCATACATTGTGATTTGTGTTTGAAGGTTTATTTTGCTGGTTTGGGATGTTTAAAGAACGTAAGGGCTGCCCTTTGCAGAGGAAGGGCTTTAAAATGCTCCCGCTGCGGGAGGCGAGGAGCGACTATTGGATGCCGGGTTGATCGGTGTCCAAAAACGTACCACTTGGTTGGTTTTTTGTTGTCCTTGGAATGATTTTCTGTTCTTTTATTTTGTGGATAACGCAACCATCTACTGTTCTACCAACGTTTATAAGAATTTATATGCTATCTATGTTTTGCAGCCTTGTGCACGAGCTAAAGGTTGCATCTTTGATCATCGCAAATTTCTTATTGCCTGCACAGATCATCGGCGTTTTTTTCAACCTCAAGGTAATCAATATCTGACCCGGATAAAGAAATTGAAGGCTAAGAAAATAAAGTTGGAAATGAGGAAGCTTTCAAATGATGCTGGGCGAAAGGATATTGAAGCAGAAGAGAAATGGTTGGAAAATTGTGGCGAGGATGAAGAATTTTTGAAACGTGAGAGCAAGAGGCTTCACCGAGACTTATTAAGAATTGCACCTGTGTACATTGGAGGCTCAGAATCAGAGAGTGGAAAATTGTTTCAGGGTTGGGATTCGGTTGCTGGGCTTCAAGATGTCATACGATGCATGAAGGAAGTTGTCATATTACCTTTGTTATATCCTGAGTTCTTTAATAATCTTGGCATTACACCTCCTAGAGGTGTTCTTTTGCATGGGTATCCTGGAACAGGTAAGACTCTGGTGGTTCGAGCACTGATAGGTGCATGTGCTCGTGGTGATAAACGGATAGCATATTTTGCTCGCAAAGGTGCTGATTGCTTAGGAAAATATGTTGGTGATGCTGAGCGCCAGCTGAGACTCTTGTTTCAGGTTGCTGAAAGATGTCAACCTTCTATAATATTCTTTGATGAGATAGATGGGTTGGCACCCTCCCGCACAAGGCAGCAGGATCAGACTCATAGTTCAGTTGTGTCAACATTGCTTGCTTTATTAGATGGTTTAAAGTCTCGAGGTTCAGTCATAGTAATAGGTGCAACAAATCGTCCAGATGCTGTTGATCCAGCGTTAAGGCGACCTGGGAGATTTGATCGGGAGATTTATTTTCCATTGCCGTCAATTGAGGACAGAGCTGCCATTTTGTCGCTACACACTCAAAGGTGGCCAAAACCAATTACTGGATCCTTGCTTAATTGGATTGCAAAAAATACTGCAGGTTTTGCTGGTGCTGATCTGCAAGCTCTCTGTACTCAAGCAGCCATTACTGCTTTGAAGAGGAATTTCCCTTTGCAGCAAATTTTATCTGCAGCTGGAGAGAAAGTTTCTGGTCATAAGCGCCTTCCTCTTCCTGCCTTTGCAGTAGAGGAGAGGGATTGGTTAGAGGCTCTATTGTTTTCTCCACCTCCATGCTCTCGCAGGGAAGCAGGAATTGCTGCTAATGATATAGTATCTGCTCCCCTTCCCAGACATCTTGTTCCTTGTCTTCTGCAATCATTATGCACTCTGCTAGTTTCCCTTTATCATGATGAACGCCTAGGGCTACCAACTCCTATTTCTAAAGCTGCTGCAATGATTGAAAGTGTAATGGTTTCTGCTTTAGATAAGAAGCAAATGCCTACTGATTGTTGGTGGTCCCATCTTGATGATTTTATCAAAGAAGCAGATGTTGCAAAGGAACTAGAGAGAAAACTTTCATATTCAGGCATTTTATTTGGAGATGCTGACTTTGCTGGTTCTGATGTGTCTAATGATGACACTGTTGATAACTTTGTACAGTTTGAACCTTCAATAAAATATCATGGTGACACTCGCTCAAGTTTGTTACAAAATATATCAATTTCATCAGCAAAAACATCAGGATTCCGATTATTGATTGCTGGAAGTCCCAGATCTGGACAGAGGCATCTTGCTTCTTGCCTTCTCCACTGCTTTGTTGGGAATTTTGAGATTCAAAAGATTGATTTGGCTACAGTTTCACAAGAAGGACATGGAGATGTGGTGCAGGGGATAACACAATTATTAAGTATGTGTCCCTCTCTTTATCTTGTTTTTAGCTTCTTTTATACTGTAGATTGTTCAAACTATAAGCAAACATGAGTTTCACAACTGACTGCCTATCTAGTCTCTAGTGACATTATAATGGCTTGCCAACATATTAGTTGTGTACCACATATTCTTCTACCATGCTCTTTGAGCGGGCATGAATTTTTCGATATAACTAGACTACTTAATTCCTGTGCCTATTCTTGATATGGGGATGCTAGGGGTTAACGGTCAAATGCGTTTGCATGAGGTGCTTCTGTGCTGATGATATCCTATGTAATGGAAGCTTTTGTGTGTAAAATTACTTCTGTTAATTGTTTTTCGGTGGTAGGGAGAGTGAGGACAATTTTATTTGATTTTAGAAGTCAATTGAACATTTACTATTGGACCATTGCATTTTATTCTAGGTCTTATTTGCTAAATTAGGTAATTGGTATTTTACCTAATTTCCTAGAGCAATGGTTAGTTTTGTCATTCAATGATTGGGTTTTCGAGTTTGGCCCAAGTCAATTAAGTTAAGGTTTAGTCCTACTAGTCTATATAAGTGCGCCATTGGACTCCAATATGGATGGTTTTATGATTGACGAATACAAACTTTGTTGGTATCATGCCAAAGGCTTGTGTTGATTCCAATTTCCAAGCAATCTTAAGTGCTAAAGCCTAGGGTTCAGACTACTTATTTGGCAAAACCTAGGGTTTTTTCTATTCTTCTTCCTTAGTTTTTGCAATTCTATATGAGAATTTCATCCTGAATATCTTACATAAAGTTTGTAAAATAAAGTGTAGCTGTAGCTTAGTAGTTAAATCTAGCATCAGTTAGATTTCTGCTTTCATGCAGCTTTTAGGGAGCAAAAATATGTACTTCACTGGTAAAGCTTGATTTTGTTGTTCTCTCTTGATACTTTCTGTATTGCTATAGATTTTTGTCTTTTTCCTTGTTCTGTCCAAAATGATATTATTATATTTTTCCGCATCAATAAGGCATTGATGGTTGATGTTATAATCTAAGGCTTCATTTTAGCTATTTAGGATATTAGTATTTTATTTTATGTCTTATTTAATTTCCTAAATCAAGTTTATTTTCTTTAAATCACTTTCCTATTGAAACTTCCATGCAAACCAAAAGATGGTTTGAATAGTTGTAAATCAACTTTCCTCTCTTTTCTTCACTTTCATAAGCACTCATTGAAGACTTTGAGTGTCTGATGCATGTTTAGGCCCTCAAGAAGCTTGGAAAGCTCATACCTAATAGATAGTTCCCATCCTTGGCAGGGTGGGTATGATAACTAATATGGACTTTTTTTCTTCTTCTCTAATAAAATAAAATAATTATTTACTTATAAAAAAAACGAATATGAATTTTGTTTCATTGATAAGCAATGCTTTCAAATAATGAGTGTTTAAGCAGCATTTACTACAATGGGCTGAGCCTGAGTTTCATTAGCTTGATCTAAATGGGGGATGGAAGGGAGAAATGGGCAGGCAAACTTGTGCTTGACCATTTATTAATTGATAATGAGTAAAGGCATATGACAATGTAGAGAACATGGTGGTGAGTATGTTTTGATGTATCGTGAAAAAAATTGCTAATAATAAATATCATCAATTATAAAAACGTTGTGAGGAGGTTTCTATACCTGTAATTTGCAGGGCCTCAACAAATGGGCTAATATCATTGTTTGGCATTTCTGCAAGTGTTTTAAGTTCATTATTTGGAGTTTACTTTGAGAAACGAACTTTTGAAACTTTGTTGGAATCCCTAGATCAGTTCCTAACTATTTTACCAGTGCTCATCTGCATTGCTTTACTGTGATCATGCCTTCATTAACATTATCACAAGACCAACATGTGGCAGAAGTACTCAGTATACCTTTGCCTTAATTTTTTTTACAATGAATTATTATGCTAAGAGAGAAAGTGGTTGGGTTTCGCTCACAACAAAGAAGAGTGCTATTTTGTTCTCACACACTGATTCCTTAAGTCTCCTTCTCTCTTGAAGACATGCTCCCTTATCTCCTTGCACACCATTTTCCCTAAAAGATAGGCTTCCTATCACTAAGGTACCCCCTAATGTCTTGCAACCATTTTGTGAATGGGGTTGCCATGTATTTCCAATAATTATTTACCTATAAAAAAAAAGGGTATTTCCAATAATTATAATGTGAATGAGGTTTTTCAGTCAACTTCTGTTCAAATTATAACATAAGTTGAATCTTGATGAATTAAGTACTTTCATGGCTATAATTAAATTCATATAAAAATGTCCTCATGACTATCTGTCCTTGGCAGTGAAATGTGCTAGTGTGGGGTCATGTGTTGTATTTATGCCAAGAATTGATTTGTGGGCTGTGGAGAAAAGTCAAGTTATTGAGGAGAGTGATTCCAGTTCAAAACACCATCAGTTTCCTGATTTCACACATGGTCAAGCTATTCAAAAGGAGAATGAGTTTGGTACACAGAAAATCAAATCAGCAAAGATGGATGATCGCCTTTGTGCTGTCCAAAGTGCTTCACATGCCTGGAGCTCATTTATTGAGCATGTGGAATCTATATGCGGGTCTACATCCTTGATGATTCTGGTACGAAATAAAATTGTCCATTTCTATCTGTGTCCAGATTTTCACAATAATGGGATGATCACATTAAAATCTCAAAACATGTTTTGGTACTTTAATTTTTTTTTTTTTTTAATAAGACGACATGTTTCAGTATCTAGAATTGGGTAACTTAATGTTTGTTATTTGTTGATTTAAGCCATCTTTCAAGAGGAGCCAATGTTCCATCTGAAAATGAAAAGTTGATTTTTCCCTCTCCTGTGGGGGGTGTGGTTGGTTCTTTGTTTCTTCTATAAGTCATAGATGTCTTTTTAAGTAATATATATTATAACATTACAGTGATAAGCATAAGCCCCCACCCAGGGTGCCACAGCAGTAAGGAAGAGTGCCTGGACTAACTGTAAACCTAGAATTCTCTAGTTCAACTCCGAGCTGAGGTATTTCGCGATTTACCTGATGCCTGCTCAGTGGGGATGTGTAGGCATCCAGGGTTTGCCCCTCAGGGGTGGTGATGGTGGTCCCACAGGCCCCATACCTTGAGGGGGGTTCCTCATCATATAAAAAAAAAAAAAAAAAAATTACTGTGATAAAACTGAAACAATACTCAAGGAAAAATTCCACTGTAGCTCAATGGTTATTCATAATAAACTTATCCAAAAAAAAACTCAATGGCCAAGACAAAATGTTGATTGATAATGTTTGATATGTCTTCCTGTGTTTTGCTATAAATTTATAGCTGTCTTTAAAGTAACATGTATGTTAATGTTACAGTGATTATGAATGTATGAATGTTGGCATTTGCTCAGTTCTTTTGCATTATAAGTTCATTAATGATGGTGCAGTACTTATATGCTTGATAATGTAGTCAATTTTTCTTTCTATACAATAGAGCATATTCTCATAATGATTTTAATTTGCCCACAGGCTACTTCAGAAATTCCATATACAGTACTTCCACATAAAATAAGGCAGTTCTTTAAGAGTCACTTATCAAATTGCAGTCAGTCAACTCCTTCAGAGCACACTGTCCCTCGATTCTCTGTGCAGATTGATGGCAATTTCAGCCATGATGATAAGGTGATCAATCTTTCTGCAGAAGAGTTATCAAAGGATATTCTTAGACAGCTTGTTCAGCTCATTCATAAAAAATCTCACTTACATACCAGTTCATGCAAGGAGTATACAACCTGTGATTCCATTAAAGGCTATACAGATAAAATAAATCATAGTTCAGATAATGGATCAGGTAACGTACATGAGGCTAACTCACAATTTCCTGATGAGTCTTCTATAAAAGTTCCACAACCACCCAACAATAGAATTTTGAAGGGGAAATCAAGCTTGCTGTTAGCAATTTCGACATTTGGCTATCAAATTCTGCGATATCCTCATTTTGCTGAACTTTGTTGGGTCACTTCAAAACTGAAAGAAGGTCCCTCTGCTGACATAAATGGACCTTGGAAGGGCTGGCCTTTCAATTCTTGTATAATTTGTCCTAATGACTCCTTAGAAAAGGTAGCTGTTGCTTGTGGTGCCAGCACTATTAAAAGCAAAGAAAAATCTGGACTAGTTAGAGGCCTTATTGCTGTTGGTTTATTGGCATATAGAGGTTCCTACACATCACTTAGGGAAGTCTCCTTTGAGGTGCGCAAGGTTCTTGAGCTCCTAGTTGGACAGATCAATGAAAAGGTTCAAGCTGGAAAAGACAGATATCAATTTGTTCGTATTTTGTCGCAAGTAGCTTATCTGGAAGATATGGTTATTAGCTGGGCGTACTCACTGCAGAGGTACTATTGGTATTTCCACTAAGAAGCTTGAATAATTATTTTCATTTTTTTAATTGTTATGATGTTATCTAATAACCATTCCTTCCATTTTCAGTTTAGAGATGGATGCTCCAACAGTAGTGCAAGACCCTATGCTAACTACTATGGAATCTGTAGATAAGCACTTTACATGTGTGGATAATCAAGTTCAAAGTGAGGAATGCAGGTCAAATGCTTGTGGCAATAGTTGTGATGAACCAGAAGTGCTGGAGGAAAGTCCTCAAGGAATTGCTGCTGAAAAAATTGAATGTGTTGACTTGAACAAAGGAAATGGTGATTTAAGTTATCCTTGCTCTGAGAAAAGGGTTGCAATTTCCGAAAAAGGTTCTCCACAGAAAATTGGCCACTTGGGTCATTCAACCATGGACGAACTTCACAAATCTGCTGATGCTAATCAGTTGGTTGGTAAAATTTTAAATAAGCAGAATGGGATGAAATCTGGACCTTATAGAATGGAAAATACTGAAAGTCATGCATTGGTGGATGATAACTCTAGATCCTCAATACATTCTAATGGATTTGCATTCATAGAATCTAGTGTCCCTTCTGAGATTGGTCTCAGTAGGTCTGGTGAATTGGGCTCCATGGAAGCCTGCAACCAGGTTAATGGTTTGCCCTCAACAAGGACTGGCACTTCATGCAGTGATGGTAAGCCTGATGCTGATAAGCAAGCAGTGGATAACAGTTTCTCCCCGAGCAACACCAGTATTTCTGGCAAGGGGTTTGTTTGTTTGTATCAATGTTGCCCTGAATGCCTATACAACCTTCACGGTTTGATGCAGAAAATCCTTATTCATGTATGGGGATTAAATGGGAGCCATTGGACGGTAGAGGATGTCCACGATATTGTTGCATCATTATCTGTGGATATTCTTTCAGCGTTTAAAAAAGTTTACATTTCTGAAAATTTCAGTGGTTCATTTGATGGGAAACTGAAAGACAGGAGGAATGTTGAATGTCCAGAAATGAGAACTTGTCATTGTGAAAATTCAGGAAATAGTGGTGTCATGCCGATGGAATGTAGTTGTCACTCCATAAGCCAAAGTGCAACTACAAAAGCAAATGCCTCCAAAAATACTCAACTCAGGCTTGATTCAAAATTTCTTTTCAGAGATGGTGTACTGGTTCATGTAGATCCTGGCGAGGACGTTTCCTTTCACTGTAAATTTGAGACTTTGTGCCTATGTTCTCTTATAGAGTTGATAGTAATGACCAAGCAGCCTTTTGATTGATTTGATGTTTTAACAAGCTTTGATTGCTCTGCCATGGCAGTGATTGCCACTGCGACGGGATTTAGGTGTGAAACAATTTTCAAGAGATGAAAAAGAAACCAAATTTTGTCGACTGTTTCAGTGCAGTTCCTTTTCTTCTTTGATGAGCAACGATAGTAGGGCAGTTTCTTGCTTTTCCCCAAAACTACCTATAGAATTTTTGACTCATTGCTAGAAGCTAATCTACACGGTGTAAGTATTATTTTCTGTTAGGTGATTTATGCCTTCGTATGTATAAAGCTCTTATTTCATATTCCCTTATGTATATTTTGATGGTATCACCATTTTTTTTGGGGTTAATACAAGTGCAGCTAATAACTGCATGTTTACGAGACTAACTGAAGTAGATATAGGGAATGTCAAACGGTAGAAAGTTTGTAATGTTATGTTTTGACGAGCTAATAGGTATACTGCGGCTGCATTAGAAGTGTGTTTACATGTTGTGGCCGGAAATTTTATGTAGAGGTGAAATTCTTAGCTGGATACAATTTTATGAGCCACTGTATAAACTAACATTTTATTTTTCGTTCCAAAGAAGATGTTTTAATAATTTAGTGGTTTAGTGCCTTAGACGTTGATGAACAGGATTATCTACAAAATCAAGGGAAAATGTGGTCCCCAGTGCCATAAAAAACATGGGTTAGGTTTGGATCGAGAAAAATTCTGCAATAACTCTTAGGACGATGTTTTTATAATGTTTTTCATCACAATTGTTGATAATGTTGTGAATTTTTTTTTGGAAACTATATGATGTTGTGATTAGTACATAATTAAAGTCATATTAGTAGTTAACCTATCTATAATCAATCAATATATATATATATATATATATATATATATATATCACATACTATATATAAGAGTAAAAGCCTTCTCCTTCAACTAAGGAGGTGTTGCCATGTAGGAAAAAAGGCCCTTTAAAATGTTCCCACATGTACAGCTTTTAAGTAAAACCAGGTGCAACATGTTGCACCGTTTGGCCATTTAAAACTCTACCACGCTTGCAATTAAAAAAGGATAAATTATATTGTTTCGTTAGGTTAACACCCCATTTGATAGCATCTCAGTATAAAAGTAAAAATAATCGGTTAAAATACAGTTTAAAGGCTTGCAATACTCCCAAAAAAAAAAAAAAACGCAAGATACAGAGAGGAAACTATGTTTATAAGCCGTCAATCGCCAGACTAGAGCACAGCAACTATAAGCACATGCATAGAGAAAGAAAAATCTATGGGCATCAACACCATTAGGCTATCTATCAGCCACCGTCAGATCGTCGAATCGGCTCCAATGCATTTTTCTCTTACTTTTTTAGATTTGGATATGAAATATTACTTTATATTGAGTTTTTTTGTTGGATAGGTTTAGATTTGATTTTGGTTTTGATTCCTTTTTGTTTCGGGTTTTTGGGTTCCACATGAAAATGTTTGTTTACTCAATTTTTCGATATTTTTTTAAAATTTTTTTTCCCTATTTTGGATTACAGAAATCACTAAAAATATTGATCTTAATTTTTTACTTCCATTTCTAATCTTAACAAAATAAAAAACTGGAAAGGTTGTGACTTTAAAACATCAAGTGTTTCAATTTCATCCTCTGAATTTTATTTCATTTTTTTTTTCTTTTCTTCCTTCTTTCTTTTATTTTCAATCCTTATATGATGGTTGTTGTTTCTTTTATTTTCAATCCTTATATGATGGTTGTTGTTGAAAGGTAGAGACAAAGTAATGTTTTTTTTTTTTTTTTTTTTTTTTTTTTTTTTTTTTGAAATTTAGGCATTAATTATGATTTACATGTGGGTATTATGGTCCAGTCGGTTATGATTTAGGTTTTTTGGTTAGGAATAGAGTTGTTTTGGGTATTTTGGATGGGAATCAAATTTGCATATTTGCATTGTTTTGATTTTGGATTTCACCTTCTAATTCAGAGAAAGATGAAGTTTTGCTCTCCACGCACAATCAGTTATGAATGTATTTTAGCATCATTTATTATTATGTTTATGAGTTTTGTTTTGTTAATTTGCAAAATCTCTTTATTATTAAAAAATTCTGTCTTTCTTATGTTATTTTCAGTCTATTCTATTTAGTTATTAAGTTAATTTACCAAGAATTTTATTTCATATTATATAATATTATATACCTAATTTGTAAACCTAATTTATCATATTTGCCTTTTGTTTTGAAAATATTGGGAGTGTCACCCTTGATTTTAATAGTCAAATTTGAAAGCTTAATTTTGACCCTGTAATTTTATTGAAATTACAGATTTGTTGAGATTTTTGTCAATTACAACACTTGGGTAATTTCCAAGAAGAGTTGCTGGAACAAACTAATAGGTTAGGATGGTCTGATTTCCCTTGTACTAATCTCATACTTCATATTAGATTTTGTCAATTTAGTGTATTTGTGTTTGAATTGGCTCTGATTTGCATGTTTTAGCAAGCTTTTTTCTTTACAAATTGATTTTATTAGCCAAATCTGAAGTTTGGAGTGAAGATTTTGTTAAACTCTGTGTTACTGCATATTAAGGAATTATTTACCAAAGTTTTTGATCTTGATATTCATATTCAAGCTAATAAGGACAATGTAATCGTTACTATCATATAAGCTTCTTGAGCATCAATAACTATATAATATAAACCCTGTTTTGAATTCTATAAAAATACTATATAGAAATAATATTTTTTATTATTTTTAATGTTCTTCATATTAAATTTGACTAAGAAGATTAATGAAAAGGTTAGGCAATGGAGTTATTCTTGGAAAGAGGATGTAAATCAGCAGTTTATTTGTATATTTAGTTATTTGATTCCATGAAATTTCAAGTTAAATGAGTCACAAGTGAAAGGAAAAGATTTGAAAATACATCATAAATTTAAGAATCAAAGAAGACAAGAAATAGAGAAAATATACTTCTGCTTGGAAGAATTTCATCTTCTCAGTTAAAATTAGAGTAGCAAACTTTGAATATGACTCTTTTTTTTTTTTTTTTTTGGGAATTAAATAAGAAAGTTGATTGAAATCACTAATAGATACATAACTTGCATAATATGAAATAAATTTGGTTGATTTGTAGTTGGATTAGTATTGATTAACGTGCTTGGTTAATTTTGCAGATACATATGCCGATTTTGGTTGTATGAATGTTTTGTATACTTTAGTCATTTTTTTTTCTTTTAAGAGAAAAGGTTGGATTCAATTAGTTTTTATTCTAAGTTCAATTGACCAGTAAAATTGTTATGATTTCATTAACTTTTACCCACCTTTTCCTAGTAGCCAAATAGATTGTTAGAGTTCTTTTTATTTTATTTTATTTTATTTTTAAAATTTTAGGCTATGCTTTGTAATAAATTTGGCTTATTTGTGTTTGTGTGGTCTTACAATTTAGTCTAGCTTAGTGACAACATTGTGTTGTTGGGTTTTGAGAGATTTTAGTTTGTAATAGTGAGAGTTTTGTAATTGCTAATTTCAATTTCAAGCCATTATTGTGTATTTGATTTGTGGTCTCTAACATTTTAGTTTTTTAGTGTTTGTGGTTAAGCTTATGATTGATAAAACATTTCATGCACTGGAACTGTTGATTTTTGAGTTTTTATATATGGTTTATGGTCTCCATTATTTTCCCCTATCGGTGTTTGTGAGTTTTGGTGTTTTGATTTTTAAGGTACTAATTCTAAATAAGTTGGTTTCCTGTCAAAATGATTGGATATGAAGTTTTTCGTTTTTTTTTCCCCATAAATTAGTTCATTAATATAATGCTTAATTTCATTTTTATTGTCCAAGTATATATATGCTCAATTTTGTGAATTCAGTATGCTACTATAATATGAATGGCCTTCATTATAACCACCGTGTTCCATTTTATTGACCACTTATATTCTAGATGAAGTAGAAATATTAAATTGTTAAACTTGAGTTCGGTTTACTCAGCTTTCAAATGTTTTTATTTTTACAGTTCATTTATTTAAACCTGCCATGTTTTTATGGATTTTAGATAATTTTACTTGATTAGCCAGCATACGGTAAATGAAACCCAAAACTTCTATTTTTTTTTCCCTGTGGTGTCATGGTGTATAGGAACTTAGTTTCTAGAGCCTCATTTACATTGATGTCTATCAGGTATTTTTTGAATTCAAAGGCAAAGGAAATGAAGACCTAGACAATTCATTGCAGAATAGGTATGTTCCTAAATTCTTGGTAGAAAATTTCCGTCATAATGTATTATAATGTAACTCAAGTTCTTTTAGCTAAAATAGTATCAACAGGTGGGTATTATTGGGATGCATGATTTATGTTAGAAAAGCATTATATTTAACAGATGATGAGAAAAGTCATTGTGTTTCAGGGATGTTAAGACATTGTTTCTGTGGCATATCTAACGTATTAAGTTATTAACAGAAACTCGAATCAACGTACTTCAAGTAGATAGGTATACATATTTGCAATGTTATGTAATTAGGACACATCAAGAAACTCTGTATGCTAGGTCAAAGATCCATTGCTTTCATGTAACAATGATAGAGGATGCTTAGCATATCTTGCCTGGAGTTTCTCAACTTACAGTTTTTTAATGCTTATGTTGTGATTGTTTTAAATAAAAGGCATGATTTGATAAGCTTTTCTTGTCATGAATTAAGCTTTTAGACTGTTTTTTTCAAGCTGGATTTTGTAGAATCTAAGTGCACAACATTTCATTTGGAATCAAACAACAATTGAGTTCTTGAGCAGATTTCTTGCCATTGGTCCGTATTTTTTATAACAATAATTATCTAATCAAAATTAGTGTTAAAATTTTATGTCCAATTTTCTGGACTATTTGCAGTTTTATCTTAGCTTCATTTGATCAATGTCTTCGGATGAAGAAGTATTAACATCAACGACGTGCAAATGACGACAGCCATGCTTCTCTATCAAAGGATATTCTTACCATTTCCTTTAGCTAGGCTTTTTTTAATTGATAGAAAAATATTGTCTCCATCACATATGATGTTAAAGTTCACTATAGTTGCTTACAATATGTTTAAAATATTTTATTTGTAAGAAATATATTGTTACATATATCGTATGATGATTCTGGACTCATGTAATCTATATAATTTGATTATTTTTGTTAATTGAAAACAAATGTCCTTAAGACTAAAGTATAAATATATATAATTAATTAAGAATGCCCATCTAACTTTCAGCCATGTCTACATATGAAAAGAGAAAACTCAAAAAAGTTAGTGTTTCGCACGTCTAAATACTCAAAACCAAATTCAATACCAGTTTGGTGTTAAACTATTTGACTTTTGGTTTATTTTAGGATTATAAATGTTATTTTGAGCTATGAATCTAAATTTTTATGTTGTTATGAAGAAATGTATTTGTTTTCCCACTATTGTAAGTTTAATTTTTTCCCCTTATTCAAAGTTTGTTAATATATGTTACTATGATGAAGTATGATTTGATTTACTTTTGATGATGTTATATAATAATAATTTAAAAAAAAAAAAAAACTTTTGAGATGCTATAAAAATGCAACAACAAAATTACAAAAAATTTTAAATAAAATTTCTGTGCATTTGAACAGGTTATAAGCCAGTATATAAAAAAGCAGAGACTTTATGTGGAAAAACATGAGATTCTGCCAAGTGGCGCGTTCTATACAAAGATAATTAAAATATTCTCAAATGCTATATCAGAGATAAGAATAAATTAAATATTAACATTTTGTTTTATTTGGTTCAATGTTTCAATACTTTTCATCTTTAACACATACACACTAAATTCTTTGCATTTTAATTCACCATTTTCACTTCTTGCTCTTCTACCCTTTATATATACCTACTAATAGCCCTTCAAGCCATCTCATGTCAAATACATAGACAAAAAATGATATCATTTACCTTCAATCTTTCGACAACACCTACGTAGCTCTAACATTGTTTTTCATCTAATTCTAACCCATTTGAGTTGGCTACAACCAAGGAAGGAGGGGTTGCATTTTATATTGAATTTACAATTTTGATGTTAGGTTGGACGTTGTGGATTTGTGGGTTTTGTAAATGATGTGATTGACTGTGGGTATTTGAGATGTGTATTTTGTTTTAGAATTAAGGAAAAAGAGAAAAACACATTCTATATCAACTTTTATTCTATAATATTCCTCCAAAGTTGTTTTTATTTATTTATGTATTTTTTATTTCTCATTACTTCAACTAAATAATTATAATGGATATATGCGTGCAATTTATAATTGTTACTTTTTATAATGAACTCATTACTAATAAAGTTCTATAACAATTATGCTATTATACATACATAACATTTTTCAAAACCATTCGTACATAAAACATTATAATATTATCCATGCATTGCATGAATAACTTACTAGTATATTATAAAAGTAGAATCTCAAAATCAAAATTGGTGGATGGATGCTACGATGACACTTATTCATTTTCAAAGCATACTAAAATGACACGTAGCTACTTCCTATATTTAATTGGTATGATTGGACAAACAATACCACATGTTAAAATAGTATTTGTACATCTCAATGTGTTTGCCATAATACTTGGCATCTATAATTAAAATTTTGAATGAAATAAATGCATTTATTTAATATGGTATTTAAGATCATTTTATTATTATTATTTATGACTACTAATTCTTAATTTGTTATTTTTCTTCTTATTTTCCTAATCATTCCCCTTCCAAAGATTATTCAAGTATTTTGTTCTAAGAAAAGTAATTTGTTGAAATATGTGTAATCTATTTATCTATTAGATATTATTGAGATTAAAAAAAAAAAAAACTTATTTTGGAACCGTAATTAAATACATCACAATTAGAAAGAAGCCTAGAAGTCATTTTTATTTATTTATTTTTTCACTTTCTTGACGTACATATAAAATTAAAATTGTACATATATAGTAATAAAATGTATACAATATTCTCATAACTTTTAGCTTTTGATGTTTTTTTTTTACACAAACGTGTGTGTGTGTATTTTTCCTTTTGCTTTTATATCACATCATTATTTTAGCAATTACAATAACATTTACTTCAATTATCTACATGTATAATATTTCATCATCTTCTCCAACTTTTCATCTTCCTCATCCCCTTTTTTTAGATATAAATATGTTCTCTCTCCCCCCCCCCCCCCTCTTATAATCAACAAGCTTAGGAATTTTGATGACAAATTTGTTTTCTAGTTGCATTTTTGTTTTTGTTCTCCACTATTAGTTTTTTTAGATATAAATATGTTCTCTCTCCCCCCCCTCTTATAATCAACAAGCTTAGGAATTTTGATGACAAATTTGTTTTATAGTTGCATTTTTGTTTTTGTTCTCCACTATTAGTGGTACCTTTGTTTTATAGTTGCATTTTTGTTTTTGTTCTCCACTATTAGTGGTACCTCTCTCATTTTTGTTTTTGTTCTCCACTATTAGTGGTACTCTCTCTCTCTCTCTCTCTCTCTCTCTCTCTCTCTCTCAGGTATCGAGAGCTACAGAGAGGTAGAGAGGTATAGAGAGTTGTAGAGGTAAGAGAAAGGTGTTGAGGTGTAAACGTAGAAAGGTGTAGAGGTGTAGGGCTATAGAGGTAGAGAGGTGTAAAGAGGGGTATAGTGGTGTAGAGGTTTAGAGAGGTGTTAAGGGGTAGAGGTGTAGAGAGGTGTAAAGGGAGAGTGTAGAGAGGTGTAGAGGTAGAGGTAGAGGTACCTTTAATAGTAGATATAAAAAACAAATATGTAGTGATAAAAAAATTCCCACCGGAAATACTAAGTATGTAAAATTTAAGAGAGATAACAAGAATATAAATATAAAATAAATAAATATATATATATATATATATAAATATGAGTAAAAACAAAGAAGGAAGCACACAATAATAATCAGTTTTTTTCCTTTTTAAAAAAAGTATTATTATTATTATAATAATAAAAAATGAGCTTAAATACCATACTAAATAAATGCATTTATTTCATTCAAAATTTTCATTGTAGATGCCATGTGTCCAATATTATGGTAAACACATTGAGATGTACAAATAATATTTTAACATATGGCATTGATTGTCTAACATACCAATTAAATCTAGGAAGTTTCCACGTGTCATTGTAGTATGCTTTGAAAACGAATAAGTGTCATATCACCCCCCCTTCCGAAGATTATTTATGTATTTTGTTCTAAAAAAAGTAATTTGTTGAAGTATGTGTAATCTGATTATCTAATAGATATTATCTATTGAGATTTTTAAAAAACTTATTTTGGAACCATAATTAAATACATCACAATTAGAAAAGAAGCTTAGAAGCCATTTTATTTTTATTTTTTTCACTTTCTCAACATCATTATTTGTGGGTTCCAGTCAGCTTAATTGGCAAAGTCTCAAATGATTGATAAGAGATCTGTGATTCAATTCCCACTTACACCAAAAGCCGATTGGTGTCTTGGTTTGATAATAAGAGTTATCACCAGAAGCGGATGCCATAAATTGAAGCTGTCTAAAAAAAAAAAATCACATCATTATAACAGTATATCAATAGTTGGAAAAAAAAAATTACATTATTAGCATTACTCTAAATTTTGACCCTTAACCCATATGGTCTTATGGGATTCCCCTTTGAGTGAACAATTTTATAAATTTGATATAATTGCAAAAGGACCTTGTGAAAAGTTTTGTTTTATGCTCAAAAGCACATGATGCCATATACCATTCAAGGCATAATTGGAGTAGCAAACTCAATATCATGTTGAACAAGGCAACGTTCATGGTCAACGCCTCAATTTCGGCCTGAAAAATGGGCCTCTTTGCCAATTCTCTATAATTTTTAACCACTAACAATTTTTATTTTAAAAAAAATTTCTTTGCAACTATTTTCTTAATAGATTAACTCCTAGAAATCTGCCATGTGGATAGGTTATGGGACTTGTGGCAGTAGTACTAGATTTTTTGGTCTATAAATAACTCATTTAAGCTCTCTGAAAATAATAATGACCATGCAGAAATCTTATAATGGAAAAACTTTCTACAACCCAAACACTATTCACTCTTACCTCTCCCACCTATCTAGTTAAGAATGATAGATATCAATTATTTTGTTTAAAGAGTTGTATTCAATATTTGCTTCAAGTTGTGTTTAGAACCTGATACAACATCTGTTCTAGATAGGATAGCCACTGCTGGTTCTTCCTTACCCTTTTTCCCTTGAGTATAAAAATCGTTGAATGCAAGAGCTTAGAGCTTCACATAGCCATGTTCCCATGGTTTGCAACTGGCCACATGACCCCCTTTCTCCATCTTTCTAATGAGATTGCTAAGAGAGGCAACAAAATCACTTTCATGCTGCCCAAAAAAGCTCAAATTCAGCTACAATGTTTAAATCCTCTTCCAAATTTCATCACCTTTCATCCCCTCACAATCCCTCACGTTGATGGCCTCCCACTTGGTGCAGAGACTACCTCAGACATATCGATATCTTTGGTCCATTTGCTTGCCATTGCCATGGATCGCACATGTGAACAAGTTGAAAATATTTTCCAAGCTAAAACTCCAGATATGGTATTCTATGACAATGCACATTGGATACCAGAAATCACCAAACAGCTTGGAATCAAATCAATTTGCTACAATGTTGTTTCTGCTGCATCACTTGCAATTGCTGTAGTTCTGACACGTAATGTTCCCAAGGATAGAGCCATTACAAAGGAGGAATTAAAGCAACTACTAGTAGGCTACCCTTCATCGACCATAGTCTTGATTCTTTATCATTCATTTCTCTACCTTTTGGAGATGGGATAACATTTTACGATCATGTCACAACCGCCATGAAAGAAAGTGATGTGATATCTATTAGAACATGCCAAGAAATGGAAGGACAATTGTGTGACTACTTGGGAAATCGATTTGGAAAGTTTGTGTTTTTAACAGGACCAGTGTTACCAGAGCCCGCTAAAAGTCCTTCGAAAGGCATGTGGGATACTTGGTTAGATGGGTTTGAGCTTGGGTCAATGGTGTTTTGTGCATTTGGGCTTAAATCATCCTTGAAAATAAGCAATTTCAAGAACTACTATTAGGGTTTGAGTTAATAGGGTTGTCATTTCTGATAGCCTTGAAACTGCCAATGGAATGTGCAACAGTTGAGGAGGCTTGCAAAATGGGTTCAAGGAAAGGTTTAAAGAGAGAGGAAGAGCTTTTGGGTGTTGGGTGGAACAACCATTGATACTTAGTCACCCATTAGTTGGGTGTTTTGTGAGCCATTGTGGGATTGGATCAATGTGGGAGTCTTTGATGAGTAACTATCAAATAGTGCTTGTGCCACATCTTGGTGACCAAATCTTGAACACTAGGTTACTTGTTGAAGAGATGAAGGTTGCTGTGGAGGTGGAGAGGGAAGACAATGGGTGGTTTTCAAGAAAGAGCTTGAGCAAGGCAATCAAGTATGTGATGGATAAAGATAATGAAGTGGGTATTATGGCGAAGAACCATGCAAAATGGAAAGAGATATTAGCTAGCCCAGACTTCATGAGTGGTTATATGGATAAATTTGTCCAAAACTTGCAAGATCTTGTACTAGTAAACAAAAAAGCATAATTCAAGAGTTTGGCTCCTGTACTAAAATGGTAAGGATCTTTATTGTTGTTGAATAACTGTTCAGTTTCACGAGGTCAAAAATTTACGAGATTTTGTCCCTTAGCTTCAGTCTCTCTCTTCCCTCCCCATGATTGTCCATTGCTTTGGGAAGCCATTAAGTGTGATGATGCTCTCTCTAGGATCAAAATAAAGTAGCTTGTGAACTTTGTTCTTTTTCGTGCCCTACCTCTAGAGGTTGTAGATGTATTTGATTAATGAATTGAGTTATATAAACAAATAAATGAATAAATAAATCTTGACAAATATATCATTTGAGTTATAGCACGGATGACCACTTGAGTTTTATGCATATTATTTAATTCTAATATTTCTTTCTATTGTCTAGATATTTCCTTTATTTCACAACACATTATTAGCATGAAACTTTAATCAAATTCTAAAAAGGAAGTTGTCCACATCCTACCTTTCAAAATTATAAGAATTGTTACAATTTGGAATTGTTATTATAACTGTTTGAGTGGTATCTGTGTTGTATTATCTCATAAGTTTGAAGTGAATTTTTACTAAAGAATGAACTACATGAGTTAACTATTCACGAGTAGGACCTCCATTTCTTTGTGTGAGAGACTAGGCCCCTGGCCTGTTTTGAATTGGATGGTTTAGGCCAAATCCACTTAAATGGGTGGAGTCGTGTTATTGCCTCTCAAAATGGAGGCTTGACTGATTACATTTTCCCTTTAGATTAAGAGTTTTAAAATGGAGTCGCTACTTATTTAATTATTGGAAAAAAAAGAAAAGAAAACCATAATTGAAAAATTCATTATTTTATTGATTTGAGAATGAGCGTACATTGGTCATAGGAAATGACATGGCTTTGGTCCTAGATACAATCTAAGATATATTACATGACTTTGTTTCCTAGTTACAATCTAGAGATTGAAAATTACATGGATAAGTATTTGATCTACTAAACCCTTGATCTAAGCTTGGAAGCCATGTTACAAGTAGGGGTGTGCACAGATTAGATTGGGCAGGTAAAGGCCAACATTTCTATCCAATTTGCCACTAGTAGGTTGGGAAAATTCCAATCCGCCACCGACCCACCAAAGTCTAAACCCAGCAAATTTGTTACAAATTTTGGCGGTTTCAAATCGGCGGGTTAGGCGGGTTGGCATTAACAATGTTCTTTTTAAAAAAAAAAATCACAAAATACAATTTGTTATTAAATAATCTCAAAGTATGACTAATGCATACAAAAAAATTAAAGGTGTCTTTCAGTGAATAATCTCAATTCCAACACAAACATAAGGTCAATAAAAAAGCGATATATCATCTCTAACAGACCTTGTCTGACACACACACACACACACACACACACACACACACACACACACACACACACACACACACACACACACACACACACACACACACACACACACACACACACACACACACACACAAAGAAAAAGAAAAAAAAAGTAGGCTGCTACCTTACAACTAAGGAAAATTATATCAGCAAACCCAAAGTTTGAACATTCCTAAAGTCTCATCAATGATTCAAAATAATAACATACCAACATAACAAATAAACTTAAAAATGGTATGCATGTTCTTAAAAACAATTATCACAGACTACAATTAGTTATTAAATATAGAGTATATATATACTTTTGATAAACTATAGAGTATATATACTTACATACAAGGATAATCAACCTTGGTGCCTAAATTAACCGTATTACAAACTATAAGACCACTAAGTGTATTACACGTGCACAACAGTATAACTAACTCTATTATTAGAAACTAAATGACCTCCAGCTTTTCAAAAAGGTTAAGGAAGAAAAGGGCAAAACAACAAGAAAGAGGGAGAGAGAGGAAGTGGTTGAAGGTGAAGGCTAAATATAGAGTGTATTATATGATTGAAGTGAGTTTAGGGTTTTAATGTTGACTTTTTATATTTTGTTTAAGGAATTGATTAATGATTAGCTGTAAAAATTGATTAGGTAAATTGATTAACTTTAAATACAAAATATAAAGTTGAACAATTTGAGCTAATATGAAAGCTCGAAATGTGTGAAAACACAAGAGCTTATTTAGACCCCTAATTCAAATTACGGCTTAGTTGATTTTACACTAACTTAATACTAAGTGCGGAATAATGTAAATGCAAGCAAACAAGCAAGAGAGCTACTCTAATTCATATTTAAAGCAACGCAGCAGTAAAATGAAATGAACAAGAGCAGGGAAGAGAGATGCAAACACAGATAACACCGAGACGTGTTATCGAAGAGGAAACCGAAGAACTCGGCGAAAAACCTCTCCGTTGCCCTCCAAGCGGTAATCGATCCACTAGACAATCAGTTGGGATACATGGGTAAGCAAGAGACCCTCCAAGCCTAATCTACCCTCTGTACCTAAGCCCTCCAAGCTCCTACTCCAACAAGGCTTCTCGGAACCATGTCTTGTCTAGCTCTCTGGATCCCGTAACAAGCTCCATGTTGCATCTGCCATCCTTGGCTTCTTCCAATGTCACTGGACACTCTCAAAAGGTGTGGTAAGTGTTTGGGCTTTTGACCTCTCAATGATATGGAAATGGAGAGGTAGGAGATGAGGAAATTCCACAAAAAAAATGTGTAGAGAATTGTTGGATGAACAATTTCTAACTCTTAAGTGTTTTAGTTAAGGTTTTCTCTCTGAAACTCTCATTTTACATTTGTGGGTAATGTGGGTATAAATAGTGTAGGCGCAGAAAGTGTGTATCAGACTAAACAGGCTGGCAGAACAGAATGTCTCGCGGGTGTCTTGCGGGAAGGCCTTACTCGCGAGACACAGCTGTCTCCATCTGGCCTGACTCTTCGCATTCTAGTCATGTGCAAGGCACATGCTTCCTTTTGCGGGATGCTTAGTCGTGATATACCTACGAAAACTCTTCAGTCTTCAATAGCTTGAATCTTCACACTCTCTTTCACTATCACACAACCCTTACAATAAATTCCTACAACAAATATAAGGTACAAAAGATTGAATAAAATTACAATCAAATTTGGCACGGAATAAAAGCCAACAAAATACAAATTTGTAAATCACAACTTTACATAATATATATAATTTTATTTATGTATAATTAAGCGGACGAGTTGGGTTGCAACGGGTTGACAAATTTTCAATCCGTTACTTAACCCAATCTACTATTTTCGGGGTCTAACCCACCCAACCCAAACCGCCTAACTTAATGACCTGCACGGGGTGGGTGGGTTGACTACAGGTCAGGTGGGTCGACAGGTCATGCAGATATTTTGCACACCCCTAGTTACAAGATGAGAAGGTGTTAGGCACCCACCTTGCCCAATGAAACCGGTCTTCTAGATTATGGTGGTAAACATTCATGTCACATCATCCAACATATTATCAATCAATTGTATATTCATTTCTTTGCTTGAATTTAATGTGTATGTATGTGATAAGCCCTAATTCCATTTATTCATTATCACATTTGAATTGAAAAATAAATTATAATGAATATGTGTGAATGGTGATATCCTAGATTCAAGTATTTGGAAAAATTATGAAATTAACATGTTTTTCATATTTTGGATTTGGATTTAAGATCAAATTTAGTGTCGCGCATGAACATGTGATGAACAACCAAGAACATGTGAAGAATGCATATTAACAACATTCAAGCATATCAAGAACATTCAAGCACATTCAAGTAATTTAAAAATAATCTTAAATTAACATTATAGAAAATGAAAAACAAGTTAGAGAAAGAGATTGTACCTGTATGCAATATTCACATGGTAAAGAGGAGGAGGCTTTGGGTGGAGGTCCTAAGGGTGGAGCAGAGAAGAAGACCTAGGAGAGGGAGAGTGAGGCTCAATCAATATCTTGAGTCTCAAGATGACCACGAGATGATAAGACTAACTCCACTTCACTAAAACTCAAAAGGAGAGAAGAAAGAGTGTTTCTGTCTGTCTTTTGGAATGGAGAAGAGGAGAGTTTATATAGTAGTGGTGGAGAAAATATGAATGGAAGGGCATTTAATGAGGGTTGGCAAGGGATTAGAGAAAATCATGAACTTAGACCTAATTTCAAAGTTTAGGGAAGGCTAGTGCATTAAATTTGGACATTGGTGGGAGTGATGAATGACTAAGATTTCAGTTTTTTCAGTAGCTTATATAACAGCCTTCAGAGCCAATTTCAAAAAATCATATTTTATTCATTTTTGATCGAAGTTGTCTCATTCTTGTGCTTAAATTGAATATTTGGATGTCTAGTTTCTAGTAAAATCAACCTCACTCAAAAAGTCAAAAAGGTCTAGGAGATATCAATGAAATAGTGAACATAGGTCATTTGTCAGAAAATAGTTTCAGTATAGTTAACATTAATAGGTCCCAAATTAATTAGCTTCCAATTAGCATTAATAGACCCCGATTACTTCCATTTCAGAATTAATTAGCCCTAAATCATGACCTAATTATCCCAATTAAAAAAGATAATTACACCAATTACTCATTGAATAATTAAAGTTTAATCATCTAATTAATCAAGTGTGCGCAACTTTACCAGAAGATGTAGTCCTAGCCAATTGAATTATGACACGTCATTGAATTCAAATTGATCATAATTATAACCAATCAAATTAATTTTTCATAATCACATATAATCGGACTTAATTTGTGAGAGTGCATTTCGGCTATTAAAACTTGATTCGATGATAACTTTCAATCTGATGGTCTGATTATGGCTTATGACTAGTCAATTTTATCGTTACAACATCAAGATTATTTTGATGAAATGAAATTAAAATTCTAATGACCACAATTAAGATTTTTATCTCCAAGGTTAAATTATTCTTACCCTTCATATTTAAATGTAGGTTGCCAAATAGGGTGTCAATACTTTGAAATAAGTTATTGGTTATGGACTTATAGTACCTTGTGTCGTTGAAGGTATCTCATAAGTTCAAAGTGAATTTTTACTAAGGAACTACATGAGTTAACTATTCATGAGTAGGACCTCGAATCCTTTGAAATAAGTTGTTGGTTATGGACTAATAGTACCTTGTGTCATTGAAAGTTAGGCAATGCTTGCCTAGTAGATTTGCTAATTCTAGGCTCACTTTCCTCCTTGAACTTTTCTTCCCTCCCTATATATAGTGGTAGAGATGGTGTTTTAATCAAATTTTGACGCATTGCTTGGCCTCTTAATTTAGTCCGCCTACCATCACTTTGTGGGTGCAAGCGCCCGTGATAAATGGTTTCCACATGGGAAGTATGTCTTAGCCTAGATTGGACTAAGCGGAAGGTGAAAATGGAGTTGCTACCTGGTTTAGGTCTAGGAACCAAATTGGGCATTTTGGGCCACTTACTTATATGCATTGGTCTGCATACCGGATTATGGGTCCCAAGTTTGGGTACGGCTTGGGAAGGTTTTAGGCACCCAAGACCACCCCGCTTATGGGCTAGTGTGGGCACAAGCGCTCGTGACGTGGTATTCATCCTCCTCGTGGGAAGTACGCCTTGGCCTAGGGTGAAAGCAGGGGGTGTAAATGGAGTCGCCACCTAGTTTAGTTCTAGGAACCATAAATATATCGCCCTTCATAGAAGGACTGATTTTTACTAGAGCACGTGTTTAGAGTTTAGGTATGGGGATGGGAAGGTGTTAGGCACCCAACCCGACCTGACCTATGGGTCGGCTTCCACTCATTGTGTTCCAAGTCTTAATTTCATTAAAGGCATATTTAACACGTTATTCTAACTCACACACACTCTAGCATGCATCTAAAGCAATCATCATGACATAATCATCCCCAAACCTAGCATTCATCTATCAAGGCATATAAGCATATATCTTAAGGGGCAGAAACATCACGAGGCAGATTAGGATCAACATGTTATAGCATCAAGTACATGGTATTCAACCAAGTAAATTCATGTTTATTAGCCATATCAAACTCATCAACCAAACCAAATTCATGTTCATAACCATATACATGACTTATCTCACTTCCCTCACTACATCACAGTAGCCATGTGTCAATGTATGATCATATTCATATGCATGTTCATGGTATTAAAACAAACTAAAACCCTAATAAGCATAAAAGGAGTAAAACAACAACAACAAAACAACACAAAACAGAGAGACAAGGACTCAAAGGTAGACCATAACAAGTTAAACAAAAGATAAAACATATACATAAAACAAATGAAAAGACAAATAGGAGTGAATTAGGGTTTCTGGGCAAAAGTATGCTTGCGCATACATAGGTATGCGTATGCAGCCCATCTATATGCGCACGCATACAAGCAGCATATGCACATATACACACACTAAGAACCTTAAACCAGAAACACAGAATAGAAAGAGATGAAAAAACAACAGAAAAAGGAAATCTAACAACCTATCATGCTTTAAACATAAACACGTAAATAAACCTAAGCTAAAAAAACATATTAAAACAATTAAAACATATATATAAACACAAGAACAAAGAAAAAATAAAGAAAAGAGTGAAGAGCCAAAATTAGAGACTTTACCTCAACACTAGAAGTCATTGGAGCTTGATTTTGACCGTTCCCCTAAGTCAATCTATTCACAACCAAATCAAAGACAGTTAGTAAGTTTAGAACTCAAAGATCAAGATCAGAAAAAGTCTCAATCAAATAAACTTTGACTTGAGGATGTTTTGTGAAAAACTCCCTCTTTGATTCACTAGAAACTATTTCTAGTGAATCTTATGTGTTTTACCACCAAAATTTGTCTTCCTTGAAAAAGTACTTTTTATGGTTTTATATAATCGAAACATAGGGCTTTGGATCAACTCCCAGATGATGTGAGATTCATTCCAAACCAAGTTTTAAATATAGAAAACTCGTCTTTCATAGTTTCTAGAACCCTAGCATGTGTACGCATGCACGTGTATGTGTATGCATGCCCTAGGGTTTCTGTGGCCTTCATTTTATTGTTTATTTGTTCCAAAAATAAGTTATATTTTCCATAAACACTTTCTTCAATAAATTTTCATCTAATTGAGCCCTAAACCAACCTTGGGTTTTGGAATTCTAACATCATTGGGGAACGGGGGCCCAAGTTAGCCCTATTTAATTAAAGGGTTCATTAAGAGAGCTTTAATCCTTAACCCTAAATACACATCATGTACTTAATAAAAAGGGCACACAAAACATGTAAAATCACATCACAACATAAAAGGAAACAAATTAAAACCAAAATCAAACATATACTAAAAAGGAAAAGGTAATAATTAAATAAACACAAAAGGAAAAATATCACAAATAAACCAAACATGGAAAAAAAAAAAATGCTAAAACGAACATGAAAAACAAATAAACATAATTAATTAAACTAAAGTAGAGTTAAACAAATCATACAACATGTGAAAAATGATTAAATTAATAAAACAAGATTTTTGCCCAAATCTAGGTTTGAGGTGCGTACGAATGCATGGTTGAAATCATGCGCATGCATACTCAATGATGCTGGGGCGGAGCCACTTGGCTCCTTGGGGGGGCCATGGCCCCCCTAAAAATTTTCAAATTTCCACTAAACTATGTCAAAAAATTACATTGGCCCCCCCAAAATTTAAGATCTGCCCCCCCCCCCCCCCATATTTTTGTCAAAATTTTTTCTAGAGCTCTAGACTTTTAGTCCAATACAACTTCAAGCCCTACCAAAAAACTTGGCCCACATCCAGCCCCACTAGCCAACCCCAATTCCCTAAGCAAACAACTGAAACAAGTTATTCTTTTCTAAACCATAACACTTCCAGCCCAGCTCGAACCAAAATCTAAAATACCTAATTAAACATAAACAAAAGGCATTCAATCCTCATCGTCTGAAAAAGAGAAACCCTCACCGTCTAAACAATCTAAAAGAGAGAACAAATGAACAATCTTCATTCATGCTTATCACGCCTCACCTCACGCCTTTGCTCTGCCTCACGCCCTTATAGCCTGACCCTTAGTTTTTTACCTTCTTGCTTCTTAGTTCACGCCTCTGCTTGAGTCAACCTGACTGCCTCACAGCCTCAGAAACCCCGCCAGCTCACCGTGACGCTGCTGCCTCCACCAGCTCACCGTGACGCCACTGCCTCCTCAAGGTATCTCAATCATTCTTTACTTGACTTCTCTCCCTTTTTCTCTACTACTGAAGTGTTGAAGTTGAACTAAATACTGATACAGTGATACTTGAATAGAAATATGAAAATATCAAATATGAAATATGTGTATGTCAGTATGTGATTTCCCTTTGCTGGCAATTTATACTTATTACTTTGTCTTGTCTTTTTGTGTTTGTTGTTACTTGTTATTGTATTCTTTATTATTTGCATTGTCTTTGAGACTCATACCACGAAGACCAGTGGCCAGCCTTTTCCCTTTAGGCTTTTGTGTTGTTTGTCTAATTGTCTTGTCCCTTGAGTGGGGGCCGGGTGGGGCTTGCCGACTTGCATTGTCATTGTGTAAGTAAATTAAAAAAAAAAAAAAAAAAGATCTATGGAAGGAAATTGGAGTAGTGGGCCATGAGTCAAAGTCTAGTTATTTGGTTTATGTTGTTTGTTTATGCTTTTGAGTGATTTGTTTATTTAGTTTTTTTATCCTAAAAGGTCATTAGTCATTACTTAACTACAAGTGTATTTGTTTATTTAGTTGAATTGATTTTTTTTGGGGATTGAAATTAGGTGTCAAACAATGAGCAAACGACAAATAATTGATGCATTCTTTAAGAAAAAAGATATTAGTCATTCAGAACTTAGGACTTCTGTAGAAACAAATGTTGATACTTCAATGCCTAACGAGCGTCCCTCCAAATGTTCAAGAATTGAATCTAAAGGGATAGACTGTGATCCAGGATCACGTAAACAAATATATGAATTCCCTGTCAATGAACAAGATGAAATTCGACGTGCTTATCTCATAGCCGGTCCATATCAACCTAGAGACATAAAGTATCCATACAAAGGACCGAAAAATCATTGCCGTAGTTTTCAATCTTCATGGTTTGATTCACATTCAAATTGGTTGGAATACTCACCTTCAACAGATTCAATCTATTGTCTACCTTACTACCTTTTTTGTAAGAAACCAATAGATCGTCCTAGATCAGATGCATTCATTGAAAAAGGTTTTAATAATTCGAAAAAGGTGAAGGATGGGATGAATTGTTCTTTAATTGGTCATGAGGTGAAAGAACCTAATACACCACATAAAATTGCTGAGAAATGTTGTGAGAATCTATTGAATTATTCAGGACATATTGACAAACTAGCTGAGAAACAAACATAAAAAGAAATGAAGAATAATCGATTGCGGCTCAAGACCTCAACAGAGTGTGCTTGATGGCTAGCATTCCAAGCTTGTGCTTTTAGAGGTCATGATGAAAGCCTTGATTCAAAAAATCGAGGTAACTTTATTGAATTGATAAAACACACATCAACTTTCAATGAAAATGTAGTTAGAGTTGTCTTGGAAAATGCTCCACATAATGCCAAATATACGTCAAAAGGAGATTTTGCATATTCTAGCTAGTAAAGTGCGAAATGCTATTCGTGAAGAAATTGAGGATGCAAAATATGACCATCATTTTGAGGTTTGTTGATAAAGAAGGTTTCATTAGGGAGCGTTTCTTTCATGTTGTGCATGTTAGAGACACTACTGCATTAACTTTAAAGAATGAGATATGTGCTGTCCTTTCTCATTACAACCTCCACATTGAAAATATTCGAGGTCAAGGATATGATGGGGCTAGTAACATGTGTGGTGAATGGAATGGATTACAAGCTTTTTTTTCTTAAAGATTGCCCATATGCTTATTATGTACATTGCATGGCTCACAGGTTGCAATTAGCTCTAGTTACAGCATCTAGAGAAGTAAAAGATGTTCATCAGTTTTTTGATCATTTGGTTGATATTATCAATATTTTTGTTGGTTCTAGTAAGCGTAATGATGAATTGCAACATGCTCAAGCAGAACAAGTTGAGAATATGATTGCTTCTAATGAAATTGACACTGGAAGAGGTGCAAACCAAATTGGTACTTTGCAACAAGCTGGAGATACTAGGTGGGGATCTCATCATTGGTACTCTGAGGAAGGGGCTAACTATAAACAACGCGGTGATGCTGAGGGAGCTTATTAGGTATTAACATCATTTGAATTTATTTTAATTTTGCATTTGATGAAAGAGATGATGGGAATTATAATATGCTTTGTCAAGCTTTGCAACAACATTCTCAAGACCTTTTAAATGCCATGCATTTAGTTTCAACTACAAAATCACTTATTTAAAAGTTGAGAGATGATGGATGGGAGCCTTTACTTGCAAGAGTTATATCATTTTGTGAGCAGCATGAAATTGATATTCCTGATATGAATGCTTGTTACACTAAAGCTCGAGGTAGATATCGTCGTTAAGATGAAGATTTAACAATGGAACATCATTTTAGAATTGGCATATTTACAGTTGCAATAGACTTTCAATTACAAGAGTTGAAAAGTAGATTTTGTGAGCTAACAACGGAACTTGTTATTCTTAGTTCAGCTTTAAATCCCAAGGATACTTTTAGATTATTCAAAATTGTTGATATATGCAATTTGGTTAAGAAATATTATCCTCAAGATTTCTCTAAACAAGAACAAGAACTTTTGGAGTCTCAATTGCAGCATTATGAGCTTGATGTGATAAAACATCTAGATTTTTAGAACATGAGTACAATTTCCGAGCTATGTAGGGGATTAAAAATTTCAGGAAAGTCTAAAATCTTTTTTTTGATTGATAGACTTATTTGTCTTGTGTTGACCCTTCCAGTTTCTACAGCAACTACAGAACGAGCTTTCTCAGCTATGAAGTTGTTAAAAACAAGACTTCGCAATAGAATGGAGGATGAGCTTTTGGTAGATAATATGATAGTTTATATAGTGAAGGAAATTGCAGGGAATTTCATTGTAGAGATGATAATGAATGAATTTTATTCCATGAAAAATCGTCATCAGGCATGATTTGATGTGAATGTTCTTTTTCGTATGTCTACATTGAACTAGACAGTTTTTCATGTTTATTAATGTTCAAGTATATGATGATATATGAAAGTTGATAATTTTGTATCCAATAGACTTAAGAATTATATTTAGTATATCTCTATTATAACTCGCCCCCCCCACCCCCCCCTTAAGTAATTATTCCTGGCTACGCCCCTGATGATGCATATGCATCCTTTAGCACAGTTTCGAAAAATTAAATTTTATTAAATCAACCAAACACAAAACCAAAGAAACACAAGAGAAAACTTAAAAATAAATATGATCAACTACTCAAAATTAGATTAACAGGACAAGAAAAGGAGTGTGGCAATTAAACAAATTAAACACAAATATATAATAAACTACATTAAAAAAGACATATGAATATGACACAATAATGAAATAAATGCATAGGGACAATAAAAAAAAATTATAATCAACCTTAAATTAGATTAATACATATCAAAAAAATTAAAATTAACAAACAAATCAAATAAAACAATCATAAAAACTATGTTAAGAAACTCATGTGAATCATATTAAACAAAGAAAGAATTCATAGAAAGAATACTCACCTTACTTAAGATTATGAGTTTAGAGTTTATGTAACCAACCTCTCAGTGCCTACAATACCGAGATTAGATTGAGAGAACAAAGATAATCAAGAGAAAACAACATAACTTAGTAATTATAACTTAGTAACAACTTCTTTTGAAAAAGGTTTTGAAAACAATTAGAAAACAATTTTTCTGCCTTAGAACTAACTAAAGAGAGTTTTTTAATCTGTAAAAAATGATCTTAGGTGCTGTGTGTCAGTTTAGAAAAGATGAACTAGGGTTTTTAGAAAAGATTGAGGACAAAAATAAACTCTCTTTCTAGCTTGGGTTTTGATTGGAGACATAAAATGAGTATTTATGTTAAAACTGGGGTTTTCAAAGCTTTTTAGAGACCTTTGGACATTCCTAAGGGATAAGGGGCCAACCCATATCAAAGAATGATGTTTTGGACCTTTAAAACTGAAGTTTTGAGCACCTGGGAACGAGCCTGAATATGTAGGTTTCGAGGGTGCATATGCACCCTTAATCCCATGTGTACACATGCTTCCCGAAACCTTATATTCAACTGCATTGTTGGCCTGACTTCAAACAATGATAATTCACTCAACATAAATCCAAATCACGCAAAATTATATTCAAATTGAAGCTTAGGATGTCTATTTTCCATGAAACAAACCTAATTCAAAATATCTTTGTGGATAAAAAGTTATGGTCAAAATAATGAAAAACAGAATGTCATTTTTCAACATTGTTTTCAAAGCGATTTGAGCACTTTTAAGTTGTAATTACTTCCAAACTATTGTGAACTCTTTAATTACCCTTGGATGACGTATGTCAAGCTTATCATTGGGGCCGAGGACCAAAAGTCTTTAACGAATACAAAATGAGATGTCTACACGCTTTCCTTTTCTTGAATTCCTTCTCTCCTCCATATACATGTTGGAGATTGCATTGGTTTTTGAAGCAAATTCTGATGCACTGTTCTGATTCAAGTTGCTCATAGTGTGATTGCTTTCTTTGTCTCAAGTTCCTTCTCTCCCTAAACAAGGTGGTAAATATGGCGTGCGAATCAAATTTGGACTAATAAAATCATTGTCTTCTTTAAGCTTCCTTGTCAAGGAAGCGTTTTCACCTGTGAGAGACCGCAAAAATGCCTCTCAAAAAAAGAGATTTTCGGGTGCTTTGAAAGAAACCTTTCTTTTTGGGTAAGTAGTGTGGAGTCGCCATTTATTTTTTTTATACAAAAAAAAAAAAAAACTAAATATAAAATACATGACTGAATTGTTCCATTCTCATTGATTGAATAAAAAAGAATACATGTTTGATAATTTGAGTATTACATGGCTTTGAGTCCTAGTTACAAACTACCAAATAATTATATGGCTTTTTGTCCTAGTTACAATCTAACCAAAAAAAAAAGAAAGATAAAGCCTAGGTCTACCAATCCAAAGACACTAAATTCGGAGGCTAGGTTACGGAATGAGAAGGTTTTAGATATCCATTTCGCCCAGACAGAGTCTGGTCTTCTAGACTCTTGTGACCAATGTACCTCTCTATGCATGACATGAATGCAGTGCTGGTTGAATGTTAGAGCAAAAAATGCGGTCGCCTAAGGCCCCAAGTAAAAAAAAGGCCCCTAAATTTTAACCAATAAGGTTTTTTATAATCAATAAATAAAATAATATTTTTTTACCAGATAAAAAACAAATAAAAGAGAGAGAAAAATGCAACGTCCACAATATTTTTCACAACACTTTTACAACTAATGTTAAGTAGTAGGTTGTTATTGATGACAAAAAAAAAAAATAATTATAGTGATATTTTCAAATAGAAAACAAAAAGCAACTTAAAACTTGAGATTTGTTGTAAAAAATATTGTGAATGTTGCACTTCTAAAAAAAAAATAATAATAATAAGAGTTGAGTTTGCAAACTTTTACTAGTTCTCATCTAAATTTACCATTAATACCGTTTTTTTACTTACCACTATCAATCTGCCACAACAAGTATGAAAAATTTTGTCAAACTTTTTCTATCTATAAAATTTCTAAAAAAAAAGAAAAAATTCTATGTAGTTCATATTAATTAGTATAAATTTTGCATCTAAAATAAGATAATCAATTTTCGCTTTAGGCTCTTAAATGCATCAAGCTGCCCTTGCATGAATGATATGTTGCACACATGAACAAAACTAAATCACATAAGTTTATTTATGAATGCATCCTCTTCTTTATTAAAAATTCAGATCTGTGTTGTGATAAAAATTGATTTTGGTTAAGAAAAATGAGATCTATTTTTTATGTGTAGAAAAAATAGTTTTTGGAGAGCAAAATTCAGATTTGTGTTTATTAAATAAATCAAAGTCTTTTGGTTTAAAAAAAAAATATCAAATCTGTTTTTTAGAACTAAAAAAAATTGGTTTTTTGGTGAAAGAAAAATCAGATCTGCCTTATGATAAAAAAAAAAAAAAAAAATCAGATCTATTTTTATATGTGTAAAGAAAAATAAGAAAAATATTTTTTTGAGAAGATGATTATATTCATGAAATAAATCTATGCTACATGCACTAAACGAAACAAACACAACTATTCATGATCCCTTTTTTTATTTCAAAATCTACTATGCTAAAAAATCAGATCTACATCTAAAGAAAATGTAGATCAGTTTTTTTTAAAAAGAAAATTTTCAGATTTGTATCTAACGAAGATACAAACCAGTTTTTGATTGAGAAAAATTCAGATCTACATCTAAGGAAGATGCAAATCAATTTTTGATTTGAGAAAAATTCAAATATGCATCTAATGAAGATGCAAATCAATTTTTGATTTGAGAAAAATTTAGATCTGCATCTAAGGAAGATGCAAATCAGTTTTTTTATTGAGAAAAATTCAGATGTGCAGATGCAAATAAGTTTTTTTGATTGAGAAAAATCCAGATCTGCATCTAATGAAAATGCAAATCAATTTTTTGATTAAGAAAAGATATGATAAAAAGCAGATTTTTGAAAAAAAAAAAAAAAAAAAAAAGATCTCAATAACAAAAGCATCATAAACATGTTCTAATAAAGAAAATATTGACAACATATGAGATGAACATTGGAAAATCAAACTAAACACATATTTATTCATGCATCACAAAATTAAAAGAAATAAAAGAAGAAGTAAAGAAAAGCTACCTCTTGCATGGACGTACTCTTTTTTTTTTTCAAGAGAATACTTTTAGGGTTCAAAGAAATTTATGCAATTGTCTTTGAAACCTAAAAATCCTTGCTTACAAAAAAGAAATTCGTAAGACTAAAGCCTCTAGAATCACTTTAATGTAAGAGAGATAATATCAGAAAGGGGAGTCAGAAAATATGAGAAATTTGGGAGAGTGAAAAAGTGTGCTGAATTTTGAGATGCAGTCTCTATTTATAGAGGCTGGGAGACTCGAAAAAATTGCCTAGACAATTACAATATGAACCAGGACGCGTCCTTCCGCTAAAAAGTCAAAAAGGATGTGTTTTAATGTCACCCGAAGACCATTGGGCCAAAACCCTAAAGTGTGCCATTTGACACTTTGAAAGTGCTGTTCAGCACTCCAAAAGTGCCGATTGGCACTTTTGGATGCCAATTGCGCTTTTGTGTTCGAGTGCGTTTTGGACTCCTTTTTTAAGTTTTCTTGAGCCAGGACTTGCACTTAGACGTGTTTTTAGTTATACAAATTTATATTGAGAGAATTAAGAATACTGGAATATAATGATTCATTTAACTTGGGCCTTTGAGAAAAGTTTAAGGCTTTGCCACTGATTATTTGTGTTACAATAGAAATTAACATCAAAATATCCATCAATTTTCAAATATTCCTCATTCAAAAGTCAATTTATGACTTTTAACAACTGCCTAATAGATCTCACTTGGTTTGCTTTAAAATCTACATAGGATGCTTCACCCAACTCTTTCAGTTCAAACTAGAATTTTAGAAATGTTTGAACTTCACATATAAATGCAACACCATTATGACCAATGATTTCCTTTGCAGGAGTTGCTGCAAATAGTGTTATGTAGTAACTTATGAACCTAACATCTGTCCTAAGTCATGTGCATGTCATGTGACCGACCAAAGTCTCCAAATTTCCTTTACCACAGTTGGCACTTAACCACAGCCCTAACCCAAGTAAAACAAACCCCAACCATTTTTCTCTTTGCCGGTCCACCTCTCTCTCTCTCTCGTCACCACCATTTGTTGCCAGTCATCCTTGGCGGTGATATCTCAATTAGGTTGGCTCAAATAAGCAAAAAACACTCCTTTCTCTCTCCATTTAGTCTTAACTCTCTTACAAAAATAGGAAAACAAAAAAATTTCTTTCGTGAGTGGATTTAGCTGTAAATATAGCATTTGATTTGGATCGAATTTCTTGTCTAGAACTATCAAGGTAAAAAGAAAAGATTTATTTTTGAGAAGTTTGGCTTGAAATGGGGACTGAGAGTACAAATGGGCCAATTCGTTTCTTGTTTGAAAGACAAATTTGATTTGTTAAACTACTGTAGAGGAAGCCGAGTTTTGCTGGTCCGGAAGAAGGTATATTGTGAGTTGGAAGGAATATTTTGGATGCCCAGAAGTTTTTATTTTTTATTTTTTCAGGAAGCATGGAGATGAAAAGTTCGTTATTTCTGTTGTTGTAAACCTTTAGCTTCAGTTTTATCTGTGAAATTCTTTTCCTTGGTTGCTTCGTTCTAAAGCTCTAAATCCCTTGTGGCTTTGCAAAAAAAGAAAAAAAGAAAGAAAGAAGGTCTTTGTTGTTTTTGTCTATAATTTCTGATGTGGATGCACATTGAGTCACAAATTTTGACATCTAAAAATATTTCCTCTATTCTTTTTTTATTATTTTTTTCCCATTTTTGTAAGAGAGTAAGAGTAAATTGGAGAGATAATGGCTTAGTTGAGTCGAGCTCATTGATGGTGTTGCTGCTAAGGGACAGTAGTGGCAGTGAACAGTGGTGAAGTGGGAGAGAGATGGGATGACTGGCAAAGAGAGAGATGGTTGGGGTTTTTATTTTACTTGGGTTGGTTAAGAGAGAGAGAGAGAGAGAGAGAGAGAGAGAGAGAGAGAGAGAGAGGGGGAGGGGTTGGTGTTGACTGTGGTTAAATGAATTTGGTGACTTTGGCCGGTCACATGACATGCACATGAAACACAAATTTGTTATTCTTGTTTATGATTTATAATTTTCTATTAAATTTATAAAAATGGTGAAAATTCATTTGAAAGTTGTTTAAAAGTTTTAAGATATTTTTTTAATAAAATTTTGTTAATTTTACCATTTTAATACTTTTTTTTTGTATTTTAATTATTATTACATTAATTTTGACGTCATTATGGTTCGACCTCAGTTGAATCTCGATCCAACCTTAAAAGCCTTAAATCTCTCCCTTTTCCAATTCTTTGAATGGTCTAAGTCTAAAAATCATTGTAGCAATAATGGACATTAAAATTCTAATGGAAGTAAATCCCTTGTGTGTGTGTGTGTGTAAATTCCTTTGCCACTAATATAGCTATATATTTAAAGGAAATGAGGTGGGCTTGGAGAACAAACCCAACCTACAAAGTATAGAGGGGAAGTCGGGCCAATCCATGGGCCCAAGGATCCATCTCAAGGACTCCCCATCTCGAAACCCAACATAAACCAACATTCACCTCCGCATTAAATAGGCAAATGGACCAACTACTGCATTATTATTAGCAAGGAAACGACAATAAGTTAGTAAGACTTCATCAATCTTAGTCTCTCATATTAAGATTTTACAATGTTTCCCAACACATTTTAGAATGAAAATGAATCTCAAAATCCATTTGCATCCATTTAAGAGACATGTTATTTTTCATGGTGGGTACCATTAAAATATATACATCAGACGTATAGAAATTTCTTTCTCCAGGTATCATGATTTGTAGGGAATTTAACCAAAAATTCCTAACCTGTGAGAAACAAAACAAATAGAGAAAAAACACGCGTCAAAGAAAAATAATCACACGCACAAGACAATATTTACGTGGTTCGGCAATTTGCCTACGTCCACGGAGTTGCAGGGATTTCACTATTATCAGGGAAAAATACAATAGTGCACAAGAACACTCTCAAGAAACCCAAATCCCAATTACACCCTAGCACTCTCTCACAGAAAAAATAAGAATAGAAGCTGACTGCCTCTCTTTTCTCTATTTTCTCTCATGCGGCTTGCTCACTAGGTTAATTGGAATTTTTCTTGAATCTCTCCTTTTTTAATCTCACGGCTACACAACTTGTCAAAACCTAATATATATATATATATATTAAAGTCGGCTACACTAGGAATTAAATTCCTAGTTGAATTCGGTCAACTTGGGCTTGTAGCAATTCAAGCCACATGAGCCCACTTCAACAAATCTCCACCTTGGCTTGAATTGATCAAGCTACACTAGCAAACTCCTCCATCAGCTCCACCTTAGCCCTTAAGGGCTCACAAGCTGCAAACATTAACCACAATCCTCCATAACATAGTCCCTCATCCCTGCAACTCATCCTCCTGTCCTCAAGCTAGAAGACCAATTGAAGCTGCGCACAGCTTCAACTTCTCAATAGTGACACCCTTAGTCAACATGTCTGTCGGGTTCTTAGATCCACAAATCTTCTCAAGCATTACCAGCTTATCTTTAATAAGGTAACGGATAAAGTGATATTTTGTCTGTATGTGCTTCGACTTTGAATGAAAAGCCGAATTTTTGGCAAGAAAGATTGCATTCTGACTGTCACTGTGTAGAATGCCCATCTCCTGCTTCTTACCCAATTCATCTAAGAAACCATGTAGCCAAATCATCTCCTTTCCAGCTTTAGTTGCTGCAACATACTCAGCTTCTGTAGTAGACAAAGTAACAATCTTCTGTAGATTTGAAGCCCATGATATAGCTGTACCACCCAGAGTAAAAACAAACCCAGTAGTACTTTTTCTACTATCAATATCACCAGCAAAATCAGCATCTACATAACCCTGCAGTTTCAAACTTGCATTTGTGAAGCAAAGACATGTATCTGATGAACCCTTTAGATATCTCAGAATCCACTTGACTGCCTCCCAATGCTGCTTTCCAGGCCTACTCATGAATCTGCTCACAACTCCTACTGCATGTGCAATGTCTGGCCTTGTACACACCATAGCATACATCAAGCTGCCAATAGCTGAGGCATAGGGCACCTTGCTCATGTGGTCCCTTTCTTCTTCTGTCTTCGGTGATTGTTCTTTGCTTAGTTTGAAATGACTACCCAAGGGTGTGCTCACTGGTTTAGCTTCATTCATGTTGAACCTGCTGAGAACTTTCTTCACATACTCTAACTGTGAAGGTTTCAATGTACCATTAGCCTTGTCTCTAATGATTCTCATACCAAGGATTTGCTTTGCAGCTCCCAAATCCTTCATTGCAAATTGTTTGGACAATTGCTTCTTTAGATTATTAATCTCCTCAATGCTAGACCCTGCAATAAGCATATCATCCACATACAACAGTAATATGATGTAAGAATTGTCAAAAAACTTAACATAGCAACAGTGATCAGTTTCACATCTCTTGAACCCAATTCTATGCATAAAACTGTCAAATTTCTTGTACCATTGTTTAGGAGCTTGTTTTAGGCCATACAAGCTCTTTCTCAGTTTGCAAACTAAATTCTCTTGTCCTTGAGCAATGAACCCTTCTGGCTGAATCATGTAAAGGTCTTCCTCCAAGTCACCATGAAGGAATGCTGTCTTCACATCTAACTGCTCAAGATGTAGGTTTTCTGCAACTGCCATTCCCAGTACTAGTCTGATTGTTGACATCTTCACAACTGGAGAAAATATCTCTGTGTAGTCAATGCCTTCCTTCTGCTGGAACCCTTTAACGACTAATCTGGCCTTGTAACGTTTGCTACCATCATACTCATTCTTTATTCTGTATACCCACTTGTTGTGCAAAGCCTTCTTTCCTACTGGTAATTCAGTCAGTTCCCATGTCTGATTCCCCAACAAGGAATCCATCTCATCCTTCATGGCTAACTCCCACTTGCTTGAATTCTCATCTTGCAAGGCTTCATCATAACACTCTGGCTCACCACCATCAGTCAACAGGAGATAATTTAGAGTGGGTAAATAACGCTGTGGAGGTCTAATGTTCCTGGAAGATCTGCAAACTTCAGCTACAGGTGTACTCAGATCTACTTGTGAATTTACATTCTCCTTATCTTCTTCACCCCTTTTCTGGACAGTACCTTTAGTCAATTCATCTAAGTTGACAAATTCAGATTTCTTTTGATCTATCTCTGTAACATCTGACACTACAGTTGACCTGTCCTTGTACATAACCTGTTCATTAAATATCACATTTCTACTTCTGATGATTTTCCTGTTTTGTTCATCCCAAAACCTATAGCCAAATTTCTCATCACCATAGCCAATGAAAAAACATATTTTAGACTTTGCATCAAGTTTACTACGAGCATCAGAATCAATATGAACATAAGAAACACAACTAAAAACTTTTAAGTGTGAAAACTTTACCTCTTTACCGCTCCAAACCTCCTCAGGAAGTCTGAACTCCATGGGAACTGAAGGTCCTCGGTTTATCAGGTAAGCTGCAGTGCTTACAGCATCAGCCCAAAAAGTTTTTGGTAGTCCAGCATGCAACCTCATACTCCTAGTACGCTCATTGAGAGTTCTGTTCATGCGCTCAGCCACACCATTTTGTTGTGGTGTCCCAGGAATGGTCTTCTCCATCCTAATTCCCTGTGCAGCACAATACTCACTGAACCCTCCATCTATGTACTCTCCTCCATTATCTGACCTCAAACATTTTACTTTTAAACTTGTTTCTGTCTCAACCATGGCTTTCCACTTCTTAAAGGTTTCAAATACATCAGATTTATTTTTCAGAAAATAAACCCATACCTTTCTGCTTGAGTCATCAATAAAAGTGATGTAGTACCTTGAACCTCCAAGGGATGCAACTGGAGAAGGCCCTCACAAATCAGTGTGTACTAACTCCAATTTTTCAGCCTTCGGTGTCCTGCCAGTTTTCAAGAAGCTCACCTTTTTCTGCTTTCCTAAGATGCAACTTTCACACATGTCAAAATCAATGGACTTCAATTCTGGTAGTTTTCCTTTTGACAGCAGCATCTTCATCCCTTTCTCACTCATGTGACCAAGTCTGCGGTGCCATAGGCTTGTATCAGTACTTGCATCAGCAACTGCAATTGTGTCTCTTGGACTTGAGGTCATGTACAGAGTACCAGTTTTCTTTCCACGAGCCAATACCCTAGCTCCCTTTGTAACCTTCCAAGTACCACCAACAAATAGTATTGCATGCCCTTCATCATCAAGTTGTCCAACAGAAATCAGATTCCTCCTTAGGTCAGGAATATGTCGAACCTTCTCCAGTAACCAAACAGACCCATTGGGCAACAATATCCGAACATCTCCCATACCCACAACATTCAAGGCTGAACCATCAGCCAAATACACCTTACCAAAATCACCTGCAACATAATTCTGTATGATTTCTCGGTGTGGAGTGGTATGAAACGAAGCTCCTGAATCCAAAACCCAATCATCAAGTGGACTGTCTACTGCAAGAAGTAATGCATCCTGTACCTCTTCTGTTACAGCATTAGCAGAATCATCTTCATTCTTCTTCTTAGGACTTTTGCATTGATTCCTAAAGTGACCTGTTTTCCCACAATTCCAGTATTGTACTTGTTGGCCTGATCTAGATTTACTTCTATTTCAATTAGAATTTCTGGATTTTGATCTGCCCCGATTTGAATTTCTGTTATTTCCTCTGCTTCTTGTCTCAAGGTTTAGGGCAGAACCAGATCCTGAGGATTCACCTGCATCTCTTCTGCGAATCTCCTCAGCCAGAATTAAATATCGTATATCATTGTACTTGAGTTTTTCCTTTCCTGTAGAATTGCTTACTGCCATCCTCATTGCCTCCCAACTGTTTGGCAAAGAAGCCAAGACGATCAAAGCACGAATCTCATCATCAAAATCAATTTCTACAGACGAGAATTGATTTGTGATAGTATTAAATTCATTCAGATGTTGTGCTATTGATGCATTCTCTGCCATCTTCAGATTGAATAGTTTCTTCATCAAGTGCACTTTATTGTTTGCTGACGGCTTTTCATACATACTAGACAAAGCCTTCATCAGATCTGCTGTGGTCTTCTCCTTTACAACATTGTGTGCAACAGACCTAGATAGAGTTAACCTGATAACTCCTAGTACCTGTCTGTCAAGAAGAGCCCATTCATCAGCCTTCATAGCCTCAGGTTTTGTCCCTAAAAGAGGCAGATGCAATTTCCTTCCATAGAGATAATCTTCAATCTGCATCATCCAATACGCGAAGTCTGTGCCATCAAATTTTTCTATTCTAGACGCCTTTCCTGCTTCCTCTGCCATTGCTCCCACTCAAACCTAACCCTAGGCTCTGATACCAGTTGTAGGAAATTTAACCAAAAATTCCTAACATGTGAGAAACAAAACAAATAGAGAAAAAACATGCGTCAAAGAAAAATAATCACACGCACAAGACAATATTTACGTGGTTCGGCAATTTGCCTACGTCCACGGAGTTGCAGGGATTTCACTATTATCAGGGAAAAATACAATAGTGCACAAGAACATTCTCAAGAAACCCAAATCCCAATTACACCCTAGCACTCTCTCACAGAAAAAATAAGAATAGAAGCTGACTGCCTCTCTTTTCTCTATTTTCTCTCATGCGGCTTGCTCACTAGGTTAATTGGAATTTTTCTTGAATCTCTCCTTTTTTAATCTCACGGCTACACAACTTGTCAAAACCTAATATATATATATATATATATATATATATTAAAGTCAGCTACACTAGGAATTAAATTCCTAGTTGAATTCGGTCAACTTGGGCTTGTAGCAATTCAAGCCACATGAGCCCACTTCAACATGATTTTCATAGTTCCAATATTTAATACTTTACAATAACTATTATTACCATGTATACATAATGATCATCGACTTTAACCTCTTTCATGTGAACAATGAAGTTTCTCATCTTTGCCACATGACACAAAGATCCAAAATTTACCCACTAGGCTTCATAGTCAATGTTAACTAAAAGTGATTCAATATCACACAAACTATATCTTCGGAGTCTTCAAAATTAAATTTGTTGGTATTGTTGCTATTTTTATTTTCACAACAATTAGCTTGATAATAACCTTTTTTTTTTTTTTTTTTACCTTAAATCATTTTCCCCCTACTCCACTTATTCTTATCATTATTTTTCAAATTCTTTCCTTTGCTTTCGAAACTTTTAGAAAGAATTTTTCTTTTCAGTTTTACGGATTCCATTCTTTAAGGGTTCACTAGCAGAAACAACTATTATGAGAGATTTAGATGTGTTCTTTTAGAACTTCTTTCTACTTTTATCCCCAAAAGAGTTGATAATTTTTTCATAGTTACAGGGATTATTATATATTCCCATGAGTCAGGCAAGTTATAAAAAATTGAAGATACTTGCGTCCTATGAGGAATTAGATCCTATCAGAATTAGATTTCCTAGAACAACAGACTCTTTTGCAATAACTTACAAATAATTGACATGTTCAACAGTACTATTATTACATTCTTTCATTCTGGTTCTATCAAATCTCTCAAATAAAAGTTGAATGTATGTTTTAGAGGATGCATCATGCATGATATGTTTTGATTATAGCATCTACCATTTTTCATGTAAGCATAATATCTCTAATCGTTTTTAGCATCCTTTAAATGTTTCATATACGTTCTTTTAATATCAGCATTGACTTCTAGTACTACTCGCCATGACTAATGCAACAAGAAATAAAAGGTTTTAGTTTAGAAATCTGAAGAAGACATGCATTTTCTTGTACTAAGGGCCTTGTAGCCCAATTGGTTATCACCTTCTAGTGTCAGGTGTATTATCTTTGAAAGCAGCTTCATTACTGCTTTTCCAAATGGTTCAGAGAGACTCAAAGTGTAGTAGCCAATACTGTAGGAACACTACTATCTGGGTATAATCTCCAAGAACAAAAGGGAGAAACAGGAATTTGGGTTTTAATTTCTCTACCGCCTCTTATTTCTCATTGCTCAATTTAAATACATAATCAGATAACAACTCATGTAATCAAATCTTAGCCGTAACAGATAGATAAGATAACAATCATTCCCAAGATAAAATTAAATAACAATAAAGGATAATACCGAACCTAAGGCAATGTAATCTCCTATTGAAAGGAATTCTTATTGAACTAAACAACTTCTTGAGGCAATCCATACGGCTAATCTGCAATGTGATCACCCAGTAGTAGTAGTGATCCTGCCTTGGGACACGGCAGGATCCCTTTCAGATTGTATCTCGTTGGACCAGGTTGTTAACCTTGGAATCAATTGGCAAGGTTTGTAGTCTTTCTACTCTTAGGTTTAGATCAAAGCTCCACTATACTACTCTTGTGAAAGAGCATGTCAAATGTTTCATCCTCGGTTTACATGAGGGGCAAACAGTGTCACATTTTATGTGTCTTTTGGACAAACTGTTCTAAGAGGAAGAGCTTTGTGGCTAAGCCTCCATTAAAAAAAAAAACAATTACTTTGTATGGGAGTTTGAGGGACCAAAGGTTTTTCCAATTCAAATGAGGAATTCTATATGACTGGCTGTTCTGAAATTCTTGGTTCCCAACCTTTAGCTTAATAAGAATAGTAGTCAAAGTGTCAAACCTTACTTCATAACAACCTTTAGTGAGACCAAATGACTAGCAGCATCATATATAACCCTAGGTCCATGCCATTGAAATAAAGTGTAATCTGGGTGGCCATAGATCATGCCAAAGGAAATTTTTTGTACCATCCCCAACCTTTAGCTTGAGCAATGATCTCCAAACCCAGGTATAGTCTTAGGGAAACCTACCACCATGTCATTTTTATAGAAAGTTCTTATAATTTTTTTGTGAATAGCATTTTTTTTTTTTTGGTAATATTAAAATAC